>NC_090054.1:17819807-18149611 GCF_038355195.1 Osmerus mordax | reverse complement strand
AGCCCTGCACTCAAATTCCTTTTAGAGTGTGAAAAGATTAAAATGCTCAGTATGTGGCATGCACTGACAGGATGCTTGAAAGCTTGAAGTAAATTATTTGGCAGGTAGTCACAGAGGAATTGTTGTCTGAGTCCAGGCAGTTCACAGGGAGATCAAACCCCATACTTTACAACAATGGAACAGCCGTTGAGAAGTTGCACAAACAGCTTGGTTTATGTGTGTGTGTGTGTGTGTGTGTGCGTGAATGTGTGTGTGTTACTTGTCAGGGTGCGAGCAACAGCCTGGAAATGATGATGTCATTTTAGTGTGCAGAGCTGACCTGCCTCCGCCCTGATGTCATCATCGCCACATCCCATCTGGATGTAAGACTCTGTCCTGAACCCTCTCCCTCCCAGTGAGATCATCTCCCTCATCTCCCCCTCTTTCCTTCTCCCTCTTTCTGGTCTCCCTGGTCTCTCTGGTGGATGTGGGAGGGAGGGAGGGAGGGAGGGAGGGAGGGAGGGAGGGAGGGAGCGAGAGAGAGAGAGAGAGAGAGAGAGAGAGAGAGAGAGAGAGAGAGAGAGAGAGAGAGACAGAGAGAGAGACAGAGAGAGACAGAGACAGAGACAGAGACAGAGAGGAACAATTAAAGGAAGAAAGAGAGAGGAAGAGAGAGAAAGAGATATATTGGCACACAGACAAGCATATTGTAAACAAGACTACATAACAATACAATCATAATAAGCTAATGACTAAAGCTAAGTCAGGCTTTCTGGTGGACAGCTCCACCCAAACATGTTATCTATACAGAATGTGCAGACAGCAGGTCCTAATTGCTTGTAGCACAGCAGAGGATGAAAGGCCAATCAAATATAACACAATAAGCCAGACAGGGCGAGATGAAAGGGAATCCATGCGAAAAATAAGTCAGACCACAGACTGACCAGAAACACATGCACAAACACATACACACAATTACATATACTTTTACATAGACCCACTGACAGGACTGCTAATAAAAGGCGAACCACACACTGAAGTGTGACTCTGAAAGCTCCAACACTGACAGTGACATTATATGTGGCATTGTGGACAGACTCCTGACTTCATATCAGCCTCCCAGGTCTCCACCATCAAATGAGCTGTTTATGTTCCCCTAAATCGTCTCAGATGGTGTTAAAGCATAGTGCTAGAGAAACAACACTTTCTTTGTGAAGCACTGCAAAAGTTATGTTAGAACTTTATGATGTTGTGAGCGGTTTACCGTTCTACTAAGTAGAGACTGCCATCTAGTGGTAGACTAGGATAACTGCTGGTCGTTCACAGACTGTCACTGCTGTGGAAGGTCTGCTTATCTGCTGGAAATGCTTTTGTATTTTGAAATTTGATGTATACATTTTATTTTTTACTCAACAGTGAGCCATCACATCTGCATGGAAGGGGTAGCTAAATGACATAATTCCCTTATAAATTCGACCCCAAGAAGATACTGACTTAGAGGCATGCATGAGTGTTAACAAACAACAGTTCTATAAAGTTTGGTAGGTTTAGGGACACTGTTAGACTAGAAGATTCCTCCAGTAGCAGGTTTGAAACAGGGCACCTTGTACTCACATCTCCCGAACCATATCTGCAGGGCCCTGGATTTGGCCAATCACAGTGCCCTTGTTTGTGTTCTTCACCCAACCACAAAGGCCCAGTCTAAGCCCCTCCTTCTCTGTGTACTGGTGGGGGGGGGGGGGGGGGGGGAAGAGAGAGGGATAAGAGACATCCACTTAGGGGGAGAGAAAAAGAGGGAGAGAGGGAGAGGTGATACAGCAATCCTCTAGCTATATGGATACAGTAAGCAACATAGGATCACAAGAGAAATACCTTACCATTCTGAAACAGACCCCTGAGGAAAGAAATGGCAAGAAAAACATTAAAACTAATCATAATGTCATGTTTAGCCGACATTGGGTTCTAACCGTGGCAACTATTCACTATACTAATCCAGTAGAGGCTCAGACTCTTGGAGGATCCCAAAAGAGTCTGAAATATGCACTGATTTTATTGGATGAACGGACAGGAAAAAGTTAATTTGCACCAAAAGTTTCATTATGGTTAAAAAGGCCAAATTACATACAAATAACTAGAGAGGATACAATTTCTGGGGAAATTGTAGGGTGTGCTTGCTTGCGTCGGTTGCACAGGGGTCTGTAAATTTTACATTTACATTTACATTTAGTCATTTAGCAGACGCTCTTATCCAGAGCGACTTACAGTAAGTACAGGGACATTCCCCCGAGGCAAGTAGGGTGAAGTGCCTTGCCCAAGGACACAACGTCAGTTGGCATGACCGGGAATCGAACTGGCAACCTTCGGATTACTAGTCCGACTCCCTCACCACTCAGCCACCTGACTTTTATATAAAAATGCATCGGGCCTACTTATTATTTATAAAGATTACATAGATTTAAAAGCATATTTTTGTTGCTGCTCATTTACAACTCAAAATACGAGTGAAGTGTAGAATGAAATATGATGTCTTCTCATTTCCCCTGCAAGAGGCAGCTGACAGGCTGAATCAAAACGAATACATTTGGCAGACCAGTGTTAAAATGGACCTAATCTCTATGACTTAAACGTCCTTTTAAGTTGTCCCTTCTCGTGATATTTTCAGGCATTTAGCCTACTCATATTGCATTCATTCATTAATAAAGAACCCCCTTTGAAGATTATTCTACGACTTTACCGGCAGAAGATAGAATCGCGATTCAAACAGTACCATCTGCTAACTGAAAATATGCCCCCAAAAACGTAAATAAGCTTGACATTTATTTAGTAGAAAATCGCTCATTCATAAAAAGCTCACTGGTAGCGATCATTGTCAGTAACAACGCAAAATGCGATACAGCCCTGTGTGGAGAAGCTGCCCAGGTAAATTCTACTACTACAGTACCATACAGCTGATATTTCTGTATATTTTATATAAAAATGCATACTTATTATTTATAAAGATTACATAGATTTAAAAGCATTTTTTTTTTGCTGCTCATTTACAACTGAAAATACGAGTTAAGTGTAGAATGAAATAGGTGTGTTCTCATTTCCCCTGCAAGAGGCTGCCTCATCGTTGAATCAAAACGAATAAATTTGGCAGACCGGTGTAAAAATTGACCTAATCTCTATGATTTAAACGTCATTTTAAGTTTTTCCCTTCTTGTGATATTTTCAGGCATTTAGCCTACTCATTGCATTCATTCATTAATAAAGAACCCCCTTTGAAGATTATTCTACGACTTTACCGGCAGAAGATAGAATCGCGATTCAAACAGTCCCATCTGCTAACTGAAAATATGCCCCCCAAAACGTAAATAAGCTTGACATTTATTTAGTGGAAAATCGCTTATTCATAAAAAGCTCACTGGTAGCGATCATTGTCAGTAACAACGCAAAATGCGATATAGCCCTGTGTGGAAAAGCTGCCCCGGTAAATTGTACTACTACGGTACAGTACTAGACTACTGCTGTGTTCGTCTTGGCAGCGATTGCGTTGGTTGAATTCGATTTAATGTTCCGTTGTACGGTTTAGGCTGAAATTAATTATTTTCATGAACAGATTGGCAATGTTTAGGCTGTGGCAATGAAGTTCAGGTTAGTAGTTAGATAGACTTTTGATTAAGTAAGGGGAGTGCCGAACATGTTCTGTCGCCGTTTGACTTCCTACAGCTGTGTAGATGTTTTTGTAGTGTCTCGCGTAGGCTACAGAATTGCAGTGAGCAACACTGGTTTGAAACCACAGGTAATGATAATTTCACCCACAAATCGTTTACTTGTAATGTAATGTCATAATAAATCCTACAACGAAAATGTATTTGTGAGGAATGTTTATTTTAAAGATTGAAAACAGATGCATCATAGACCACTGTAGTATGTGTTGCCCGGGCAACAGAGGCTAATGTCATGATGCTAATGCTTCAGTGAAATAGTAGACTACCGTTTCCAAAAGTAGATGTGGGCCTACTTCCTTAATAATATCAGCTAATATTGTACATTACATTTCATAATTGTGTTTCACATCACAAAGTAAAATGAGTAAATAGTTATCACCCTGGCCTCTTTGCTTGTGGCGTTCCTGCAGCTGCCTTGCAGTAAGCTATAGTTAGCCTAGCTATCCCCCAAGTTAAGAGATGTGAAACGAATGTTCTGCTACAGGTAGTCACGCGTGTTTTCGTGACGTTAGTGACGTAGTGACGTTAGTAACGTCAGTGACTGTGGCTAGCAAATTAGCCACCATTAGCTTCACTTTTCACCACAAAAACGCAATTTCTACTTAAACCATGCAACTGAACGTAAATAAAAATACAACCAACGCAATCGCTACCAAGACGAACCTTTTGACACCGCCGTTGTGTATGTAGTCCAAATATTGACTGATCCTTAGGGGGGCGAAAATAAATAATAAATAAATAAATATATATGTGAGAGAACAAAGGTTGTGCTCTCGCCGAAGGCTTGAGCGCACCCAATTAGGCACCCAAACACAGGGAACTGTGAGTTTACTAGCCATACAGACTTCCTCACAGTCTCACATACACAGATTGAACTGACTGCTTCTTCCTAAATTAAGAAACGCAGATCACTTTACAGCCATGGCCACCGCTGCAGCCTGGACAGTGGAGAACAGACGTGACTTCAGCAAGAGGAAAACACACAAACCTTGGACGTGTCCAGATATCTCAAAATCGACGGAGCATAACTTGTCTCCAGCTGTGTCGTTAGACATTCTTGCAGAATCAGCAGTTGTTTGGAACAGTGAGGAACTGGCATTGACAGCCTAACACACAAGCAGTCACAGAGAGGACACCCTGCCATGTGTCTCACCGCTCACCGCTCTGTATCAGATTACTACCCATCCAAATTTGGTCTGTAGGGGTTTAGATGCTTTGAATATGGTGCAGTGTATTTCGCGATACGTTTATTCCAGCAGTCCTGAGATGAAAACGTTAGACCTGCAGTACCCAAAATAGTCCCCTAGAAGGCAGACAAAGCCTTTGAAGGTAAAGGTGGTCGGCTCTGCTGATGTTGTCCTAGAGACACAGTGAGCAATACAGATTCACTCAGGCTCTGATGAGTCAAGTTGTTATGTTACCATAACGCACTCACACACACAAACACACACACTCACACACACACACTCTTAACCATGTATAAAAGAACGCAAAGACACCGTCTGTCTCACACGCATGCACAAACATAACCCACACACACACAGATACACTCCACTTCCATTCTTATAAATATATTTGGGCTTGTTGTGATGTTTGCTAGACCAAATATTTAAATGAAGTAGGATTTGATTGAGTGGACTTAATTAATTGAGAGTGACAGGAGCTAACATTTATTGAGTAAGGCGGCGTTTGCAGAAAATCTAGGAAAATACCCTGCGCTCGGTCAGTGATGTCGCCTCTAAGCTGCTAATGCCCATGCAGGACACAATAATCTCCAGAGTAAATATCCACACAGAAAAACCCTCCTGGTGCACACACACACACGCACACGCACACATAGACACAAACAAATAAATAATCACTCACAAAGACTATGCTGGCAGGTCACCAATTTCCCCTGACCTATTGCTTTATAATATACACACATCATAAATGTTTACAGATAGAATCTGTATATGGATAAACCACTATACATGACTAGCAGATACTATACACAATGAAAATCACTACCCTAATACTAATGTTTTCCCACCTACTCTCACAAACACACACACAAACAAACACACACACACACAGACACACACACAGTTTTGGCAATCAGGCCCACAGGCAAAACACCAAAAGCACATGTGACCCTAATGATTTCTGGCTTCAATACACACACATGATCTAAACTGTTTTTGTGGAATTAGCTGGACAGTTCAGTCAATAATGGAAAAGCCTCAAGTCAATAAAGATTTCTGTTCATTTTCATCTAAAAACAAAAACACATTGAAAAAGAATAGATGGTTTAATTAAAAAGTCCTCAGCTGATGTCCTATATTTCCATAGTTTTTTCTTCCTTTAGACAAGTCAACCGAGTCAACCTCCAGTGGAGGTTCAATAAGGTTAGACTAGAGAATGAATAGACGTACGCAGAATTACTGTACCTTTTTGGACATGAGATGTGTCTTATTGGTTACTGCTCTCGTATATTTGAGCTGTGTGAACTGACAGCAGGAGGGTATGCTGTTGATGCTACAGGCAAGGACCAATCAGCAAAGCCCAGTTTAGCTCAATGATCTAAGTGAGCAAGGAGGTCAGAAACACACACACAGGCAGGCAGGCAGGCTAGCACAACCATGCACACACACACACACACCAACACACCAGGCAAACAGGAAGGCAGGCAGGGAGGCTGGCAAAACCACACACACACACTCACACACCAGGCAGGCAGGCAGAAACACACACACACACATTTGGCATTCAGGCCCCCAGGTGAGAGCCAGCAGGTGCTTCAGGTAGTCAGGTTGGGTAGCAGAGCTCGTTCAGCTGCAGGTGAGGATGGAGCTCAAGGTTACGTTGAGTAAAGTCCCACGGGGAGGAACTATGAACATCAAACACATTACTAATACGACATTAACCTCATTTGCTTGTTCAAACAACAATTTTCTGTGAGCACAAACAGCTATTTTTGTACAAACAGCGATTGTTGTGTGTGTGTTTTGTCTCAATGTCCAGACAAAGCCTCCCTGATCAACAAGGGCACAAAATGAATGAGAGTGGAATGTCCTGTGTGGATGCCAGAGGCACATACGTGCACATGCACATATGTAGACGCACACACACGCACGCACGCATGCATGCACACATGCAGTCACACACTTGTAAACGTGCACACACACACACGCACGTATGCACAAATGCAGACATACACAAACAGGCATGCGCTCACACACACGTGCGCACACACACACACAAAGGACACTAAAGGGCAGAGGAGTTGACAGTTGTGTGCCCTGACATGAAGCGATGGTGATTTGTCCTATGGAAATATTTACCCAAGTGTACCGTAACAACTCCCCCTCCCCCTCTCCCATCGCCGCTCTCCCCTCCCCCTCCCCAGCTCCCCCCCTCCCCCTCCTGCTGCTCTCCATTCCCCTGCGGCACCCTCATTATCTAATTTCACCAACTATGTTAGCAACTTGCTACGTTAGGAATGAATCAAAATAGCCAAAAAGGAAAAAGAGAGAAAAGAAGAGAAAAAAAGGGCAAAATAAATCGTAAAAGGTCTTTCTGTGTTTTTGTGTGTGTGTTTGTGTGTGTGTTTGTGTGTGTGTGTGTGTGTGTGTGGGTGATATAATCTAATTTCCAACAGTTTGTTCACACATGGCTGGCTCTTCTGTTTGGAATGCAGGCTTCTCTGTGAGCCGGGTTTTTAGGTCGCCGTGTTCTTTTGCGGCGGGCAGCAACAGCGTCTGTGAAAGATGTCGAGGGCTGTCGGGCGCTCCCCGCCCCACGCTGCAGTTCACACGGGTGCAGACTGGCGGCTCTCCCTGAGGTCTTGTCAGATACAGGGGCGCAGAGCCGAATGGAGAGGAGAGGAAAGGGGGGGGGGACAAGGAGAGAGAGAGAGAGAGAGAGAGAGAGAGAGAGAGAGAGAGAGAGAGAGAGAGAGAGAGAGAGGAGAAAGAAGGAGAGGGGAGAGGGTGAAAGAGGGGGAAGGGTTACAAAACATGTCTGCTGTGTAACATGTCAGCTCCTTTTAGTTGTATCGTCCAACACACCCCTGGTCTGTGTCCACACATACACAACAAACATATAAATGAACACATAAATATGCCCTGCTGGACAGCCCCCCCCACCCCCCACCTCCACACACACACAAACACAGTGGACTGTAACAAAAGGGTCTGCAGTTGGTTCTCCATTAGACATATTACAATTTCCCCAGGTCGACTCCAAGCCTGCCAGCCTGTCTGAATCCATATCTCTAACCAGAACCCGCTTTTGAACCCTAATCCTGTTCTCGCCCATTGGAAGGCTGGGACTGGGAGTGAGGAATTAGGCTGGTTTCGTTAGGGAAACAGACTGAGAGTGACCAAGCAGACTATCAGATTGACCTTTGTAAAGGACGCAAGAGCAGTGCTTGAACTGTTATCGTACACAGAGACCCCAGGGCCAGGAGAAAATGAGGACACTCGCACACACATGCACATACCCACACACACACACGCACACACACACACACGCACACACACACACACACACAATACTCAGACTTGTCAGACAACACCTGCAGCAGTTCAGTTGTCCTGTGCTCCTCTGAAACCCCCCTCCAGACACCACACATATTCCCATATAAACAAACAGTGTGGGTAAACTCTTTAAAATGATTGCTGTAGCAAAATCTGCAATTTTCGTTATTTCTTGGCAGTCTCATCTGTAATTCTAGATTTTTCTTACATTCAACTCTACATAAGCCTCCAGCTGAGTGGCATGTGTGAGTGATGTTTTATTCAAAACTGTAACCTAATCTATATTTTAGAAGTCTGCTTCTACGAATGTGTTTAAGTTAGAAAGGGGACTGATTGCTTTTCCATGCATTGTGTGCTTGAATGAATAAAACTGGACACAGACTCAAACCGTGTGTTTCTACACATGATGAAATATACATTACGCAAGCCAGGATGTCACCATGACAGACTTTGGCATGTTGGTTGTAGGCATGTAAGCGTTCTATTATTAGACTCTTCAGTTGTCATTTACCAATGTTCTATTTTGATCTGGGTCGATCGGCTATGGAGCTGAGTGGTGTGTAATGTGTCTAATGTGCTACATCAGACAACAAGAGGGCATTACAGTTCAGAGCTTGACACACACAGAAACACACAGAGACACACAGAGACACACAGAGACGTACAGACACACAGTTTAAATCAAACAAATCATAGAGGATTTCCAAAGAGTTTTTACCCTTCGTCACCCTTGAATCAGAAGCTCAAAGGCATTCTGCAATGCATCACCACGTAGAGAGTAGCATAACAGTGGTGAAGTACAGCTTTGAACTTCTGTCAGGCCACATCTGTCTGGCAACATTTCTTTTTTGACTCTTGAACTTACACATTGACAGAGCAATACAGGAAGGTCGAGAGAAATAGACATCATCTATGATTAGATATGTGTATTTTACATGTCATTAAATTAGCAGATTATTTTATACAATCCGACATTCAAATGCATCTAATACGCACAGTAGATGATAAAGGAAGTGCAGAGTTCAAACAGTATTTCAGTGGTTCATGTCAAAGAACAGTCTGTATTTGTACAAAAATAACATCTACAATTTTACATAATTTTGTTATGAGTAGTTAGTTAGTTCATCAGTTACACAGTTGGTTAATTTGTTAGTTAACCCGTCAATGGTTAGTTGAATAATTTCTCTTCCTAACCTCACCATCATGTAGTGCTATCCTTAGTTGCCTGTACTGTTGAACTTATTTTGAACTTTTGGAAAACTGCCACATTTTTCTAATCTGCCCCTTTAATCCACTTCAGGTGTGGTTTCAGCCCACCCATGACACTGCTATGGGGACACAAGCTAATCAGTGACACAAACACGGACATGACAACAAACTCATACGCTAGATGCAAGAATTATAGACTAAGTACTGCAACACTAATAATAAGAAGAAAAAAAGGTAATCCATCAAATCAGATTAATGGTCCATATGTTGTTGTGGCACTGTGTCAGCACCAAAGCTATCTCTAATGATTTGACATTTGTCTCTGAACAGGAATGGCAGATGTGAACACTGTAGCCCACTGTGGACCCTCCTCAGACCATTAACCCAGGAACTAAGCCTCCCTCCAGGCAATGATCACATTACCCAATACAGCATGGTCAGCCTAGCTCTGTTTGGGTTTGTTTGGTTCCAAATTGATGTACACAGACACACACACAGATATGCACACCAAATCCCACACCCTAGTGTTTCCACACAAGTGCAATTCAGGCCCTGCTCTCTCCTCTCTCTCTCTCTCTCTCTCTCTCTCTCTCTCTCTCTCTCTCTCTCTCTCTCACACACACACACACACACACACACACACACTCAAGAGATTAAACGCTGCCCCTTATTTCCTGTATTTATATTTGTATGGTGTTACACCCCAGCCCTACACACATACAAACACACACAGGATTTAGACAAGCAGGAACGCTTCTCATTTGTGTGCTTTACAACCCCTGTGAGAACATTTCATGTAGTTACTGAAATTTTCAGTCTCCCACCTGACAGCTAGGTTAATCAGCTCTGTTTCTACAGCAACAGTGGTAACGGGGCAGTGTATGTGTGTGTGTGTGCCCTAGAAATGAAGGGGGAGGTCTGTATTTCAGTGCTATAAATAGTTCAACTCAGAATGACCCTAAAGCTGCTGCATAACGATTCAGATTTAGAGTTTCCAGGTTCAACCACACTTTCTTGTAGTTTCTGCTATTAGTCCCTAGGGGGAGCTCTGGTATATGAATGCTCTGTTCAACCTTCGAACTTCTGCAATAGCCTTATGTTTTGACATTTTCTCATGTTTTTCTGGTTGTATTGTCAATCAAGACTTTCTTTGTACTCTGGTGGAACTGAGTGGTTAAACTTTGAACTTCCTCAGACAGTCTGTGTCAACCTCTATCTGTCTCTTGGTGCCGAATGTGACATTGTTTGCCAGGCCACTGTCATATTCACTTCATAGTTTGATGGGTGACAGGTTTGTGAAGTCACCTGAAAAGGTGGAGTTTGGCTTTTCACAAGCGTTTGCTTAAAACTAGGGAATCAAAACGCCTTTTTAAAACTACAATAGTAGAACAATTGTAAAATGCATGAGTTGTGAAATGCAGAGTTTATATTTTTTGCACCAAAAATTCCTTCACGCAACTTTCCTCCTGTGAACGCATGACAGAAGTAGACTGAAGGATGTCAGCCAAGTTCATGTTTAGTGAAACCAAGATAATCATAATCTTGCACTTAAAACTAGCTCATAAATAGTTAAGGGTATGTATTTTGGCAACATGGTTTTAATCTGTGCAGCTGTGAGTTGCTGGTAAATCACTAGGCTGAATGACATTCTATCATGTGATAATTTTACCCTAAGTATAACACACACCAAGCCATGTAAGGTTTGGTCAATTTCATCAGGCAAAATACATTGTGCATTTGTACCCACAACTGATTTCCCCCTGAGCGATATAAATAAAGATGGAGTCAGAATATAGAAATGTCCTCATGTCTATTTAATGCCATTGGAGATGAGCTAAATGGAAATGTTGGCCCATACGTCTCCATGTTGTGAGTGCTGCGTTCCTGTCTCCAGAGCTGCTCTGTCAGTTATTGGCTGGGAAGGAGGGGGCAGTCACCGAACAGTGCTCGGACCCAGGAGGCCTAGCCTCCAGTTGGCCTGGAGCCTGCAGGGGAAACAAACCATTACCATGTTTCTATCTGTATATCTACTGTGTTTATATATAACACACAGTATTTACGCGCACAGCAGGACTGTGGTGCACTGTTTCCCTCAAGTAAAGATTGTTTTAACCTGGGTCGGACCAAGAAATCGGTATCTCTCTGTTTCCCTATACATTTTAGTTGGCACACAAAACATTCAGGGAAGCATATGCAGTAACCTTCACCAGCTGCTGTTATGGCTAGCAAACCAGCACATGGGGGGTTAATACTGCATTTCATCCTCAACCTATCACCCCAGATTGGATGGACAATGTGTGTGTGTGTTGGCAATTGTATAATGCCTGGATCTTATCTTAGATATCATACAAACAAGTCTGTAAAGAAGAAAAACAAACAGGTATCATAATTCCTAGTTTAAATGGGACTGCTGCCATTTCTCTTGCATAAAGTAGACTTCTAGGAATAAAATAGGCCTGCACATATTATAATTGAATTCACTACATGCAGCCATCAACAGGACTACATAATCCATTCAATGCATGCATTATACTGTAGTCTAGTTTATGTTACTGAGTACTGTGTTGTTTTTGATGATTGACAATTTATAAAATTTTTATAATTTAACATTGGTATTTTCTTTTTTACATTGTGAAGAATGTTTTATTCCTCCTTGTTTATATTTCATAGACGTTAATTTATGTTACAAATGTTTGTATAATTATTGTATAAGTATTGTTATATAGGCATCCCATTGTGTACATAGAAAAATAAAAATAATAATTGGGCTGCATTTCTTTCATTCATTTGTGTCAGTGACACTTCTGTTTGATTTAATTTAAACTATTGCCATCACTCTGCTGATCAATCAAACTAGTTGTCCATGGTGTTATTTACCTTTTATACTTGCAAAATAATTATTAATGGCTTGATGTGAATATCTTAATATAATAAAATGGTATGTTGTTTTATAGTTAAATGTTACTAACTTATTTTCAGTTCATGTCATATATATATATTTTCAGTTCATGTCATATATATATATATATATATATATATATATATATATATATATATATATATGAACTGAAAATAAATATATTTGACATGAACTGAAAATAAGTTCATGTCAGAATAATAAATAAATAATAAATATATATATTCTGACATGAACTTATTTTCAGTTCATGTCATATATATATATATATATATGACATGAACTGAAAATAATATAGTTACATTAAATTATAAAATAACACAATTTGATTGTATATATATATACATAGATATAGATATATAGATACAGATAATATAATATCTGTATGTGTGTGTGTGTGTGTGGGGGGGGGGGGGGGGGGGGGGGGCATTTTTCTTTTAGATTATTGGGATAGGTTAAATGTTGCAGGCATAAATCCCTCACATTTTAGGTCTTAAAATAACTGCTAACCATAATACAACATTTCGTTTACAGCCATAGCCAACATGAATCACACAACAGGCCGCAAGTCTACTCACACGTAACACATCATAAAACAAATAAAACAAAATAAAAACATATGAATTGTTTCATTAAAATGTCTATAATAATGTTGATAAATATTATCATCAAAAGCCATTAATATTAGTCTACTACTATTATAACACATCATGAACACTGTTTTGACCACCTCTTAACATGAATGTGCGCAAACTGCAATATCGCGCTTAAGTTAGTAAGTAAAAGTATTATTTAGTCTTGCCTATAACCTAAATAAACCTATATACTAAATAATATTTTATTTAGGCCTATATGCCAACAATTTGCAATCAATGGTCAAATCACACGTAGTCAGGAGTCTTCGTTTCTTTGTTGCAGCACTGCGTACCACACAGTGGAGGCGCTCAAGTAACGGTGTTCGACTGGTTAGGTACAGCTAGGCTACCGTTTTGTGTTCTGTAGGCTACACAAAGGTTATTAGACAATAAAAGCGCTTTATATGCTAGTGTCCGTTTGTGAACATTGTTTGCTTACATACATTCAATTTGAAATGTTCCCCAATAAACGCAGTAGGCTACTTTCTGCAGCTGTCGCCTAATAGTTTTACGCACATATACCCTATCCACATACGCACGCACATGCCAGTGGCCACAAACTGCGCATTCGCGCGCGCACTAACAAATACGGGTCTGCATTTCTATGTTCACTCAACTTCAAGAATTGCGAAGGAAAGGTTACAAAAAAGAAAATTACAAAATCACGTTGTAACAATCACGTTTTGTTAACAGAAAAAAACAGTAAGTTGAGCTACAGGCTCCTCCCCTTTGGTGATGCAGTGATAAGACTGAACCTCCTTAATTACTAATTTCTCCATCCCAGACCCGTCCCGCTCTCTGTCCTACGAGTTCCTTCATGCATGCAATGTCCTGATTCCAACGGTGTCTGATCTATTCGTTTGAAAACGGCCAACCTACGTTCATCGCTAGATTACGGCATGGAGAATCTGAAAGAGCCGCCGATGGTGCACAGGTCTACGTCGTTCAGCATTAAGAGTCTATTGCTTCCGTCGAAATGTGACAAACAGGACTCCGCGATCTCCGAAAAGAACACTCCATCACCGGGTTCTGATTCCGAAAAATCCTTGGACCCTACTGAGATGGAACCAGCACATTTGGATCCAGACAAAACGAAAGAAGAGGAGGAGAGCAGCACCGAAAAGGCGACAGAGCCGGGGAAAAACGGGAAATATGATAAACCACCTTTCAGCTACAATGCCTTGATTATGATGGCTATCAGGCAGAGTCCTGAAAAGAGGCTGACGCTCAACGGTATCTACGAGTTCATCATGAAGAACTTTCCTTATTATAGGGAGCACAAGCAAGGTTGGCAAAACTCCATCCGACACAATCTCAGCCTCAATAAATGTTTTGTAAAAGTCCCGAGGCATTACGACGACCCAGGAAAGGGAAACTACTGGATGCTAGACCCATCGAGTGACGACGTGTTTATTGGTGGAACTACAGGGAAACTTCGGAGACGCTCGGCCACCTCGAGAGGGAAGCTAGCGATGAAACGAGGTCTGCGCTTTGCTCCTCTCGGTTTGGGAATAAACGACAGGGCAAACAACCCTTTATACTGGCAGATCTCGCCGTTTTTATCTTTGCATCACCCCCATTACAATGGCTCATCGCCGGGATTTCTAAACCAAGGTCACGCGTATGGGTCCTTACTCCCCGGGGTGGAGCAGCTCAGTAACGGGGACCTTACGCGTCCTATTCTCGGTGGATCAGCCGGGGCTCTGGGCTTAAACAGTTACGGCATGAGCACGTCTCCTGTAGGGCTGCTCTCTGGACAGAGCGGCTACTTTGTCTCAGGGAGTCAGCACCCTCCGTCGCACCTCCAGCAGAGCGCGCCAGGCTTTGGTGTGCAGGCCAGCTCAGCACAGACTCTCCTCTCAGACACACTCAGAACATCCTTACCGCCTTTCTCCCCGGGAGTGTCGAGTGGGTTTCCTGGAGTTTTGTCCCACCAAAAGAGGGTTGCTCCGAATGCATTTTTAAACTGATATTATCACTGCAGAAATTAAGGATGCACACAATAAAAGGGCAGATAAATATAATTGATCGTCAAGTAAATCGACTATTCCTTAAAGAAATGGCCATATGTACCCCTGAAGTGCAATGGTTTATTATGTTGCGCTATTTGAAAGGGACATACCCATGTTACTCGCGGGTTGTAAACTTACTAGACTTGCCAAAGGCAACGATATATTTCGAGCTATTTATATCTTGTACAAAGACTTCAATACTTTCTTTAAGTCGTTTATTTATGTTTTATATTTATTGTACAATGTATTTAATTTTTGTTGTCAATGAACTCATCAGTATTGAGGATAAAACGTAGCATTATAAATTATTTATGTGTGTATTCATTTTGAATTAATTTAGGGGACAGCGCCTTAAATGAATCAGGGTAAAAGTCACACAAGAGACAATGAAAGCCTACAACTCTTCTCTTCTCAGGTTTCAGGTCTATAGACTCAAATGTATAGGCTACTGATGTATCTTATAGGCAAATGTTATGCAACACGTTAATAGAGAAGGGTAGAGTTGAGCATATAATTTTTTATAATAGCCTAATATCGTCCTTGTTTTGTCAGATGGGCCGTTTATTGGCGCATGTAGACTAGCCTATATGACACTACGTGCATGACAGTAGGGGCAGTAGGCCTCCATCTTGATGCTAGAGCATGCCCAGTGACTGACCCTATTTACCGTATATTTCCATCTTTCATATAAAGCACTTGAGGTATTCAACTTCCTGGAAAAATCCTGTTGTCATGACCCTTTGACCTTCTATCTTTTCATAATTGCCCCACCTAACAGACCACAAAACAATATCCTTTTAAAGATAGATAAATTAATGAAAATTAGATTGACAAGGCTGGCTAACCAGTCAATGCAATGTGGACGGCATCTAGCTTACTTCATTGTTTTATATATATATATATTTGTCAAATGGCGCTGAATTAGGGCATACACTACCTATACTTTAATACAAGAATTCCTCATAGAATCACACCATAGAGGGGATATGTATTCAAAAATAGGAACAGGTTGATTCCTCAAACATTATGCAACCAGAGTTTCCGTGTTCACCAGGCTACTATATACAGAGAGGAACCGAGCTACAAAGGCATAGGCCTAACAATTGACTAATTTTCATTTATTTAGGCTATAGGTGGGCCAGGTTTATTTATTTCAAGGCATTTCATTTTCGATGTTGAATATTTTTTTGTACAATTTATTTTGAACGTTTGCACTTTTGTTGTAGACTTGTACGAAGTATGTATTGTCTGTTTTTGTTATTGTATATTTTCGAAAAACTAACTTGATTAAAGTATAAAACATTTGTGCAATACGTAGCCTATGTGTAGCATATATTAACACATTACTTCACTCTTTGAATTATCTTTCTATTTTGCTTGATTGTTTCCATCAGTGTGGCAGAGTCCAAATGATGTGTTGAAACAACAACGTGCAATGTAGTCCATCCTGTGTACAAGGAGTATCAGACCCATAGCCTATAGACCTATGATTACAAAATGCAAGTATAGGCTATTAAAAGTAACAGCTATGTAACATAGTCTTAAGATTTACAAACTAAAACACCTCTGTGGACTATCTATTTAAGATATGCAAAGGGTTCAAGTTAGACGTAAGTAGAATATGACTACTTAAATAACCGAGCTCTTAGAGTGCACCATGGTTTAAATTAATTTAAACCCCTATTTCAGGTCGAATAGGCTTGTGTAAAATTATAGGCTATTGTAGCCTTTTACAAAATATACGATTGCAATAAGAATAATGAGATCTACCCACTTCTTTTTCAACGCCATTAAAAAAAAAAAAAGCGAACAACTACATCGTTTCATTTTACGTTCAAAACACGCCATATTGAAATAAAGATAACACTGCAGCGGCCAATTTTTGTTTGGACCTAAACGCCTCGATTTATTTGTTAGTTCTAAATAGCCAGCGTAGCCTATGCAAGCTTGGTCAAACACAACACGTGTTAGGCTACAAATTTCAATAGTTTAAGAAACATTTGCTGTAAGGCTACCTGCTCCCCAATTTTGTTGCTTCTCTTTGGTTTGCTGGTAAGAGATTGACGTTGGCTATCCCAGTTTGCTGGAAGACATCGATCAGTCCGTGCAGGTTTGGGGCATGGGAAAGGGATATATAGTCTAGGTTCATTCATTTTCTGTTAATTATTGTGTGTCGCTAATTAGCCTACTACAAGCGAGTGTTTCTTGACAGATCTCAATAAACAAGGTACAGCAGTTAGACCAATGTAGTGCGTAACGAGAGCAGAGCGTGCTCTGAAAAAACAGAAACCGCTGGAAAAATTACAAACAGACAGAAAGTAAATACAATACAAATACACACAATCAATTCCGATCAAAATTATTGAGGGAAAAAACTTTGTACATTCAGTGAGCTTTATTGTGTGATAGCTTAATGCTCATAAAACTATAGCTATATTCATATTTACGAACCATCACTTTCTGATAGGCCAGTAGCTCTTGTGCACGTGCCTGAACCATAAACTGTCTGAGGAAAATAATGCCTGACCTAATGCATAACCTTCTAATTTCAATTAACCTTAACTTCACTGTAGGCCCTATCCGAAATCTATCTGGGGAAGCAATCCTACCCCGAAGAAAATCGCGTTTATAAAAAAAATGTATGTACAACACAGTGTAGCTGCCTGTTGCCAAGTGCCTGGTCGACCTATATTTCCCATGGAGGTTGGATAGGAAAATACTACTAGTCACATGTGTTTCGTCATGAAAGCTTGGAATGTATTTCTTTAACTTGGTGGCCTCCTATACACTGAGCTAACGTTGCGGTCGTCGAGGGCCGATTAATTTGTCGATAAAACGAATACCGGTTGACCATATAGGTCAAGGTATTAGCCTTCAGACTGTTATAAAAAAAAGTTGAATATGCCATTGCCATTCTATAAAGTAGGTTTGTATGAGCCTAATTAGACAAAGGCTTAATCGTCATGTTTCGTCTCAGTTAGGCTACTTCTTAGGCCAACATTTAAAAGTGAGTGAAGTTTTCCTTTCACTGCTGTTTTTAATGTCACTCAACACTATTCATGTAAATTCTCCAGTGATCCGATAGGAGAGGGGTGGCAACTCGATAGGCTGAGGAACAGAAGAACACCGGCATAATAGGCCTACTCCTTCCTTTTAGAATGGGCTCAACAATCGCGTTAAAATTCGCAGAACATTGTTTACAGAGGACACGTCCACTGATGTTGAGCTTAAACAGAAATGTGAAATAAAATAATTAAGCATACGGAATTACACATTGAACAGACGTGATGAAGAAATCCACATTTAAGGTAGGCTACGCTGAAAAATTAATTAAATTACAGGATAACTATTATATTAAAATACTTAATTTGACATTTCTGTTATAAGTCAATATTACCAACTCACCTTAATATGCCTGTTTTGACAGTGGACGTATAGGCCTAGTTGCTTAGAATCTAAGCCTTAGATGACACAAAGGAACACATTTCAGCCTATATGTACGTATGTGAATATAAGATACAAACCATTTTGATGAGTCATTGCATAGCCTGTTGACAGATGGGACAGTCGTTCTATAAGTTATTACATAGTTTTATTATTTATTTATCTGTTTATTCCCATCATGGAAAACACTTAAGTCATCGATCAAGGCTTTAGATTATTGTCAAAGAAACATTTTTGTTTCTTATCCAACAAATAGCCACATTTATTTAATTTGCCTAGTTCTAATAAATATGCTTTACATCAGCATTATAAAGAGCAATATCAGTTTACCTTATTGATTTCGTTATCTTCCTTTTGAAATAAATGATATGTAGGCTATCTGCAACAATATCTTTTTCTACCTAACCTACAGAATAGACAGAAAATGCAATAGGCTATTAGACGTCCCGCCTGGGCATCTAAAGTTACCGGTGGGACCAGGTGGAATTTAAAAAAATAAGGGCACGTCGACACTAGTTTCCTGTCATGAAGCATTGAAGGAGTGATAAGGCTTCTAATGTACCTATTACACCTGAATGCATGAAAAGGCTCCTTAGACATTTGGGGTGATGCTAGGCCTTTTGTAATGGGGGGGGAAATCAAAAAAAATCTAGAAACATGAGGTAGGCCTAAACTTGTAATGTTACAAGCTACTTGTCGTCTCCACAATATAAAAAGTACAATATAATAGACTAGAGCATTGATGCTTGGTGGTAATACGCTATCAGTGGATCATTATAATTACCCATTTATCAATCCATCTTGCTTTATGCTGTGGGTATCGTGACATCGTTTGACCTTGCGAGTTATGGCGCGTAGGCTATTGCTTGTTTGAGCTCTGTTGACCTAAAGTTGTGAAAATCTTTGGACCGAATGCATTAAACCGCTCTATATCCTCTTAGACGCCAGAACGAATAAGTAGCCTATATGCAATCTGAGGAAACGAATAGGCTACCAATCACGTGAAACAAAATATTGATAATTTGGAAGTAGAGCTTGAAGTAATAAAAATTATTTATTTATTATGATTTATTGAGAGCTACAGCACTAATCTAGAGTTGGATACAAAGTGATTTCAATCCCACGCTCATCTGTCCTCCCTCACTTCAAATTTTCCCTGTCTTCTCTCAGGTTGCCTCGTTCTTCAAACCACATTAACGGTGGCATCAAATATACTCAACTTAACCTGAAAACTATTAAATGGAAGGTGGCAGAACACAGTGGGATTCAAAACGAAATATTTATAACAGCCTACTGTGTCCACAGATCCTCCGAGTGGATCACTTTCAAAAAGTTTGACGGTGTATAATTATAATGCTCCTACTCCTCTTTCAAATCAGGTCACCATAAAAACAGCTGGAACCACAAAAAATAAGGATTGCAGGGCCTACTACAATGAGTAGCCTCCATCCTACATTTCCAGAACAATATATTGTTTTCACAAATCATAAGGCATTATATTCATTACAATCTTATTTAATCTCCAGACAGAATAAACTATAAAACAGCATTTTACCAAGATTGCTTAGCACCCCTTAATCAATTTCATTCGGCTTTGTCTATCATCATGTGCTTACATTCCCACTCAAAATCAGTTTGATAGAGATTGTTTTAAATATCAAAACATAGGCTATGTCTTCAGGCCTATGTTGGAAGCTTCCATAGCACTCAATAATTTTCACTTGACAGATCAGGATGCCTAAGGAGACATTTTAGATCAATGGAACACCACAAAAAGATAATAAAAATTATATAAAATATGAAATACATTTGATAAAAGTATAAAATCCTACAACACCCATTTTTTTGGGAGGGGATGTGTATCAAATTGTGCAGCAGTAGCACTTAGGTGCTCTAAACCTCTCTAAAACATGTGGACAAGGAACTTGCTATATTCTTATTCCATGCCATATTCTCCATTCATTCTGTACGATGACATTCTGTTCTCGTACATTGGGGAAAATATTAGTGGCACGCGAACAATAAGTTAACTTCAAAAGTATACCTTGTTTTTCTGTTATATCCTGACAGTTTTAAACATTCACAGCCTTAAATGCATTGAAGCCTGGCAACGAGCACAGCCAATGGGTGTTCAAATGCCCTAATACAATGCATGTTCTTCCTCGCTCTCTTATACACATACAGGTGTGAGAGGGTCAAGACAGACTGGGATGTCTGGTTATGTTAAAGATCATTCTGGTCAGTGGACACTAAAGATACCTCTAAGTGGCACCTAATCTCCTATAGACTGTTTAAAGGGTAATTGGAAGTGTCCTGACCCCTACGCAACACAGCTTCCTGTGCTCACTATTAGCGAAGAACAGTTTCACTAATCCTAAAATTCAAAGGTTGACTCTAAAGACATTTCTAAAATAAGAAACACCATGACAGTTGCATGTGTGGCCATGTACTTTCAGGACAGGGCTTGGTTTATGGCTTTACAAAGTTAGTTAGATACAAAGTCAGACATTTACGATGTATCTCGTAGAAATTATTGGAAGCTGCCGAAAGGCAATCTCTGCTGTCTTTACACTGAGACACTGATTTAAAAAGAAGATTGCTGATTAACTGTATACATATCAATAAAATATACAGTTACTTTACAGTTAGGGCTTCACAATGGTGTTGGGCAAGGATTGGGACTAGAAGTAGGTCAAAGAAAAATAATGGCTGAGCTTTTTGTTTACATACAGTTTGCCACAACAATAAATTGACAGTAAATGAAGGAAGATTGTTTTAAGAAATATATTTTAACACATATTTAAGAAAACAAGAGACAAGTTTATCATTTTAAATGGCAGAAACTACACCAAACAACTCTGTGGTAATAAAATGTTGAAAAAAACATTGTAACATGCTTCAAATACAATCAAACACTTTTGTCCTTCAAAATGCATTGTATTTGAAGCGTGTCACTGAAATGTCTGATTGAGTAACAACAAAAACAATGCAGACATTTGTGACCGTTATTTTTGGGATGGAAAATCCTTAGATTAGATTAGTTACTTATATAAGTAACTAAATGTCTTATGATCCTTACTGTGCAATCTTTACACCACAACGAAACAAGTGTTGGGATGTCAGAATTAAGAAGAAAAAAACACCCCGCAGTTGGTTAAAGGGTGCTAACAACTTGTCCTCATGGTCATAATTCGGACTACCGTAGAAAAAATACAACTGAGAATTCTAAACTACAAATCAGAGATAATCATTTGACAAACGTACACATCAGCGTGTACTTACACACCAGCTCTCACACATTCGAGATGCTTTTTATCGCCTATATACCACCACCATTTACCACACTATTCACAAAATAATAATGTAGTAAGTGTATCGACATTGTGTCAGGCAAATTGTTCATGCTAATTACGTGAATATTTTCCATTCTAGTCTGATTTGATCCCATTGCAGTGGTTTATTATTGTGTTAAAGCTCAGATGTGATTGAAACACAGTTGGGAGGCTATGGTGCAATACAAAAAGTCTGAGATTCACACATGAACTTCACATGAAGTTGACTTTGGACCTAAGTTTGCAGTTCTGAAAAGAGTTGGAGCCACATAATGGTAGGGGTCTTATTCAATCTTAATTTTACTATATGTGTTACGTCCATTTTCAAAAATCTACCAACTGTGGAGGTTGGATAGACCAAAAGTTATCCAGCATATTTGGTTGTAAACGTTATGACGAATACTTTGTTTACATAATGTCATCACAGTAAATTGTTTTTCATTTGTGATCAGTGTTCAAAACATTGCACAGATACAAAGTTGTATGATTTACAGAACTATTAAAATACAGATTTAACATTGAAGCAATGCTTACACTTTACATCAAGCATAACCCTAAATCAAAGAGTATTTAGTTAAACTGTCAAAATGGTTGACCACCTCTTCAGGAATAAACTTGCTTATCATTTGTCTATCAGTATTTATTATAGGTAGATATCTCTTGAGTTGTTTGTTATTTTTATCAGACAAAAAAACAATTTAAAAACATGCATTTTTATTTTCAGAATTGTACATGATCTTACCTCTTTATCAATGAGTACTGTACATCGTTTGTAATATCATTCAAGCCATCAGTAGAAATTGTAATGGTTTAGGTCTTTATTCAAGATTTTCATTAACTTTTATCTACTCAAGAAAATACTGATATGGTCAAAACAGTTCTTATTACAACGCAATAATAAATCTGAAAATAGTGCTGGTAAAAAATAATGTAAAACACTGATTAAACACTTTAATATTTCTTTTATTATAGAATTCTGCAAACTATCATACTGTTTTTGCATCTTCAACTTTCAGCACACCAAAATATAAAACATTTCAAATTCCATAAAAAGATACTTAATTTGATTAAGTGACAGATTAAAGTAAGGATCAGCGTAATTTATTTTTGTAATTACTAAACAGTTAATAGCTAAAGCTACTAAATCCGTAGATTTACATAAAAATAATTAAGACATATACCACAGTTTTTTTTCATATGTAAAATAATAGGTTATTACCAGAACTTGCCAGGAATGCAAGGGGAATCCGATGATTTTTTCAAAATGTATTCTAAGAATAAGAAGTAGTAAACATACAGCCTAAATCTGAATGTCATCAAGTTATTTTTTTGAAAATAAATCCAACAATTCCTTTACTTTGAGCGGCATCGACTTTGTTGCCCAAAAATCTCATAATAAATACAACCAATAATGTTTCAAGAACATTTTCAGAAAAGTGTGATGTCAGAAGTCTTCATAATGAGGACGGTGATCCGCCATATTAGAAAAACCTCAATGCACCTTGGCTAAAGACAACATTTTGAACCCGCACTCTGCACAAACAACTTCCCGTGCAAACAACTTCAATGACCCAGCAACATTGGGTTTCGATTTTGTGGGGCATTTCTGCCTTATTTTCAAACAAACACACAGAAATCGAAGGGGCCTAAACCTCTACAAACAAATCTCCCCCGCCCCCCTGTTAGAATTGCGTGCAGAATTACAAAGTAGGGTTTGCTGTGGGAGCGTGTACACCCAGGCGAGATGACCTTCCCCAAACTGGCAGTGATGCAAGGGTAGAAAGGACCAGTGCGCATGCCCAGTAGCATCCGCAGCGTTTCGTGACAACACTAATAGTCGGCATGGATCACTGGCACGCAGAGTCACTTCTAATTAGAATTATCTACATCTTCTACAGGCTCTATTTTCAGAGCTCCATCTGAATGGTTTTCAGGGATGTCTACAATCCTTTGGCTCCACCCCTTCCCAACCTCCTTCTATCTCAATCCCTCCCCTGATGCGAAATGTCTTGGTTTAAGTTTTGACGTTTTCCCAGCACCAACAAAGGCAATGGCCGTGGACTCACAAGATGTCCGATTCTTTAAATAATTTCAAAGTTTATCATGTACACGTGCTTGAGATTGGCCTTTTTCTACAAATGTGCCATCTGCTTTGAAGTTGTTACGCAGTGATTAACACCAGATGTTCTGGAGATGTGCATTACAGCATCTTTTCAGTGTCCGCCATCTTCAGCTTCCAAGCTCTGCTCCATACTAAGAAGCAATGAAGTCTAGCTTTTATCAATGAATTACATGTTCTACCATTGAATCACAAACAATTTCAAAAAAGTCCCCCAAAACGAAGGTCTCTGTGTCGAATTCAGATTGCATGACAATGGCTTAGTCCAAATTGGGACCACAACATTTCATATTTTTAAGGCAACGAATATGTATTTTATCGTTGGTTTGATACCATTAAATAAAGTTGTAATATTTCAAATGTATAGAGTGGTAATAAGATCATTTAAGTAGCGAGCAGACATTATGGGATGAAAGAAGGCAGGGTGAGGGGAGGGTAGGGCAGAAGGATAGTACAGGTGGGGGATGGGAAGAAGGGATGGAGGTGGGGCGTGGGTAAGAAGACGGGTTACTGGGGATAGATGACGGTTGGTGGAGTTTGGGTTCTCACGAAGGCCATGTCCTGAGGAGTGCTGGGTCTCAGCATAGGGGTGAGTGGCAGCTGAAACCCCAGCCACCACATGGCATCATGTGACCCCTGACGCCTCAGGAACAACAGCGATGAGAGCCCAGTAGAAAAAGTGCTGATACACTTCTGCCGTTGAAATGATACTAACACCACATTAAAAGTGATTGTTTAGCTCTTTTTTTGTGCACATTTATCAAATATTTGCTCTGTTTGCAACTCGGCGTATTTGCTGAACGTTTTATGAAACGTTCAAAGTGCTGCTGTTAATGAAGCAGGCATCAGATAACTGTCCAGCCTCAATTGCTGTAAGTTGTCTACACTTACCTAATTATTACATTTAGCAACTTTAACTAAACAAATAAATGTATGTTCTTGTGCCTCATTCTACAGAGATTTCTATAAATTAACATAACTGTATTTTTAAAAGAAAATAAATATCACGCCGTATATTACTTTTGAATCATTCAAATTGTATTTTTTTTATTATGATTGTTGATACTGCTACCATAGTTATCATCATCTTACCTGTCCATATTACTATTGTGATGACTATTGCAATTCTTTAATAAGACCAGCAATACTTTAACTTAAAACTACTTATTTTTAAGACAGACTATATATTTCCTGCATACATTGACAACAAATGTCCAGTGTAATTAGACAATACGGCCAGCAGATCAACAAACATCCTTTGTAATGATTCAAACAGGAATCTTTTTTATTAGATCTGCAAAAGCGTATTTTCTATTTAATGAATTCAATTGTTCACAGTTACAGCTATTTTTTTCTATGAATGATGGCTAGTTCACTGCACATTCATTTGGTAATAATAAAATACATGCTACACTTTTATGGGAACCAATTGCATTTTTTTTATTATTAACGGGGCTAAGTAACAATATGCTACTTTTTAGTTAATTTCATAATGAAAAACATAACATTTAAATTAAATTATACAAAGCACTGACGGCACTGTATAAAATGCAGCAGCAGTAGAACTTTATATGTCCCCAGAGGGCAATTGGATGTGCATCAGTAAAAAAAACTAACAAAACAATAACACACAAAATCATACAATATAAAAAGAGAAGTCAAAATGAAATAGGAATACACAAGTATTCTATGTTTTAAAACTACCAAAACTGAAACAATAGTTACCAAGCGTGGTTGGGTGGTTGTGCTGATATAAACTTTTACTATTGGAGTTTACAAGTAAAATGGCTGAGCGTATAAAGAAGTGTTTGTATCTGTGTTGGCTAGTTAGTATTTGAAGCGGGAACCCAATGAAAATGTCTGCAACTCTAGGTGCGGTGGGTGGGTGCTGTCAGACAGGGTGGATTCTGATACCTTGTATAATAACTGTTTGTTATTAAATTCAGATAGAGTTTTCAGTTGAATACTTCTGATACAACTGTACTAGGGGCCTTGGTTGATGCATTTTTCAGTGAAGATTGAGAGAAGAATACCAACAGAAAATAAGATGGACTCAATAAAAGATCTGAACCAAGTCATCGACAATAAGTCGTTTCTGTTTGATGCTGAAAGAAAACATGATTATTAAAAACGTTGAAAAGATTTCCCAGCATGCATGTAAAGAATCTTGACAATGTTTTGTGTGTGTCTTGTGCAAATTGTGGTAAACCAACTATTTTCTTTGGACTGCCACTGATATGGACCACGGTACATGCACATAACAGAAAATTAGATACCAACTATACATTATTTTATAGAAACCTTTTAGTAGGCCGACTTGATCTGTTAGCTTTGCTCCTACAGCCTTGATTGCTGTTAAACAGTCTTGTGATAGTGGCCGGGAAGTCCCTCTGTTGAAAGAGCTCCAGACTTTACTGCTCTAGAAACCAAAGCAGCCTAGCAGGGTTGGGTACCAAAGTATTACATGTGTTTTTCACCCACTAATTCCTAAATACTCCAAATTCCTAGTTGTTCTGTCCTGCAATTGATTCAAATTCAAAAGAGAGGGCATAAATACAATTGTTAATATGGAGGTGTGAATAAAAAACAAGTTTGTATGATTTTTTCCAGTATATATGTCCTAGTTACAGTAAAAACGATCCCTTTAGAATTAAATAAAGCGAATGTTGACTCAAAATTTGAGGCATCAAGTAAAATGTGTTAAAACAGTAGAAGTTAATGGTAAATTTATTTTCTATTAATATCATGCGTCTCATCACATTTTAACCACCTAAATAAAAACTTTTGAAGAGTTCTCAACTTGGATTTTTGTTCATTAAATTACATCAACCTCACAAAATATTTTCTCCACATTTCATTTGACCATTAACGTTCAGCTATGTTAATACTTTATTTTAGGGACATTGTCATTGTATTAATCATTTTAAAATAAACTTGTATCTTAATGTATACAGTGTATCATTATATTCTTGTGACCACTTTCTCCTGAAAAAATCAATCATTCAATAGACAGATCAAAGATTTCAGATTTTCTTGCCCCATTAAGCCATATCCACATCGGGACAATTTAATAATAGCTCATATCTTGATGTAAATATGGCTCACTCAAGTAATAACTCAGTATGGTTTTGCTCAAAAAATATAAAAGGACTACCATATTTACAGGATCTTCTTACTGCCGTTTCGACCAAAATGTATAACTTCATTGAAGCTGTGAATTTAGAGAAACACTAGCTAAAACTGTGTTTTAATGTTTCTCTGCATCAGAAATCTTTCCTTCTAAAAAAAGTTCTTCAACCTAGAAAAACAGTTTGGTATTTCTCATAGCCCTTGGCTCTTTTTGGTTGAGCTTTATCCATGTAATACGAAAATGTTTAAGGCTGTCGTAGTTATTCAATTGACTGTTTACAGTACACTCTGTTGAGCAAATCATTAACCTCCAATGATACCTTGTGCCAATCCAGGGATTTACAGGTCACTAATGTTAGGGCCTTGCCAGGGGATAATGCTTGGAGATAACAGGACGCTTTAATTCTGGGGGGATAATCCAGAGTGCCAACACTAAAGACTGCCCCTGGACACATACCATAGTCCACATACCAGCAGCAGAAAGCCAATACAGGCTTATGGGAAGGACATGGTTCGGACCAAATCTGGTACTGGATGATATAGATGGTTAAAGCGGTAAACACAATGAATAACTGTGAAATGTAAAGCTACCGTGACATGTTTGATGTCATTTGCATAAACAGTTATTCAGACAGGATGAGTATTTGCATAAATTGAACAAGTAGACATATCTTTTCTAAACATCACCAATCAACCCACTGTACATGCAAGTTTTGTCTCTCACAAAGCTTGTGGCCCTGACAGATGAACTGGCAATTACAAAACTCCTTTAGCTGATATACTCAAGCATGTTGCATAGGTACAAATCGTAACCCATTGACACGCTTTCCTGTAAACACATTCTCACTGACACTCAAAACATGTTCCTAGGGTGCATATCTTTCACAGGGTCCATCCCTCCCACACTCTCTCAATCCTGGGGGAGCAAGAAATAGACAAAACTCCCAGACAAGATCCCTGGTGTGCTTGACGACTTGTGTTCTAATTGTGGTAACGACAGGGGCGGGTGTGCAGTGTGGGCTACCTTGACCTCCAACAATGGGGTAGGCGAGCAGGTTAAGCAAACAACCCCGGGCTACAACAATAATCCTGCTGCTTTGCAAGAGCTGTGGGTGTCAGGGTATATCCAGGATGCTATTCATCAGCACTTAGGGAACCACCATTCACGGTAGCCCATCTAAAATTCATCAGTGAATAACTGTTGGTTTAAAAAAGCGGAACTTCCATTTGCCCTTCTTAGTATATAGGTCGATTGAACTGGCCTTTAGTTGCATCTTAAACCAAGATCAGACAAGTTTGAATATACCTTTGTAAGTAAATAGTCGCTTCCATATGGCTTTAATCCATACAACTTTTACATTTACTGTGGTTGCAAGTAAAGGAGCAGTCAGTGACATTTTAGACTTTTTCAAGGTCTAAAATGTTCTGAATAGGCTGAAAAGTATTCAAATTATGGTTAGTTTAACTAGTGGCAGATATTTATTTATCATTTATAAAAACACACCTTAAGAGGAGGACCAGACAAAACAAATCAAATTAGCAGTGAATGAGGGGAATGATGTAAACTCTTGAAATGTTTGTTTATACCTCAACTGGAGAATGATTGCACTGTAAAGCGTTACAGATGATTTATGACTACAGACACATTTGTTTGGCGTAAACACCACTTTAAAATGTATATTCGTACAACTTGCACATGTTTTGACATGTAGCAAAGCCGCCTTAAAGTTAGTGATGGAACCTCAGACGAAACAGCTTTGCAATCTTACAGGATCCGATTAGATGCCCCGTGCTTTTAGACTCTTCCAGGACAAACCCAATGCTCATAAAAAGGTCGACCAGTGCCTGGGTCGAAACCATGCATGTTTTCAATAGAAACTTCAAATTTATAAAAACAAAACTAGCCACAGACCATCACATCAGTATTATACACATAAACAGCCGGAGGCCTGTTATTGGTTTGCAATTTTTTTTTCTTTCTTTTGATTTGAATGGGGACATTACCCTCTCTGCCTCAAACTACCCCATGCATTCAAAGAGATTTCCATAAAAGTGACCTCACATTTAACAGTTGGTTGATGGTCTGTTAGAGAGAGATTGTTTAAGACTATCAGGATCTTCAGTTGTTTTGTTTGGAACTGTGGAAGATCCTGAGATCAATGTAACATTGCTGGTTTGTCCGGTTTTCCCATTTGCCTGCAATGATGATAATCAGCGTGATACATATTCAGTTTAACAATCATAACCATACAAAAAAGTAACCCAACCAGAACAGTAGATCTTTTACAAAGAAAAACCTTTTTACCAACATCAATTGGCTTTTTACCAATCAATCTGTTTCCTCAAATCAGCAATGCTCAACAAGCTATGAGGTCAAAATTCAAAGAGACAAAAAATCTAAAACCCATCTTAATTGCTTTATCTTTCTTAAACATCCTTGCTACCATTGTCAACTGACCTATTAAAACAATCAACTTTTATGATTATTTGTGTCATGTTGGATAAATTGCCAAACGTAATAATAATAATAATATTTAAAAAACGATCAACTTTTCTCAATTCAAATACACTTTGAAACAAACTCATATACTCAACTACACACTATACCTATACCTAGGCTGTTTATTTTCAGGCACACAAAAAAAAATCTGATTAACAATTTGGTTTTAACTCAGTAATTATTTAAGGTGATTTAAATGCATCATGAAACATACTATAATAATAGAACAAAGCAGATTTAAGTGGAAAAAATGACATTAATGCAAAGTGAGGACACTGACACTGCAGTTTTTTTAGGGACACAATATTATGACCAGAGACACTCTTTTACAACCCTCTGTGGCCAAAGAACACAATGCTCTGGCATCAAGCCAGTGAACCCAGAGGTTCCAGTATCTATAATCCACATGCAGTTTTCATGGGGGCAGCTTGCCTATGCTTCTTACTTCTTCTTCACTACCTCTAACACATACATTATATGATCAGTTGACCCTAAGGTTCAATCTCACAGCATATCGCACAAGGCTTATCTGTGGAAGTAAGAAAAACAATTCACTCTGTGTATGTTAGCTCTGACGCAAACCCTGCAAGCATGGAGATTGATCTCTGCAATGCTGGTGTATCCATACAAATACATAGGTATGATTCCCATTAGAAATGAATGATGTCCTGTCCAGTGTCTTAAAGTGGGTCTCTAAATATATCTCAAGATATCTTGACAATGCAATCCAAAACATTTTTCTGGTTCATGTATGGTCTTTTTAGACTGAAGTGATATAGAATCCCTTGAGAGAAACACAACCTTCAAATTGCACAATTACCATGAAATCACATGACCTGGGGCTTGTGGTTCACCGGATAGTGTGAGTACCACATAACCCAAGGCCTTACAGCAGGGATCTGGGTTCAATTCTTGCCTGGGCCATTTCCTGCATGTCCTCCCTTCTTTCTCCCTCTGCTTTACTTTTTCTCTGTAACTGTCTATATAAAAAAAAAGAAGAAGAACAAAAACAAAAACATAAAAAATATCTTAGGAATACAAGGATAAGACCTCATCAGACTTCAGTATACGGGGACATCTGCAACCTATGACAATCAGAGGATAGAAATACCTCAATCAATGTAGGGGAACACAGAACCTAAACAGAGGCAACTTCATATCCTAATCAGTGGCCTGTACTGTGTGCGATCAGTCAAACCTGCATCACAGTTTGGAAGCAGCAGATCATTTGCCAGTTGTGAAATAGACCTTTGAGGACTAGGAAAAACTGCCAATGCTTAAAGGTAGACTTTTCATAGATAAAACATATCTATAGAGGTATGTTGTACAACCAAATTCTGGCGCACCAAAATCTTTTGGCCAATTTCCTATAATAAACATCAGACCAAAGGTTACAAGTTAACATTTGCACACTGGGTGACTATGACACACACACACAGTGTGTTACAATGGGATACCTTTAAAAACATCCACAGTATGCATACATGACTATACTGCATTATCAGTATAGAGTATAGATTATTAGAGTTTTTATATTTGCTGTACCTGCTACCTTAGCTGAGGCTCCTCGATTGCAATGTCGTGTTGGATTTCTGAGATGGTGGTCATTCTGTAGAGCCGAATTCAACAGACATATTGTGGTTGGTTTAATGTTGTCACAAATACACATAACTCTTGGCGCTACCACTGTGTCTCATCACCTGCACCAAGCAGGCTGGCACTGCCACCCTCCTGTTCTGCCAGCGTGGTAGCACATTAATGATCAGGCTTGGCTACCGCCAACGGTCAAGTAACTAAATCCCACCAGGCCGTGACAAAAGCTCCAGAAGCCCCCTGTGTCTATCACTTAACGGTCTGATGCCTAATGAGCATAACGCTGCTTGTTGTGACATACTGTGCAAGGGTGACAGTGCATTTTTCAAGAGGGAGAGAGGAGGAGGGCGTATACAAGAATGTGTAAAACATGTTAACTAACGGCACAAACTCCAACGACAACTGGAGGAGAAATGGACACCTTCCTTGTAAAAATGTTTTTAAAAATTCTGTCACCATAAAACATTGTTGATAATAACATGTAATGTGTTTTATGCCACTCATCTGGCTACGAAAAAGATAATTGGTCACTGCAGGAAATACTATGGTTTAGTTTAAATGCCTCCAATCCACTAACATGTATTAGTAGTCTAGATCTTTTCACTTTTCGTCAGCATGCATTATCTCTCATTTGCTCAGTTTACAGATCAAATTTGATTGTTTTGTAATGTAGCACATTTCTGGATTCAGTTCTGTCCAATGAACAGCAGACACATGGCCATGCACATACTAACACTGTACTGTACACACACAACACTTACAATGTACTAAGGCTATAATCCCAATGACAAAACCAAAAAGCAGGATTTCATCTGCCCTATTGACATCATGAAACACAAGCAGCTGGAACAATGTAAAAGGGAACATTACATCAATTCGGGGCATCGATTACACGATTCTCAACATATATTTGGAAGATAACAGAATTGGGTGAAAGTGGGACAGTTCCATGCAAGATGTAATGACCACAGACATGATTTGGATGATCGGATCCTGTTGTTATCAGTACAATGGAGTGGATTCAGGTCTGCTAAGACTACGTCTCAATCATCTCGTGGACACAGTGAGGCAGGGCGGGACAATCCTCAGTGCATGTTTCTCATCAGACCAACACAACACACATCCTTTAATCACGTAGAAACGAAGCTCAGGACAATAATGGAACAAACAAGTGTCCTGCTAAATATTATTCCTAAAAAGATGTAACTTGCATTGTCATTTGTGTACAGTCCTCTATTTTCACTCAAATTACATTTTCACTCAGCGGTCACAGTATTCCAAGCAAACGCCAAACCTACAGAACCTACATGCCCAGGAAGAGGTAGAGCTACTCATTTGGCCATAAAAGGGAGAAGGGCACCACTAGAGGAGGCATAGGGGACTGCAAGGTAGAACAAGGCAGCATCCTCATCCCATCCCTCATCCCAGGATCATGAGGCAGCTCACAGTAGGTGCTGTGAGGCAACTCAGCCATGAATAATTCCATCTATAAGAAGGTCACCTATTGGCTACTCGTGGGATTGGATTATGCCAGCCTATCAGAAAGGCTTATAAGGGCAGGTGATCACTTTTGGGAGAGGTTGTAATATGGTTGCAAAGCTTTACAACAGTTTGCGATGAGACTTATAACAGTAATAAGATAAGTAGAAGAGAAATGTTAGACAGTGGTGTTGCTATCGTGCTCTGACACCCACCCAAGCAAACCACCTCCGTCTGAGTCTAGCAGACATGTTTATCCTCATAGAGCGGGTGTAGGTCTGTTAAGCAGACATTCTTAAAGGCTCATATCTTGTTGGAACACTTAACCAGCGTGAAATACAATATCTAACAGAAGTCTTAAACTCAGTCCGTTTCTGTGAGTGTCAGTTGAGAACAGGGACAACATGGGTTGTCTGAGTGGAGCTTTGTGGCAGAGATGCACATCACACCTTCACACTCTTAGGGTCCCCTTGCTCAAGAGGTTAATCCATCCTGTGTCCTAGTAATCGTCACCTAGAGTGGCTTACGCACACACACACACACACACACACACGTTTCCCAACACACTTTTAAATCCCAACTAAGGTGTTAACTGACAGCACAGCAAACAGGGAGGCATTCCCCTGGTTGTTATTTAGGGGATATGATTTAAGTCTTATATCTACAGTGTTTGCACTTACAGATTTGCTGACTAATCCCTAAAGATATGTGCACAGCCGCACCTCTGACAGCCATTCTGTGGAAGCAGTCTGTTATCTACCAACAGGAGGACTAAGGGGCCCTTCAGAGCATTAAACTGACAAGACCTGAAAGATGACAACATTCATAGCCATGCATGGCATGCAGTGAAGAGAACAATCCATGAGATACATATATCTGCATTACATACCAGTCATCATGGCACGATCTTAGCCAAACAGGTGAGGCTCTCCATTTGATTCCTTTCCATGATCAGGCCTGCACCAGCCCCATGGGGGGTAGAGCCCCATCCTTTCCCCAGTGCTAGTCTAGAACAAGTGAACCCCTGTGGGGAAGCTTTAGGTTTTCATGTCATCATCAGAGATTCCCCACTATAGACTACGGAAGCGGCTTTGCACAATGCTAGATTGTAATTGGGAGGGTCTCCATCCGAGAGGACAAGATCTGGAGTGGGTGGGTGGGTGGGTGGGTGGCTGCTTGATGAAAGGGGGCACATCCACAGCCTCAGCCTGGTGAGGAAGCTGTTTGGCAGGAAGCCAGAGATGACTTGGGTCCTCTGACGTCCAAGAGTTTGACCTGGTGGCCCAGGGGCTCCAATGTGACGCTTAGCATCAGTGTTGCATGGTCAACCGAGCAGAAAAACACAGGACACAAGGAGGCAATGTTGAGGCCCAGCTTCAATACTTAAAACCTGTTTCCTTGTTTCTTTCCTCCCCCCTATGGTTAAGGTTTCATGTTTCCTACAGCACATTATGTGCTAAGCAGAGCCACCATGGATTTCAACTCAGATGATCTATTACTACAAGTATGTCACATGGTGTCAAGATCAAACTTTGCCTTTACCCAACCAGCTCATCAATGACAGAGCAGATGAACATGTTCTCTTTTTCATTGAATCGTAATCTGAGTTAAGTAAAGTGTCAGGTTGTACCTAAGCTAATCTCTCCCGCAACAGACACACTGATCTAAATGTTCGTATGCAGAGTACACTTATATTTTTAGCTTGCCAACCGGGCTAATCCCTGTGATGCAATTTCTACAACTCGGAGGGAAGTAGACATGGGAAATAGCTGCGCTCCGCTAGCCTTATATGACCATGTAACCTTACAGATGAGCATTACAACCACCTGACGTTCTAGAACCCCCAGAGATGATCAATGTACTGTACCATCAAGCTGCTGGCGTACCATTACATAAGAAGGATACATTTTTTTCGCTTTTAAGATTCCTATGGAGATATGTTTTGGATCTATACTTTGAGATATATAAAATTGCTTTGGATTTTCTCCTGGCAGAAAAGTTCTTAAATGTTCAAAAACAAATGCAGCACTATAAATATAAGTTCACCAGGGAGGATGCAATGAAGTACAGTAGAAGGGAGCTATTTTGAGGTTAAGATGGTGGGGAACCGTGGCTCCTCTGTGACTAAGTTAATGGATGTGGGGTTGTACAAACTTAGGGATGGAACACCGGCATTCCAGACAGCCAGGGTTCTGCTCCAGTGGGCAGCTGCATGGCGGCAGGCACCCTGACCTGAGCACATCCCAAAGGTCATTAGAGGCAAAAGGGGAACAGACACTCTGTCTCTGGCTCACCATGGGGAGGAGGGCAGCTTGCATTGTCTGGGAGAGAAACAAAGCACGGATTGAAAAAGACAGTATGTTCAGCATCTCAGCGACTGGGGTGCTGAATAGAGAACATAGGGATAAGAGTGGCACAGGGGAGAGAGCTGCTCAAGTAGAGGTTACGGCCGAGGCTGGTGAATGGCAGGGAGAGGGGGACTGGGGTAAAGGGAGGCTTGGTTTAGGGATGGGGGTTGAGATTATAGTGGAGCCAGTGAACTGGGGGCTTGACTCAGGGTCTCGGTTATAGATGTGGGCTTTTAGTGCCCTGCGCTGGTTCAGGGTGAGAGGATGTTCCCCTGGCAGAAAGCTGAGTCTTTAGGCTCCATCGACAACTTACAGAGACACTCCCCTCCTGTCACATTCCAGAACCATGGCTGGGCTCCATTCTAGACTGCTACAACCTTCAGAAATCTGAGGTGAGTGAACAAGGATGGATACTTATTATTTTGTAGGTCAGGAAATCCCTTTTCAGTCTTTCAACTGTCTGCTGAAGCAGAAAAACTAGTGAACAGAAGAGAACAGATACTATTTCATGTGTTTCACTGTCAGGCCCACACACTGGTGATCAGTCTTCCAGAACGGTTTCTAACCAACCTCCCACACACCCCTCCTCTTCCATGTTGTAATACCTACAGGTCCCGGGGTAAACAGCAGGTCCATTGAGAACCATGAGAGCATACAATGTGGGCTTAGCTACTAAGAACAGGTGATGCCCTAAGAACCACCTTAGCAGTGACAGTGTGTGCTCGCACCATGGACAAATCTACTATTAAGCCACGTTTCATGTTTCTTGTACTGGCCAGAACCACTTTCCAAGGAACTTGAAGGTTCCTTAAGCCCATTGTTAAGCTGTACTTCCACGGCAGGAACTTTCCCAGACGATTAGGCATAAAAGTCAGCTGACATATACACTATAGGCCATGCAAAAGCGACGGACAGGCAACAGGTCACATAATTAAATAACAATTTATGGGGTATTCTGGCATAAAGATGAAACATTTAAGAATGTTTCGTGGATGTGCATTTCTGCAATGTCCAACCACATTTGGGTGAATAAGTGGAAAAAATTGCCCAACTCCCCTGGAATGTTTTTTAGGGCTCCGTTTTCCTTCATGCGATGTGACAGGTTTTCATTGGATCTCTGAGGGTAAAGGGTGCGTGGAGGGTTAGCACCAGTTTTATTACCAGCTGTGCCCCTTTTAACACCCTACCAAGAGCCTCTTTCACCACTTGTTATTGCTCCTCTGCTATGGACACATGAACGGAAGCCTTGTTTCAACAATACTTGGTTGAAAAAATAAACAATAGATATTAATTTAGGTCACCCTAAAATCTGAATTGAGTAGGCTGACAGATCTAGTCAAAACAAAAATAGACACTGATCATATATAATTAGAGGCATTTTATGAGAGAAAAATACTTGCAAATGTCCATCGTTCAAGCCATGTTTCAGCTATGAATTATATTAACGTTGACCTATTGTTAGATAAACGAATTATTTTAATTCACACACAAACATTGGTCTCTGCCAAAATAACCACAGGCTAAATTTAGGGATAAGCTAATTATAAGTAATTATTTCTTCGAAAGAAAAGTTACATTATGTAAAAGAAATTCAGTCTGTTCCCTTGATTAAAAGGTGTCCTGTGTAAAACAAATTAAATAAAAAGATCCATAATGATCTAGAAGGACAATTTCTTATTACGTTCAAATTAATTCCCATAGTGCATCGTCTAGTCCTAAACGAATAATGGATTTAGACAAATTGGCTTTTGGGTACCCGAAATCGGAACAGTAAATTCTGGCACATTAATTAGCCAATGTGGTTGCAAGCTTAACTTGATCCAACAAAAGGAAAGAAATCACATTCTCTCCACACCCATCAATATTCCCCAAAACCCTGAAGATATCTGAACCATTGTATAAACAAATATGCTTTACACAGAACTTTTCATTTGAATTTTTACAAAATAAACTTAAAATAACCTTTAACGCAATCATAAAATAGTTCGCCGAGAACAAATGTGAATTAAAATCGCTCAACTAGGCGGGTAGGTCTATTTGATGTAGGCTGTTGTAATGGTAAACCAATTAAAGGCCAAATTACGATGATGATAAAAGCCGACAATAAATTAGCCTACGTATAAACGTTAACGGCAAAATGTGACAAGCAGAAATGGTTAAATAGGCCATACTTCTCACCAGGGCGAGTGTCTTCGTACTTCGGCAACACAAACATGCTGTAAGGACATCCTGGTCACTATGGTTACAAAGTTACTGCCAAAACCAACGTCCAAATCAATTGCTGGGTGTCAGAAGAAAAACGGGTTGCTTCTATACCTCAAAAAAATGGTGTCCTCTTTAAATAGGCTAAAGGATAAATGAATTAACATAAAACACACCAGCTATGGCCATTTGCAGTGTAATTTGAGGCGCAATTGTGATATTCTCTTTTAACCGGGGTGTACAGACCAACGTGTTTCTAGGTCTAATGCCTATCCTGAACCACATGTAGCCTACAGTAGTCGTAGGAAATGGTGTGAATGTTCAAATGGACCTAGACAACGCACAATATTGCAGTACGCCTAACTTGAGATTGAAACCAGATAATTGGACGTCTGTCGATCATCAGGCACAAAAGGATAAAAATATACAAAAACACATATAAGCTGTAGCCTACCACATAACCATTAACACGGTTAGAATGGACCATTGGTACAGGCTAGGGCTACCATTATTTAATAAATGACGAATCATTTTTTGTGTTGATGATTTGACAGTAAAAACTTATCGTTATTGGACTAATACGCTTGGGGCTAATTAAACAAAGCTAGGGTTTATAAATGCCATATAAGTGCACATACAGCAAATAATGGTAGCCTATAAATAGACTCCCTTAAAAAACTTCAAATGCAGTCGCCTTCTTTTAATAACATTGATGTTTTCCAAAGCCCACAGCTGGTGAGCAAAACAACGTTAGAATACAGGTCATGTTATTTGTGTATCGATAATGTCCGTTTTTGTAGGGCGCCAAAACAAAGCCGAAAGATACAACTGGTAACATTGTCTTACGGACAATTAAAGAAATGTGCACGATGATGTTAACCCTTTAATGCTTAAAAGGCAAATAGTAGAAATAATGCTCAACAGGAATCATTGGAGTATCCATAAAACATGGTTGTTTGCTTCATTATTATTGTTATGATGCTGGTCAAATAGCAGTATTCAGCAGGACTGTGCTGCCAGTGGTAACCGTTGACCAAGAGAAGAACAGTGAGTCTGGGGCTTTCCAGTCCAGGAGCACACATCAACTGAAATTAATTAGTATTGGTTGAAAGCAAACGTTTAGAATATCAGAGCCATACATATCCTACATGATCATCAAACAGCAACATTTCAATGGTATACAGCCTACTGGACATAGTCAATTGCCAACATGTCAGCCTTTCAATGAACAGTACCAAAAATATACAAAGATAGAAAATCCATCAAAGTTAGGAATGGACGTCTAGAATGGTCCCATTAAAATAAATACGATAATATATTCCTTTTCAAGCTCACCCTGAGTCCCCAGTGCAGTATATATTTATTATCATCAGGGTTTGTATTGGCTGTACTGTGAGGGGAGCAGGTTGGGGTTGGTTCCATAGCTGTGTGGTGCTGAACTTAAGGCAGTTCTGAAACTCTGCGATGAAGGCATCCCTGTTCCCATCCCCATCCCAAGGCCCATCCCAGTCCCTACACCCAGGCCCAGCCCCCCGCCCGGCCGGGTCAGGCCAGGGTTAAGCATGCTGGTGTAGGGGGAGGCTCCGTAATTGATGCCCAGGTTGTACCCGGGCCTAAGGTGCTGCTGTGCACCGGGGAGCACCACAGGCTGCACGTGCCTGCCAGGGGTGTCGAAGGAGAACTCAGGGGGGGGGCTGCTGGGTTTCGATGGAGTGGAGGTCAGGGGGTCCAATTCATCCTGGGGCCTGGTGGAGGAGGGGTGAGGAGGGGCGTAGCCAGCGGGGCCCCCGTACTCAGAGGGACCCAGTGCCGAGGTGGTGGGGAGAGCCCCGGTCACCAGGGAGGGGCGAATCCAGTCATCCTTAAAGATCTGAACCGTCAGCGTGGAGACCAGGGGGAGAAGGCGGTTCGTCACGTGGGCCAGCACCATCTGCTCGTTGGCATCGCGGCGGATTCGGACGTGAACCGAGCCGGCCTGCCAAAACACAAAAAAAGGAGGGAAGTTGCAGGGCTTTGCATTGTCATTCAAGCTCATCTTTTCGTCTTCCTTTTGTTTCCCCTGCCGCTCTCCGTTTCCATGTCTCTCTCCCTCCCTCTCTCTCCCCCACCCGAGTCTTTCTCTCCCCCATTCTCCATGTCTCTCTCCCTTCCTCTATCCACATTCTCTCTCCGATTCTCTTTCCATCTCTCACCCTCCCTCTCTCTCTCTGTCTGTCTCTCTCTCTCCCCCATTCTCTCTAAGTCTCTCTCACACCCTCTCTCCTGTCTGTCTGTCTGTCTCTCTCTCTCTCTCCTCTCTGCTGCCCTAACCCTAACCCCAGGCGATCTGAGGGAGTGTGTGACAACAGCCACAACTGTGTGACAACCACCACAACAGATGAACCTCAAATCTACACAGGAATTACCACGCCGCGCTAATAGGAGCTCAGACAGACAGAAACACAAGCCTTGATCCCCACATGACAACTCATATAGCTAGGCCTCCATGGTGACAGACAATATATTTATCTACGAAAAGCTCAAATAATGTAATTTCAATGGGAAATAATTCTGCAAAATTGTGAAATTCAACCATCTACGTTCCTAAACGTTTTACTTTAACATATTTTATAATGTACAGATAATCTCTCTAACCCCCCCTTCCACATCCCGCTGTGAGTACATCAGGTGTGAACTTGACATCTCCATCTGCTCTGTGGGACTCGTACTACATGGCATTGCTCCACCTAGAGGCAGAACAGGGGGACTGCACTGGCCCGGGGGAGCACGGAGGAATGGCGAAATCTGACAGGCGTCTCGGTTTACATACAATGAATAACACATATTATATTCACAGTCTCTTCCGAGGTCTGCTTGCAAACATATCACAGATGAAACAAGGGCAGGAGGGAATCTAAAATGTTGCGTGTGCCAGCTGCTCCAAGGAATAGCGTTCACATCCAAAGTCGCAGGCAGCAACGACTCTGAAGTTTTGAGGATAAAGCCTCAAATTCAAACAATGGGAGGGGACAGAGAGATTGGACGCATGAGCTGTTTGTTCCTCTTCTCATTTGAGTGAGCAAATCCGGCCAGATTGTCTACGAGGAGGCAGCCAGTAGATTCCGAGTGTAAATGGTACTCTCTTTGTTTCCCTGACATCTCATTTGAAGGGGGTGGGGGTAGCGGGGACAAACAGAGCGTGACGCAGGGGGTGGGGGTGCATGCAGCCGACTATGCTAGGTAGTAGCATAATTGAAGCTACTACAATGAAAATGTGACTTGGTGAGCCAGGAGCCAATGATGTAACTGGTGACACACACTAGTTTAGATAGGCCGCCAGAAAACTGCCACGGGAGCCGGACCAAAGAATTTAGAAACAAGAAAGTACCTCTACTTGTTAAAAATGTCAATAAACTTGAAATTTAAACTAGCCTTAGACACACTACTAAGCTACAGCCATGTGTGGAAGCATCAGATATACGGTCTGATGACAGAATAACATCAGAATAACAGATTCCCGAGACATTTGTTCTCTTCTGTCTGGTCTTTGATGTTTGTGACTGGGTGTTAGTGCAGCGTGAATACCGCACTGGGTGTTTGTGACTGTGGGTGTCAGTGCAGCGTGAATACCGCACTGGGTGTTTGTGACTGTGGGTGTCAGCGCAGCGTGAATACCGCACTGGGTGTTTGTGACTGTTGGTGTCAGTGCAGCGTGAATACTGCACTGGGTGTTTGTGACTGTTGGTGTCAGTGCAGCGTGAATACTGCACTGGGTGTTTGTGACTGTTGGTGTCAGTGCAGCGTGAATACTGCACTGGGTGTTTGTGACTGTGGGTGTCAGTGCAGCGTGAATACCGCACTGGGTGTTTGTGACTGTGGGTGTCAGTGCAGCGTGAATACTGCACTGGGTGTTTGTGACTGTGGGTGTCAGTGCAGCGTGAATACTGCACTGGGTGTTTGTGACTGTGGGTGTCAGTGCAGCGTGAATACTGAACTGGGTGTTTGAGTGAGAGGGGATGAGGCGTACCAGTGAGCCAAATCCCACGGTCCAGAAGTGCTCGTTCCTGACCTCCAGAACCCCATCCAGGGTGGACACCTGACACAACCCAAACAAGCACAGCGTTAACTTCCAACTTCCATACCTGGAATCATAGTATATATTTTATATATATATATTTATATACACGTTTCATATCTACCTGGGAAGCTCTCCATTAAGCCAGAATATTGAAAGTACATAACGATACGATAAAAAAAAGGCTTAATGTAGACTTAAATGATTTTAACGTACTTCTCTGAGAAGTTTGTCCAGCTGACCAATGACATGGGAGGGCGTGGTCTAGAGGGAGAAGAAACAGATCACAGAAACACATCCAAAAGAAAAGATTAGAAGAATATATACGTTCAATACATCTATGAATACACATATACATACATAGACACAAACAAAACAGTCGGTCTATCCTGTCTATTGAATGAATAGGTGCACGAAGACTCGGTCGAACAAAGACAGGGAGTCTACCTGCGGGAGTCCACCGAGGATGGCCGACGAGGCGGATCACCTCTTCTGATAAGCATCACCCTATTTGTATTCTAATCCACCTAGAACATATTCATAGCTAGCATGTGTTTCTTCAGCATTCCCGTTCATTACACTACTCGTAGACGTAGATATATCACAAAGTATATACGGTCAACTTCTAACCTTCACTACCTATCCAGATCTTCTCCACCTGCCCTCCACCGGGCATCACTGGCACCGCACTCCAGTGGATCTCATCCTACCTGTCGGGAAGATCCTACCAGGTTTCCTGGGGAGGCAAACTGTCAGGCCCTCGCCAGCTCTCCACTGGTGTCCCACAGGGCTCCGTCCTTGGACCCCTCCTCTTCTCTCTGTACACCACCTCACTTTCACCAATCATCACTCATGGCTTCTCCTACCACTGCTACGCTGACGACAGCTGTACCTGTCGTTCCCCCCGACCGATCCGGGGATCTCAGCTAGGATTGAGGCCTGCCTCACAGACATCTCCGCCTGGATGAACGAGCACCACCTCCAGCTGAACCTCGCCAAAACAGAACTTCTCATCATCCCGGCTAAACCCTCCATCTCCCACGATCTCTCAATCACCCTGGGATCTGCGACGGTGACCCCTTCATCCTCTGCCAGGAACCTTGGGGTTACCATGGACGACGAGCTCTCCCTCACAGCCCACATTGCTGCGGTCTCCCGGTCGTGTAGATTCACCCTCTACAACATCCGGAAGATCAGGAGATACCTGTCTGAGCACTCCACCCAGCTGCTAGTCCAAGCACTTGTCCTCTCCAAGTTGGACTATTGCAACTCGCTGCTCGCTGGTCTCCCAGCATGTGCAACCCGCCCTCTTCAGAGGATTCAGAACGCAGCGGCCCGCCTGGTCTACAATCTACCCAGACGCTCTCATGTTACCCCGCTCCTCATCTCTCTCCACTGGCTACCTATCATGGCCCGTATCAGATTCAAGACCCTGGTATTGACCTTCCCAGCAGTGAACGGGACTGCACCCGTCTACATCAAGTCTCTCCTGCAGCCTTACACACCCACCCGTCACCTACGGTCTTCTTCAGACAACCGCCTGGTGGTCCCACCGCTCAACACCGCCCGGTCCCAACACAAGCTCTTCTCCTGTCTGGCCCCCCAGTAGTGGAATCAACTCCCCACCTCCATCAGAGACACTGACTGTCTCTCCACCTTCAAGAAAAGGCTCAAGACGCACTTGTTCCAGGAGTACAACGGTACTTAGGAATGGTTCGCTTGACCCGATGTTAGTTTCCTCAAGGATCACAATGACTCTTGCTCAGAGACTTGTTGCTCTTGTGGTTAGTGGTAACTGTTTAAATTTTTTTGTACTTGCTGTGATATATTGTTTTTATTATTGTTGCTTGTTTTTTTTTCCACAGGTACACTTGCACTTATAGCGGTTCATGTTGTTTAATTGTAACTTGTTTAACTACATGCTCTTATGGTTCTTCCCTTTGGCACTTACTTTGGTTGTTCACAATGTGTGCTTCATGTTTTGGCTACTCGCAATGTTTTGTGGCTATCTTGTTGTTATGATCAGTGACCTATGCACTTTGTAAAGCTCTCTCTTGGAAGTCGCTTTGGATAAAAGCGTCTGCTAAATGAATAAATGTAAATGAATGGTAGCTGAGATATAGAAGGGTTATCATGGCTGATGTCTCACCTGCAGCAAAACCTTCCCACTGTAGACACTCATGGGGTACATGGTGCCAAAGGTCATGAGGGCGATGGCCACGGCTGACGCCGTGTCAACGGCATTGTAGTTACTATGGTAACAGAGAGACACGACCACAGTCAGAACGAGAGACGTAGTCCTTGCATTACAAATCCTCTCTAAACGACAGTACAGTTTATTTGTCACAGTGTTTCTTTTAAGAACAGATGACAGGCGATAATGAACTCATTATTTATAAATGATGTATGACTGTCTATATGTTGACATTTGTGTGTGTGTGTGTGTGTGTGTGTTAGCGAAACTTACTTAATCTCGATGAGCATGTAGGTGATGCAGAGGGACAGGGCTCCGGCCACATTGATCAGGACAAACGGGTTCATACGAGGCAAGAGGATACTGCTTAGACCTGGGATGACTCCACACAGGCTGAGAATCCCCACACACACACACACACACACACACACAACAAAATTAGCTGTTATGACAGCTGTTCCGTGTCCGACTTTTTCCCTGTTCTCCTAAGAATGATCTGTAGCCTGTTTGTATATCAGCAGTTTACTAAAACATTTAATTAAACATTCTATTTTCAGAACCCTCCTCCTCACAGTGATGTGAAAAACTCATAGATGTTGTTCGGTAGAGACAAAAAAAGAATCATCTTTACTAGAGAAGAATTGCAGATTGTGACAGGGATGACAAGAGACAATATGCTATCACCATCATCGCCTGCCTATTCATTTCTGACGGACTGAATGTGCAATTCAATCAGAAATGACACGGCAAGCCTATATCCTATAGCATATATCCTAGAGCATATCCTATATCCCAGGTTAAGGTTTAACCAGGAGAGTAGGGTAAACAGCAGACATTCTGTATATAATAGAAGAAACGACACTATCAACCCAAACAAGCAGGAGCTCTCTCATCACTCTTTCATTCAGGACTAGCAGAGACATTTGGAGTTGGAGGGAGGGGGGGGAGGGGAAACAGGATTTCAAATCCCGATAATCTCATAATCTCTCTGGTGCATTGATATAATTTGAGGACGGACACAATGGTGTGATTTAGTGAGCGTGTGTGTGTGTAATATGTAGAGAGAGAGGCAGACAGAGAAAATGTGTATTTGCGTAGTTTAAACGGTGTTTGTGTGTGTGTGTGTGTGTGTGTGTGCGCGCATCAATCCAGCTAGTGTTTAATCCCAGACTGTTGGGGACAGAATATGCAGGATTACGGAGAAACAAATAAACATTTGACCCAATGGCTGTCTCCAAGCAGCCTGGCCGAGTTTCCCCAACAGCAGTGTGGGCCAGAAGAAACACAAACCCAGGTGAGGACATAGATGTACTGAGAGGACGGCACTATGATATAATTAGAACCAGGGAGCAGAGAGAGAGAGCAGGGAGAGACCTAGGACATTGTGTTCACTGTGGCTCCTGACCAATCACAGCTTCGTTCCCTCACAGAATTTTAAGTGTCATAGCCTTGGATAACCTGCACACACAAGGCAATACGAAACATCCCTCACATTCACATTTTAAATACTTACAATGACATTTTACTTAAGATTGTCGTTTATGATGTTGATCACAATGCTGCATAAGGGTAAGGATCACAACCAGCACACGTGACACTACACTTGTCTGCTGGCGGCTAAGTAAAATGACTCTGGGATAGAGGCCTATCTTCCTTTGTCAGGTTCCTCTTTCGGAGTTACCAGGGTCTAGACCTGCAGGGGATGAAGTAGAAGCTGGAAGATGATCTCAGCCCTTCTGGCTGAAACTAAACCCCTCAAACATCTATTATTCACACCATACCAGTTAGCCTATTCATCATTCTGAAGATGTATTAGAGAGGCGAGGTGTGTGAGTATGCATGCGCCTACATGGGGATTAATCACACAAGCCCACTTAGGGTTTCCTGGGGAAAGGGGGTCAAGGGGCAGGGTGTGCCTGACCCACAACCTGGTCCTTTATCCACCAAAGACCCATTAGATGGTCTTAACCTGAGGGCGAGGGCAATACAGAACCCTTATGCTGGAGGTGAGACGAGATAACAGAAAGAGGATGAGCTTTAACCTCTGACCACCAAACCCAGGGTCGGCCCGAGGGGGGGAGGGGCACTGGACTCTGGGAATCGAAAACAGCCATGTTTTCCCATATTCATTTACGCTCGTTCTGAGAATCCCAAATCAATTCCCCCATCCCTTTGGTTGCGACGAGGGCCACTCCTAACAGGCATAGGCACACGCACGCACAGGCACACACACACAGGCACACACACACACACAGGCACGGTGTCCACCTCAGGGGCTGAGGGCAGAGGATCGATACAGCTGGATGACTCAGTGAAACAGAATCTTACCTTCGACTCAGGTCAGCAACATGCTCCTGGAGCCAACTGCTGCTGGCCGCTGTTGACAGAGGGACCAGGGAGGAAGAGGGGGAGGTAAGGAGAGGAAGGAGGAACATCGACATGAACAGTATGCGCCAGTCAAATGTACTGTTAAGTTGACTTAATAAGGCAGCAATTTGTTTTCAAAGTCTCAAGGTCAACCTCTCTTTGTCCTCGTTCCTCCTTGTGGGTGCCCCTCAGGCAGAGAGGATGGGGTTTAGGGAGTGAGGAGAGACTGTTTGAGGACATTAGAGCAGAGGGCCTTATTCATGATCTCCCTGTCTGGATCATCTCTGCGGGCAACTGTACCATCTGAAACTTGGGTTGCAAAAGTCTATTTGGACCTTATGCACTGACTGCTCATGTGTGTGTGTGTGTGTGTGTGAGTGTGTGTGTGTCTGTGTGTGGGGGGGGGGGGACTGGCTTACCTAGTACAGTCTAGTGCTCAAATGTTAAAGGATGTCAACTCATCCAAGTTCGAGGAAATAAGAGATGAGGGCCGGCGGGGGATCTTCCCATCCCCGGGCACACCCACACAGGAAGGAAGTGACAGAGCTCCAGGGTGCTGCCCGAGCCAATCAGAGCCCCCCTCTGTCTGTCACAGATTGTTGAGACGTACAGACAGACAGGGTAAGTCAATGATCCCTTCTTGAGGAGACCAGGCCTCCTTTGGCAGACTAAGCCCCTCTGAGGGCCAGGGTGGAAAGAACAGAAGCAGAGAATTCCTAATCTTACGTTGAACTCAACTAAGTCCTTAATGACATCAGACAGTAAAGCGCAGGGGAATCTCTTTGTCAAAGGTCAGAGGTCGGACAGGCTATCCAATAAGACCGCAGGGTTTAATGCGAAGGGCAGTGGTGGCTGCATTCCAGTAGGGACACATTGGGAGAAATTCTACAAACATACCCTTAGGGTGCTGAAAACATGGTTAACGTGCTGTAAAAATAAAACACACAAACAAACGGCCAACACAAACAAACAGAAAACGCCTGAGACGAGCTCTTAGAGGACGGCTAATCTCTCCCTGCGCTGGTTCCTCCTGCTCTGCTCGCCAGCTATACAAAGACGGACCAGAAATGGATCGTAATATATGAGATCAAGAATTTTCCCTCGTGACACATCTGATCATTACTTTCAGTTGCACAACAAGGAGACTAAAGACTTGGGGCAGCCTGCGGGGAGTTCGTTCACACTTGCTGTAAGGTCTGTGTGTGTGTGTGTCGTCTTTCATTAGAGGCAGCAGGAGGTTTAGTGACTTAATGAGTCTGGGCTCTGGATTTTCCCCATCCCGAGAGCAGAACTGTGTCAGTTAGGTTTTAGAGCCACAGGATCCCTTTCTGCAGCACACACAGCCTACTGGAACTTTCTAGCAGTGTGTCCACGCATTTTATCAACATAACGTACACCGTTAGGGAAAACGGCCGCATGTTGTTCATGAAAGACATTGCGCTGTGGCAGAGTCTCAGAGCTGAGCAACGTCAAGACGTTATTTTAGTCTTTATATATATATATATATTTAAAAAAAATATATATATATATATACACACACACAGTACAAGTAAAAAGTTTGGACACATTTTCCCATGCGTCCAAAGTTTTGACTGGTACTGTATATATATGTTTTCTGCTTTAATTCTTGGTAGGACAGTTGGAGAGACAGGAATGCAGGGAGAAAGAAGGCGGAAGACATACAGGAAATGGCCTGAGCAGGATTCGAACCCAGACCGCTGTGCATTAGCCTTGAGCCTTGAGTATATTTGACTCAAGGAACACATTGTGCTGCGGACCCAGTCGTTGTGAGACTGTAGTACCTTCAGAGACGTAGACAAAGGGCTTGTTCCTGACAGACAGCAGAGTCAGCAGGTTGAAGAAGAGAGCCACAAAAGTGCCCACCAACAGTCGGCCACTAGACAAAGAGAGAGAGAGAGATGGTTAAAGCAAATACTGCACACACGTGTAACACGCATGCCCATACTACATACACCATTCCTGTATAACATCTTTAAGAAATGACCATTTGCAAATTCTTTCGGTGTGAAATGTTTTTTCTCTTACTAAAAAAGGGCTTCTGTACAAACACACTGGCAGCTTCACAACACGTCAACAACCAAATCCAAACTTCCAGAAAATCCATCAACTGTTTTTTTACAAAATGATATTAATACCCGTCTAAACAATCAGTGGAGGTTTCTAAAGCCCACGGAGCGCTCCTCCAGTGATTGGGTGTGAGTGGATGTTCTCAGCCTAGGTCCAGATGTGTTGTAGTACCTGGGATCTTGTTGCGTCTCAGACACCTGCCGCGGCAGAGCGGCAGATAATCTGCGCATGGACTGTCTACATCCTAAACATTCAATTGTGATGTCCTGGCAGGGTTCAGGGTGTAATCTTGTCACAGTTCACAGGTTTAGGCCAGTAATGTTTTGGTATTAAAAAATGGACTAATCTGTGTTTTATGATTGAGAGTAAAGTGTGTGTCTGTGTGTGTGTGTGGGGGGGGGGGGGGGCGTGATTAGCTGACAATCCAGTTAGGTGGAGTTTAGAGGGATGGGGGGTAGACAATGGAGTTGGTCTGTGTGTGTCTGTCTATGTCTGTCTGGCCCCAAAACAAACCCAGATGTTTGGGCTGCTGTGTGGTTCGTCCCTGGAGCTTGGAGGTGTGTGTGTGTGTGTGTTTAGGGAGGCAGACGGGATAGGGGAATACTTACGTGTGCACCTCCGGCTGCTCCACAAAGCGCTCCACACTGGGACCCCACGAAAACAAGAGGAAACGTTGTTGATAAAACAAACACAACACACAAAGCCAACAAGAAGTGAGTGTTGGGGGAAAGCCGAGAGCAGGGCCGCCCGTTGTGAGGACCGAGGTTGGGATACATTTGACAAATATCGCAAACCAACGAGGTGAAACATCTCATTTACGAGATGAACAAGCTGAAGGATGTATGTGTGCCAATGCCGCGCCAACATCTCTCCTCTCCCCGGGCTGCAGGAAGCGAGGTGTCGCAGAACGAGCCTCGAGGACGAGACGTATGACGACGCGCAGTGCTGTCAGCCTAACCCTTTCCAGCGCATTCTAGCCCACAGATGATGAGTTTGAAAGAAAGAGTGTGTTGGGGGGAGATGACCTGCATGTACAGTAACAACACATGCAAACATGCAGGGCTCATTAGCTCATAGACCACTAAGCCTATTCTTCCCTTCCCTCATTAGCTCCTTAGTGGCCTAGCCCTGCTTAAACAGTCACGTGCTGGCCAGGGCTTTGGGTGCTGCACAGGACTGGTTGGCAGGACGGTGATGTGTGTGTGAAAACATGCTTATAACTTAGAACTCGATTAGCTGATTGAGCGTACAGTCAAGAGCACTAACCTTTGGACAAACCGCTTCAGGAAAAAGGTGGATACACACACACACACACTGCAGGGTAGAACACCCAACATGCAGCATAGGCTACGATTAAACATATACAGACGGCATTTCACCGTAATCCCTCTCCTTTAAGATTCTCCTTTTTCTTAGCTCATCTCCTCCCCTTTCTTTCTCGTTTTAGCTTTTGTTAAAGACCACAGGGAGAAAACACACACACACTGAGCTCGGTGACTGTACACAGCATACATTGGACAAACGGTACCGTGTACAAGCTGCCCACAGAAACACTACACACACACACACACACACACACCACGGGGCTTAGTTCTTTGTTGGCAGCCAGGCCAGTTGGAGAGACACTGTGTTGTCACCACTCCACCCCCTCTCCCTCTTCCCCCCTCCCCTCTTTGAGAATGACCGTTAAATCAACCCTGCTCAATGTGCCTTGAGCCAACATGGGAGCAGAGTGTGGTTGCAGGACAGCAGAGGTAGGCACTGCAGATCAACACACGTGTGTGTGTGTGTGTGTGTGTGTGTGTGTGTGTGCGTGCGATTGTGTTTCCAGCGGAAAACAGTACCTACCTCTCCTTTAGGATGAACAGAGCTCCCAGCTGCACCAGCACGGTCGAGGCAAACACTGCCACTACCTCCAAACGCTCAAATCTACACACACACACACACACAGGGCATAAAAGTCAACACCTACAGACATGTACACAAACAAACAGATGCTACTCAAACTGCTAATTAGGGACATTTCAGATTTGTGGTCCTGCAGGCCTGTGCCATAAACAACACAGCAAGATCCATTATCATCTGGAAAAGACAGATGTCAGAGAAACTGGCTCCAGGCTCCGACACACTCCATGATCTCATTCATCTTGAAGCATTATGTACGAATAGTGTTGGAACTCAAAACAGAGAGATCCTATAAACATGTCATATTGGTCAAACAAATACTGCGTCAGGAAAAGGTGTCACCAGGTTTGGAGAAGTCTAGGTGACCACCTAAGTAAAGGAATTTTGAGAATATCAAAGAAAAGGTTAGTATAACGTCCCGCGGTTCGCTGGAGGAAAAAACACAGAAACAAAAGAAATACAGTATCCATCCCCCAGCTGCCCATTCTTTGGAAACCTAGTCCATGTTTAATCACATACATCAGAGGCCCCTGTGCCAACACATCAGGGCTGTAGCAGTGCTGTACATTAGTTTATACTGTGTTGGGCAACTCTGGGCTGTCCTCAGTTGATGAAGCTGAAGCTACATGCGGTTGCCGTCTCATTCTCCCCTCTTTACCCCCCCCCCCCCCCCGTCCTGGTGCTGCCGCGGGCTGAATGGCTCTGTTGTTGGAACCAGGAGGGCTGTTTGGCCAACAGGGAGCTTCGTCCTTTTCAATTTGTCCGTTAAGCTCACACCCTGTGGTCAAAAGGTTGCATAGTGTTTAGCAGCACCGCCCACCGCAAAGCTGGGTCCTGGACTAGCCCGGGTCTGTCGGTCGGTCAGACACACACACACACACACCTATTCATCCAGACAGACGCGCACTCACGCCCACACAGCGGCTTAACAATGCCTCCCATCCACTTAAAGTATTACAATCTAAAAGACGTTGATTGTACTAGGTAATCCTCAGATGCCAATGACAAATTGGTGCATTACAAATCTTTAATTTGGTGCACTGCAAAGATTTTGTCGACATAACTCATCCTCTCAGCAGTTTATCATGTAACTACTGCTCATTTTTGGAGGACAGGTTTCTATTGGTCAGACAACCATCGAACGTGTCCGTAACACTTTGAATAAGAGGACTGGACCTTAAAACGAAAAGTTGGAAAAGCGGGCAGGGGTGTGCCTGACACAGGGGTCTGTGTTGGGGTTTGAGGTGGAGCCGGGCATGATGGTTGGAGACGGGGGGACGGAGGGGGAGGCTGTGCTGTGGCTAACCCATTGTGCTAGCCCAGTGGGCACATTAAGGCCAAGTGGAGCTGAAAAGCAGCTTTCCGTACAATCACCACTACTTCACACCACAAGGTCAAAGGTCTGGCGAAAACAGAGGCCCCTATAGCCTCAACGAGACAACTATGCCATCAACACACACTCGCTGTGGGACAACAAAGGTTGTGTGTGTGTTTGTGTATTGGTGACAGGGGAGGTTCATCAAATAAACAAATATAGTAGGATAGGATTGTATAGCAGATGCCAGCATGCATATTGACCTCAATGACAAACTGAGTGTGTGTTTGTGTGCCCACCATGTAGCTCTTATAATAACTTTACATAAGCACCCAAACTATTTCACAAGCAGATCCCTTGCTACTACAGCCTCTACCATTAAGCAGATGGTGTCCTACTTACTTAACCATTATGCTCACCGCCACTGGTGTAAATAAGATAAATAACATAAGACCAGTTTTTTTTATAAAAGAGCAAGCTATAGACCTGTTTTATAGAAAAGGTAACCTTAAATTACTTATTTTGTGATCGGGCGCTATATGTATATATATATATATATATAATTTTATTTTTATTTTCTTTACTTGACCTTCCAGGTGGGGGTCGGGGGTTGCCGTTGGGAGGGCGGGGCGCCCCCCTAATATAATGGTAGGGGAAACACTGCTATTCGCTGCTGAGGTTGCTGTACTCACCCAAACGAATACAGCTGGCTGGGCTTCTTCATGCTCACCCAGGAGCTGGTTAAACATGTGATCAGACTGGTGGTTTCAGAGAGAGATGGAGGGAAGACAGGTGAGATGGGGGGGGGGGGGGGGGGGGGGGGGGGGGGGGGGCAGAGGGTAGGTGGATGAAGGGATGGGGTAAAAGAAGTCTGATAAGTTAGTCACAACTGATACTGTACTCGCGCGCGCGCTCACACACACCGGATAAGGTTTCAATACAATTGTACTACTTCTACACGTCAACAGTAGTATCAGGACTGGAACTGTACTCACCTGAACAGGTCAAAGATGGTGAGATATGTGTATGCAGTTAAGGCTGGAATGAAAGAAAGGGAATCTGTCAAATGGGCCTCCATTAAAACAAGCTGAAATTGACAGACACACAATCATCCTTAGTTTATTTGTTCGGAAATATAAACAAAACACTAGAGTTAATTCCTTTGTAGAAAGACAATGCATTTTCTCACACACACACACCTAAACGTCTGTGATATATTGTTTTTATTACTGTTGCTTGCTTTTTTCCACAGGTACACTTGCACTTATAGCGGTTCATGTTGTGTAATTGTAACTTGTTTAACTACATGCTCCTATGGTTCTTCCCTTTGGCACTTACTTTGGTTGTTCACAATGTGTGCTTCATGTTTTGGCTACTCGCGATGTTTTTTTGGCTATCTTGTTGTTATGATCAGTGACCTATGCACTTTGTAAAGCTCTCTCTTGGAAGTCGCTTTGGATAAAAGCGTCTGCTAAATGAATAAATGTAAATGTAAATGAATGTAAACCCAGCACTGCCTCATGTCATACTCCCCCACAACCCCAGGGGGCGCTGACGAACAGGCCAGAGAGAGGAAGAAGAAAGGAAGACTCAATCAGTGGGATCGGCTCGCCCTGTGAACCGGCTTTATGTAAGCTGGATATGATGGAAGTCAGATTAGGGGAGATTTGTATGGAGAGGAACATTTTGTTTCCACACTTGCCGGCACCGTGTTGGCCAAACTACTGTGATGTAATCCTGCGAGGCCAGCTGAATGAGCCGAGGGGATTGGACAGCTCAGAGCGGACGGACAGACATGATGGTTCAACGCTGCCGACTCAAAAGGAACACAGTGTCTCTGGACGAGAACGCTCAACTGTGGGGAGAAATAGATATAGATATATCTATCTATATTTATATATCTATATATATATGGTTTCATTACGTTTCATCACATGCAGTGTGGTTCAACGCTCTCTTCAGCTTTTGTGTAGAATTATGGTAGCAGGGCTCATGTGAACATCCTTCTAGAGTAGGGTCCAGGGGTGTCGCACTACATCTCCAAAGCCTCTGCTTCTCTTAGCGGAACGATTAACAGAATGACCTGATTCGTGGAGAATTAACTAAGCCCTGTGTGCAGATAAGAACGTTTTGGATTTTCATATTTACGCTCTTCAGATTAAGTTACCGCGACGATGACTCCACTTCCTGTTCCTCAGATGAACACACTGACATTCATAGAGCAGAGGTCTGCTATCAGCCCAGACAAGCTGCATGTTAGTCAGAACCAGCCAGACAGAGCAGCTCTGCTTCCCAGAGGGCTCTGAACCCAATACTTGTAGCACACTGACAGGAGATTAAGGTCGCTTGTGTATGTTTGCAGACCTAATCGATGGAGAGAAGCGAGGGATGAAGGGAAGTGAAGGAATACAACCCGGGTACTGAATATTTAATGCCGTCTGCAAGACAGCAGCCCAAACACATCTGATTGGTTGTTCCTCCAACCCACCTTCGTGGCACCTCCTTCCCTCCCTCACACACACACACACACACACTTATTCAAATGCACACTCGCTCAAAAACACACTCATATTTTGTTCAAATACACACTAATTAGTTCAGATACACACAGACATTCGCACATGCACTCGCCAAGGGAATAAAGCCCATTAGTGGCATTAAGTGCTGCCTGGTTATTAGAAGAGGTAAGCAGAAGTTCAGGAGCCTGGGGAACAAGGGTGTGGATCACCTTTCACCAAGCAGGCAGTGCCCCCAACAGAACTGCTGTGGTTGGTTGGCACACACCAAGTAAACACACACACAGGCTAGGCCTATACAAGTACACACACACACACACACACACACAGACAAACACACACAATGCGGTATTAAATCACAAGCACACACTGCAGTATTAAGTCACACACAAAATGAAGTATTAGATCACGAGGACGGAAAGCAACGCTCACTTCAGTCCGTCTCAGAGGGGGCTGACTTGCGTGCTGCAGCCGTGCTGCGTGTCATTGCTGGGAGAAACAAGCATCGACCGGGGGGGCTCGGGTGTCTGTCCACGTGGCACATTAAAACAACAAACGATCGCTCCATATGTAAACTAAAAGCTTTATTGACTGGGGGTCCAGAAACACCTGGCGGGGGAAATGGGAGCCGGGTGCAGGAAGAGCCTGGGAAGGCTGCTCTGGGGCCCAGGGGAGGCTGCTCTGGGGCCCCGGGGAGGCTGCTCTGGGGCCCCGGGGAGGCTGCTCTGGGGCCCCGGGAAGGCTGCTCTGGGGCCCCGGGAAGGCTGCTCTGGGGCCCCGGGGAGGCTGCTCTGGGGCCCAGGGGAGGCTGCTCTGGGGCCCCGGGGAGGCTGCTCTGGGGCCCCGGGGAGGCTGCTCTGGGGCCCCGGGGAGGCTGCTCTGGGGCCCCGGGGAGGCTGCTCTGGGGCCCAGGGGAGGCTGCTCTGGGGCCCAGGGGAGGCTGCTCTGGGGCCCCCGGGGAGGCTGCTCTGGGGCCCCCGGGGAGGCTGCTCTGGGGCCCCCGGGGAGGCTGCTCTGGGGCCCCGGGGAGGCTGCTCTGGGGCCCCGGGGAGGCTGCTCTGGGGCCCCGGGGAGGCTGCTCTGGGGCCCCGGGGAGGCTGCTCTGGGGCCCCGGGGAGGCTGCTCTGGGGCCCCGGGGCCCCTGCTGACAGCGGCCACAAGGGAGGACGGGAGACCGCGACACACACAGGGGAAATGCACACTGAATATGCCCACGCAGAGAACGTGCGTGTACTTTGTGTACGCATGAACAGAATGCATACCTGGTATACACACGCAAAATATTTGACACACAAAAAGGCAGTATGCGTACACAAACTACACACACCCAGAATGAATACCTATAGTACACACAAAATATACAACACAAATATGAGGTGTGCATGTGTACACAAAGCAAAAACACACACACAAAAACACACACACACACACAATTAGGTGGCATACCATCCAAGTCAATACCATGTGTGTGTGTGAATGGAACCCCACACTCAGGTCACACTGAACGCAGTATCAGCAACCTTAGTGCCTGAGGTCCTTACTGACAACCATGTAGATACAGTGTCCTCAAGCAGCGCTCCCTGTCATCACACATAGAACCTCTCCTAAGCACCCTTTAACATGACCATCCATTCTCAGGTATTCAGAGTGCCTTGATATTTGCTTCAAAGGAAAGACAAGGGGGAAAAAAGTGAGGATTTCTTTTCAGCCAGAGGTGTAGCTTTCGTTTGTTCCTTCTGTGGCAGTGGTGACAGACTACACTGGATCCTGATGGATGAGGCTCGACACAGTGGTCTGGGTGTGGCAGCAAAGAGCGGCGAGGGCTTGGGTGTGGAAGCTAAAGGTTGAGAGGGCGAGGGGGAGGGGGGGTATGGAGGTTGAGGGAGTGGCTTCAGGGGGAGGGGGAGGGAGGGATAAGGGAGAAGGGGAGTAAGATGGGAGGTGGAGCGAGGGGATAGGTGAGGGCAAGCAGGGAGGCGAAGGGGAGGGGGGGGAGGTTCAGAGGGTGCTCATAATAATAAACAGGAGTGGTGTAACAGCGGAACACCAGGCCACAGATGGAGGCCGGGAACCGGAGACGTCAAGTACTTTGTCAGAAATGAATAGGAGGAGTTGGACAGGCCCCAGAGGAGAACCAGGGAGAGCGCATGCAAACACACACACACACACACATCTCAAAGTCACCCTGCCACCCCAAACTAGTTTGTCCTATCTTGGCTCCCTGACCTTACAACCAGCTCTGACCCAGTTTCAGCCTGTGCTTAATAACTTTGTTTCCCTACAGACCTCCTTTCCTGAACACCATGGTCAATCCCACAAGCCAACTACTGACTACTCTCAACTGAAGATAAAACACAAAATACCTTGATGTGGAGGAGCTACAGACAACACAAACATCTCTAAATCTCTCCAAGATCTTAAGTGCTTCGTGTGGCCTATATAGTCAAGAGGTTACACACCAAACCTAGAAATACCAATGTCCCTTATTGTCAAACAATAACATAACACTACATAAGAGCGTTCAAATATGTCTAGCCAGGACCATATTGAGCAGCAGGCAGATGTGGTGGCTGTCCTGGGAGTAAACAGAGACAAAAAGTCTGTCGCGAGGCTGAGGCTGGAGCAGACATCTGAGTAGATGAGCCCATTCCCCATCCTCCTCCTCCTCCTCCTCCTGCTCCTCTCCTCCTGTCCCAGAGGGCCGGACGGAGCCTCACCAGCTGGGCTCCCACACAGCCGAGCCCCAGAGGCCGGGGGTACACACCTAGTGTGTCTCAACACTCACACACACAGTTACAACACACTCATCCTGATAAACAAATATAGAAATGGACCTGGTTAAATAAAGACATGCCTGACACACACACACACACACACAAACACACACCCAAACACAACGGTTCCATGTAAATACGTTAAAGAAAGGGGGCGGAAAAGTTCCATTTGGGACTTTGGTTTCTTGGTTCGAATTTGGATTTGAAAACGAACCCCTTGATCGTTCCTGGGACAGGTCACGATGACACCAATAAGACAATATATGAGACCAGAACCATCACACTCACACTGTCTCTCTTTCTCACCATCTCCATCTCCCCTCTTTCACACACTATCAAGGGAAGGTGTGGAGCGAGCCAGAGCAGGTCCCCCCCTGCGTCTCCTGAGCCCTGCACAGACTCTGGGGTGGTCAGACAGGGTAAAGCCCTCCATTCAGGAGGAAGGATGGAAGGTTGGGGGGGAGGAGGAGGCAGAGGAAGAGGGGTGTTTGTAAGCCTGCAGAACAGGCACTTGACCTCCTTTCGCATGGCTGCCCCCAGCTGTAGATCGGCAGTGAGGAGGGAACACACTGTCTCTGGGACTAGTGTGGAGGAGAGAGGCCAGATGCTGCTGCTGCACGCGCGCGCGCACACACACACACTCACTCACGCACGCACGCACGCACACACACACGCCGCACAAACACAACACCAACAAACAGCTAGCTGCAACTGCGTCCATTAAATAAACGAGCACGGACAACATTGAATTGACTAATAGCTTTCAGAAACACAACGTGGAGATTGTCCATGTGCATCAAAGTCAGTTCCATAGGCTGAAGCTTCTTCTAGGAACACCAGAAAAACAACTAGTATGCAAACCCACCATGTTCCAAAAATACAATAGAACATAAAGCTTAGTTTAAGTCAGCAAGCCGATATGATAAATCACCCGTGTATCACCTAATCCTGGATTGGGCTAAACGACCGTCTGGTAAACAAACAGAATATGAGAAGTGCAGTTACAGACCCGAGAGGCTGACAGATGAAACAATGAGGGTTGACAAACTACAAAACATACACATGTATGATTTCCTCTGCTTAACAAAGAGCATAATGTACAAAAGGTGAAGGGGACCCGCCAACTCCAACTGGACAATTACTCTGCCTGAATTAGCGAGTGTTGGTCTGTTGTGACCTCCACTCACAAAGCGGACACAAGAGATCGATCCCGCTAAAAGAAGTGTTGACAAAAGAAGAATGTGCAGATCTAGTGAAAGCCGGGCCATTTCTCTCCAGCGCGCCTCTGAAACCCTGTCTAGTGTTTCGGTGGCAGAATTTGATCTGGACAAGCTGACAACACCAAACAGCGTCCTCGAGCATCATCCATTTTAGTCCAGAGAAGCGGCGCTTTAGGATCGGTTACCTTTACGCAAGGCCCACGCGCACACACGGACACACACAGACACAGACACACACACGGACACACAGACACACACACGGACACACACACGGACACACACAGACACACAGACACACACACGGACACACACACGGACACACACACAGACACACACACAGACACACAGACACACAGACACACACACGGACACACACAGACACACACACGGACACACACACGGACACACAGACACACACACGGACACACAGACACACACACGGACACACACGGACACACACACAGACACACACACGGACACACACACGGACACACACACGGACACACACACGGACACACACACGGACACACACACGCCCAAATGAGATCCTTGCCATTGTCATGTTAAGGTCATGTTCTCAATGAGCGGCAAATGCTTGAAGAGAGGAATCTAAGTGAGTCCGAGTAAACAGACCTCACAGTCAGAACAGAGGGGGGCCTGCAGAGCCCTAAGCCCCTGCTCCCTTAAGCGTTGCTGGATTGGAAAAGCACTATGACAATGAGATCAAAGTGGGTAATGTGGGAGTTCCTCTGCGACTCCCGAGCTCCGCACTCGAACTTTGCGGGTCAGTGACGGGGCGACTTCCCTCAACTGACTCGGTTTCTACATTGTTCCAGGCTGGGGGGTGGGGGTGGGGGGGGGGACCCTCCGCTAGAATGCAGGTTTGGAATACAAAGGAGGCAGTCAAAGGGAACCATCTACTGTGACATAAAACATTTATTTGTTTTATTTAGTGGCAGTTGGGGCTCACAGTAAACAAACAGTTTAACTGGGACACATTTAGACGCACTCACAAACATACACATATCTTTTACCTCTTACTAGTAACCCACACTCAAACACGAGTATCTTACCAGTCTCCAGTTTACTCAGCATGACAAGTGTTGCCAGCGACTGAGTAAACTGTGCTCTGATTAGTCTGGGCCCACAGTTCTGTGAGTGTGATGTCATCGTGTCTAGCCCTGAGGACATACTCAGATCAAACTCCATGACCACCAGTCTCTTCCTGGTCCAAGAGCACCTACTATAGAGCCCTGGCTATAAGTGTTGGTGCTATGTGGAAATCTTAGAATGGTTTATTATAGATGTGGAGGAAAGAGAGGGGAGAAGGGGGGGAGGGAGGGAGGGAACACGAGGGAAGAAAAACCTAATGAGGGTAGAAGAGGATGAGGTTTGAAAAGAGAGGGGGGAGGAGAACACTAAGGGATCAGGACTCTGGAGAAAAGGGGAGGGGTTTGAGTGTGCGTTGAGGGCCCCAGGCCTAATGAACCGGAAGACAAACGTGCAGCACTGTATTAAGGTCTTTACGCAATGACTGGAAAACACCCAGAGATGTGGAAGAGATCTAATTTGCCCTTCTGCCTCACAAGCTCACTACAATAACTGTCCCCCTGCCCACAAATGTGCACATACCACTTCCTTTACATCCACGCATCCGCATCAATCTCTTGCACACACACAAACGCATCACCCATGCCCCTCCACCCCCGCCACAAGACCGAGAATACACAGAAAAGCCTTCACGTGAATGCAAACACACACAAACAAACACACACACACAACCAGATGTAGCAAGACAGACAGATGTCAATCATTGCCACTAGATAGCCGTATCATTGCAGATGTTACCTTTGTGCTTTACCTAAAAATAATCAAAACACATCTGCACAGCAACTTGAGATCAGCTGTTGGATTGTGCGAGTGGATTCAAAAAATGAATCCATAGAATGGATAGATTGAAGGGAGGGAAAGGCAGCCTCTCTCCATTTCCCCCATGTTGCTCTCCACGGATCTTCAATATTAGCACAGCGCCACCGCCGTGTGGACAAACACCACCGCGCCAGTTTACCAACATGGCGTCCTGTCTTGGAGGGATATCTACTGCCATGTCTGTCTGTGGCCGAGTCTGGGGACGGCACTGGGGCCTGAGGCTCCGACTGCCACGCTCCTGGGGGGGAGGGGGGGGATATCGACGTTGGTGCTGCCTTGCGTTCGGACGCTCGATATCTGAGCGTCCTCCGTTTCCTGCCTCTGCTGTCTCTCTGACACCCAACACTGGTGGGGTGGGGTGGGGGGGAGGGGGGGGGGAGGGGGGGTCAAACCCAAGGAGGCTACAGTCGCCCGCTTGTTTCTTTCATGGCTTCTCAAAAGGATTAAGTCATCATAATGGGCTTTCACACCGAGCTTGTTGTGATGATTGCTGAAATAATACGTCCGCGCGCACACACACAAACGGCGACAGACAGACCGAGCTGTCGGCTCACTCCTGATCAAAATACAATGTCATGAAAAAAAGGACAAACACTACAGTTGTCCAGCTGTGTGTGTGTGTGCGCGCGCGCGTGTGCGGCGTATCAGCTATTTTTGTTTGTGTTCCCTTCTTCCTAAACTGGCAGCCATCCGTAACCAACATAACAAACAGAAGCGAGGATATTCTTGAGAATAATCAGTATAATGGCAACTACTGCTTCGATGTAAACTGCAACTTTCCTACTGGGAAAACTTTGCGAGGACAAGATAAGACAGTACATGCCTTTCTAATCAACCTCTCCTAAAGTTGTTTTGTATTTAATGGAGCAGAGGTGCTCTATTCTGCTGAAGGTCTTTAGAATAGTTTGGAGTGTGGTATGGAAGTATACTACTCTAATGTGTACAATTGTAGTATGCTAGGTGTAGTATTTGTGTACCGTGTGCACAACTTACCCATACTGTTTGTAGAGCTGCACCACACCAGAAGGCAGCCGGTACACAACACATTTAGGACCCCAAACAGCAGGATCCGCCAAGACTACAACAAACAAACAAATACAGTTAGAAACCCTGATAAGAACTGGAGATTTCCCAACTCCAACTTGGGTGCATCCGCTACCACAACAGAATCATTGGATGGGCTTCTCCTAAAAAAAAAAAACAGGTTAGTGTCCTAACTGCGGGCCTGTCACTTCATGTACCAGTCAGAGGCCATCCTTGGAGTGCTGTGAAATCTACAATTACTGTGGTGCGCAGTGTTATGACAGGGCTGGGGCGTCTTGTGACAGCCACGACCAAGGACAGAGATGGGAGCTGAAGTGAGTGTGTGTGGTAGGGAATGTTACTGCCACAGGGCTATGCTGTGCACTGCGCCCCGTGTGTGTGTGCAAACAGAACGACAGCGCGCTGGCCAACACGTCCCCCTCTCCCGACACACACACAAACAAACTTGGACACACTGGCCCCTGAGGGAGAGGAGAGGTGGGAGGGTAGGTGATGCACTGCCACCCTGTGGTGGATGACAGCATTGCGGGTACAAACCCAGCTCGATTCTTCTTCCTGAGGCTTCAGCTGACAACGCAAGGATTTTTGCAGCTAACATTGGGATGACACAGCCCTGAATGCCCTGATGCACCTCACCCTGTGTGGCACTCACTGTGGCACTTGTGGGAATCCTCAGGATACTGTCAACGTCAAGCCTTGTGACTGCTTTGTGTCATCGAACAGGGTCCAGCGATGACTCGGCTATATCCTCAGTCTGTGCCCCCCCCCCCCCTCCCACATCATAGGTGGGTCACGCATATCCTCTTTATCAAACAGTCCCCCCTGCCCCTTCACATGAACTAACCCCTTTTTTCCTTCTACCAACTCCAACCTTTTCCTCCCTTCACTCTCCACAGTCTACTGTCTTTCTTGAGCCCTTTCCCTGGTCTTCCCAGTGACATCTCTCTCCATCTCTATAGTCTCTCCCCGGTCTTCCCAGTGACATCTCTCTCCATCTCTATACTCTCTCCCTGGTCTTCCCAGTGACATCTCTCTCCATCTCTATACTCTCTACCTGGTCTTCCCAGTGACATCTCTCTCCATCTCTCTCCATCTCTATACTCTCTCCCCGGTCTTCCCAGTGACATCTCTCTCCATCTCTATACTCTCTCCCTCGCCAACCAGGGCCTTGTCCACTGGCAGATGGAACACTTTTGGTCCAAAGCAGCTTATCCCAGAGATCAGAGGTCAAACAAGCCAGCCCTTCCAGTGGCTTCTATGTGGCTCCTGGCTAGTACGTGAGGCAGACCGGGAGGCAGACCAGGGCAGGGCACATATCAGGCAAAAACCAGCAGATGGATACCATCCAGATAATTCCTAAAGATGGGATTGAACCCTGTATACACTCACTCCACAGTACAACTGTATCTCGCTGTCGCAAATCGTCACTGTGGACACAGGACATCCTAACCAGCAGCAAGGGACACTTTCCTATAAAGCACACAAAGACAGTGGGCAAGCTGTAATCTAAAGGTTTGCTTTTAAGTAAGCTTCTGATGCCTCGATACATGGCGTTAAATGATCTCATCCCCCGTATTTATAATGGCAGGACTGTTGGACGATGCGAGGTGATGTGCGGGGAACGTGTTGCCCGCAGACGGATTACACTACACGGCATGTCTGAATGTATAGGATGTCTCCTAGCTTTTGGACAAGCCTATTGTCAAAGGAATCAAGTAATGGACTTGACTCAAGAGAGATTGGCATGAAGTGTCTGGCTACTAAACTTCATGTGATGTCTAAACGTCTTAATCCCAATGGGATAACAAAGTCAGCACTTAAGATTATGCAATACAATACATATAATGTTTAAAAGGAATAATGCTGTCTTTAATGTTGCAAGTGCACACAAACTCACCCTTCTGTCTGAAGTCACCAATCGGAATTCTTGCAAGAGTTTACCAAACAAGGATCTGTGAGTCTTCCGGAATGGGTGAATAGTGCCCTTTGGTAGACCAAAAACAACATTGTTAATAAAACATAAGATTGTACTGCAAAATGAATGCAGCGTCCTCCATCTACTACTGTGGAAGGATGTTGTGGGGGAGGGACAATTAAATTATCCAACATCGCCACCTAGTGGCTTTCTACTGTAAAGAAGTGATGCTGAAGTACGTTCACGTGCCAGGAAATGGGGAGTAATATTTGGTGTATTCCATATGTCTATGTTGGAAATAATATGCGAGTGTACTTCCATGTTCAAGAACTTACCAAAACATAGGTGTCATGTTCTTGCTTTTTCCTGTGCAATGGAATATCTGCCAAAGACAAATCAAGTCGTTTTGAAAAGGCCACTGCATTGCGTTTACAAGCCACAGTTAGTTACAAATCGTTGCGAATTTGGCTGACTAGAAAGGGCTAAAAGCACCATTCTCACCAAACGCCTACTATTCAAACCTTATTTAAAAGGGACTGAGTCTGTTAAATAGGCCATCAAGCTTGCTAGCTAGCTAGCCATGTTATAATGGCTGGTGTTGTGGCTCGTTTATAGCAAGTAGTAGTAGCTTGTTAGTAGTGCATGGTGAGATGAGTAGCAGTAATTAAGTTATGTCACTGGAAATTCTAAAACGTCAAAAGTTTACAGTAATATAGTACTAGCTAATAGCCTAATGTTACTAAGTAGCTAGGCTAGCTAACTAACCTCCTGTGGTAGCAGCCGAGACATCACAAGCTACCTAGCTAGCTAATAGCGGCTGGACGCTGTCAACAAACCTGAATCCTTGATGTTAATGACGTCCACCGCAACCATGTCAGGTTTATCGAGTGGGCCAACTTTCCTCTCCGTAATACCGGACGGTACCACGTCCGGCTTGGTACCAAATTTTCTAGGGTAAAAATCCCCAGCATACGAAACTCCGGATTGAGACGTGGACAACCCGTCCATCGCCATTTTCAACTCCAGAGTAGGAATTTCCCCTCGATGAACTCAATGCGCAGCATGCAAAAATTCACAGATCTACAAATCATCAAGTTATTCGTATTTTACGTTCATCACCAAGCAGATGGTTTATTGTATTATAAGTCTGAGCATCCACAGCATCGTACAGAAAAGGCGAAGGGACAAATTTCATGAATGTAAAAGCAAACTTGTGATGCGTTAACCCTGTAAGACCCGACTTGAAATTTCAACATCACCTTTAGCTCTCCAAAAAATACATTTGCAAATAAGATTTTTTTGGAACGACTACATTTACATAACCAATGGGTCCTATTGTCTTGCCTTGCAATGCTATTGGATACAGTTGGTCTTTAAAAAAAAAGAAATTATCAATTAAAGAGCTAAAGGTGACGTTATTTTACAACAAGGGGTCTTACAGGGTTAAAACGTAACGTAGCCTACATAACTCAACTAAAATTGCATTTCTTTAAGTTGTTTTTCATTTTGCTCTTTTGAGAATATCACTTAAACAGAGAATTACCACATAAACAGAGAATCTTCAGCTGAAATCTAAAATTGAATTTATGTTTAAAGATTATTCATACCACCTTTATAAAGTTTCAAATGTAGTTTATGGCCAGTTGTACAGGTACAGATATATTGGAATTATTTGGTCCTGCTCTTCTTGCGGCTGATCTGAAGTCATGACCGAGTGGACTTATTGTCTATGTATTATTTTCTTAGAGAAAATGTAATAATACTGAATTCCACCTAACAACTCAGAATTACCTACAATTAACATAATTGACAGTTTCATTCTGCCAGATACACTCTCAAATCCTTTCTATGTACTACTTTAAAACACACAGCTCAATTTGATCTCAAATATGTAGAGAATTCCATGCTGCTTTCATCAAGTTAACAATCCAGCCTGTCAAGGAACGTTTGACAACCATCTGTTATCTGTTAAACATTCCTGCTTCCTCCATCCTTGTATTGCTGTTATTATACAAATGTGGCCAGCTGTCAAGTTGAGATACATTATAGAATATTGCAGCACGGTCAGAATTGCAATGTTACGGGTGAACCACATAATCTGTATCAGTGTGCATGTCAATAGTTTTTACGGTAACTGTCCATAGTATTTATTCCAACCACTGACTTGGCTCTCTTCACCCCCTATTGACCAAACAGATTGATCCTAAATGAAACAAGTCTGTTCACCATGAGGGAAAGGTGGGGCTCTTGCACTAAAATGAAACAGATTTGCTACAGGCCTAGTCTATCTTGAAAAACCATACTGAACCAGTCTGGGTAAGTTGATCCATGTCAGTCCATCTTGCTATTTTATAGAACGTTCATGTCCCATAACACACAGGACATGAATAAAAACAACTGCTCCTTTGACACCCTATTTTTTGTCTGTCCATAGTACTGTGGTTGTGGCTGTGGGTGGTGATTTGCCAAAATCCTCCACAAAAAGGCATCTGCCCTTTTAATGTGATTCAGGGATACAAAAGGTTTAGTCATAACACATCACATTATGTCTACATCTCCTCCAGTGCACACTTTCACAGTTAAGCCATGTTACATTTAGTCATTTAGCAGACGCTCTTATCCAGAGCGTTCCACATGAAGCTATGCCAACAAGCTGAAGGACTGTCCTGGAGAAGCTGTCACTCACAACAGCTTCTCTGCTCTGGACTTTCCCTTGTGATCTAACAAGCTTTTCCAAAAGGTTTGTTCAGAAACGATTAACTGCCATAAAGTGTGTGGGACTGGAAATGGATGGGAAGTGTAATGGTGAGCTTGGAAATTATATCGGTTGGTGGCTTCCTCCTTCCACTCCCTCCGGCTTCCATACTGGAAGCCGTAGAGGAGTTTTATTTATTTACCTATTTCTATGGTTGTGAATAGTCACATTGTTCAGAAACTGTTAATCAAGTGACACTGGGATGTGTATATGAATGAGGTGGTGTCCTGGGATTGGCTTCTTTACTGGTTGAAACTAGTCGCTGGAGTCCCCACTCCACTTGGTTGGACATTTCATCTGGGATATTTCAGAAACACTCCACATTCACAAAATGACTGACAGACGTCTAGCAGTTTACTGTGCGTACTAAATACATTCAGTAAGTTAGGTTGTGTGAGAAAGAAAAGAAACAAATGGCCAATCTACTTTCATGCATCATTGAAGAGGACACGGTTAGACATGGAATACTGTTTTGAGAGATTATGACCAGTCCTGTATTACCTCACCAAAAGAGAGCAATCCTCCCCCAACCCCCCGTCTTATTTTGGAAGAGGCTCCAGTGAGGGAAGGCATTGCAGCTACAAAGAAAAAAAGACAGAGTGGTCCCTCCCATCTGGTTAGCATTGCAGAAGCATCACCCAATCGATCACTGCCCACGATAGAAACTCCACAGGCTCCAACTGAAACCAGGAAACTCCCACTTCTCATGAAAGCATTATCTGAAGAGGCGGGCCCAGCTCCTCCTCTTCCTTCTCCTCCTCCTCTAGTATACTACTATACACTCACACCCACAACTATAAAGTCACACTCACAGAGCCCCACTCCCTCACACAGAGAGTAGAGTGCATGGACTTCCAGCTGCACAAATAGAGACTTGTCCATTGAATCTGAAAGTGAGATTTTCTGGAGAACTTTTCTATTTGACACTAGATTTGATCAATATGAGTTCCATGTTCCCAGCCAAAATTCAGTCCAAGATGGAGCTGGCAAAGGGCATGAAGGAGGAGGAAAAGTTGTACATGTATAATGGAGTGCTGTATCCTGTCATTATGTGCCCGGAGGAGAACCTGAAGGCTTTACAAGAACTGGAAGCCAGGGAAGATGATATCATGCTAGTTGCCTACCCCAAATGTGGTGAGTAAAAACTACTTGCCTACAGTAGTTCAGTAAAAAGTGAATGTGAAACATTTTTCTCTTGTTGGTTACAAAACATCCTTGTAATTAAAGACTGTACGTTTTCTATGATATAACCATCTTTGTATTTGTCTTCACCGTCAAGAAAATGTTTTCAGATTCTAGTGAAATTCCTTGTTCTAAAACAAGGGCCATAAAGTTTCTCCTACATTAGATTCTAATAAATGTTCTAAAAAAACCTGTGACTGGAGTATACCCTAAACTCAAAGGCTAGAGATAGTTATGGTACTTAACTAAACATTGTCTCCTTATTTGTAAGAGGCTATTTTAATGTTGTTATCGAAAAAAGCACAGTGGTTATGAACACTTTATGGGGGGATTTGTGTTTTGTATGTATCATGTGATTGATGAAGATAGGAGACTGCAACATCTCCAAAATAATCTGCCAGCTAATTTAAGTGGGCCAATTCACAGCAGCAGCTCTATACTTTTATTTCGCAGTGCTGGTAAACAGCAGTGTACTGTGTGAGCGTGGAGGTTACAAACAAAGACAAAACCCACAGTCTTTAGCAGCCAAACGTCTTTTCATGAGGGAAAGGCGGAGCATTGAACTGTGTACAGCGCAGTCAAGGGACACAGAAATGGTGTGTGTTTGGGAAATGTTATGTGTGTATTTTAGTACCGAGCCTCCGCTCACTGCAAAAAGTAGCATGAAAAAGGAGTCATCCCTGGGGAAAACATACATGCCTCGCCCCATGCCACAGACGGATGGGCCCCACAGTGTGGGGTTCTGTAAAGGGAGAGTGTCTGCTGCCTCCCCCACCATCTGTAGACTATTTGGAACGCAAACTCTCCATTTAATTTCCCTCCCTCCCCCTCCCTCCCTCCCTCCCTCCCTCCCTCCCTCCCTCCCTCCCTCCCTCCCTCCCTCCCTCCCTCCCTCCCTCCCTCCCTCTCCCTCCCTCCCTCCCTCCCTCCCTCCCTCCCTCTCCCTCCCTCCCTCCCTCCCTCCCTCTCCCTCTCCCTCTCCCTCCCTCCCTCCCTCCCTCCCTCTCTCTCCCTCCCTCCCTCCCTCCCTCCCTCCCTCCCTCCCTCCCTCCCTCCCTCCCTCCCTCCCTCCCTCCCCTCTCTCTCTCTCTCTATCTATATTTTGTAAAACAGGCAGTTACACATTAGTTTTCTGTCCTGGAATAAAAAGTTGATTTAGGCAATGTATCACATAGGACATTCAGCTAGTCTCTAACAAGCAAAATCCCAAGTGTGTGACTTTGGCAATGTATTTGGAATTTTCCAATATAGGTTCAGAGTCCGATACAGAGTCCTATCTTAATTAGCAAGTTTACAATCCTTAACATGCACAAAAAAGATCATTCTGTGCATGTTGAAAACTGAAAGTAGATAAAAGATACAGGCACACATTTACAACTAAATGCTCTCTGTGAGGAAAATGTACGGCTATCTACTGTAATGTTGTAATCTCCTTGTTTCCTGCAGGTTTCAACTGGGCAGTGGCAGTGCTTCGGAAAATCATAACTGCTTCTTCTGGAGAGAAAACTGAGAACAAGATCCCTCCACTCATGGAGTTCTTTGGGCCCGAAATGCTGCAGGTGTGTTCCTGTGTGTGTGTGTGTGTGTGAGTGTGTGTGTGTGTGTGTGTGTGTGTGTGTGTGTGTGTGTGTGAGTGTGTGCGTGCGTGCGTGCGTGTGTGTGTGTGTGTGTGTGATACTTATATATATCAACTGTCAATGTTGGAATGTTCCATCTGCCAGTTTCCCAAATTGGAATGTTTCACTAGTACTTGAAAATCCCTGTAACTGGACAAATACACTATGAAATTATGCTGGCACTGTCAGGCCAAATAGTGTCCTAGGGCCAAATAGTGTGCTACCTGACGTCACAATGCCGTTCCGATGCAAGGACGCGCCCGTCGCTATGCCGACCTTAAATTCCTGAGATATCTACGCGTGCTAGCAGGAAACTGTCATGGTTGCTATACTGGGTACTAGGTACGAAGTTTTGTATTTAGGCTTATTTAAACCAGTTTATTCTACTCTACGATTTAAAGTTTTCACTCCTAGCACGACAGTTTCCTGCTAGCATGCGTAGATATCTCAGGAATTTAAGGTCGGCATAGCGACGGACGCGTCCTTGCATCGGAACTGCATTGTGACGTCAGGTAGGACACTATTTGGCCCTAGGACACTATTTGGCCTGACAGCACCCCTAACTCAAGCCCCTAGACTTCATCTCAGGAGTGTAAACCTAAATGAGCAGTGTCAAACAAGGTCACTCATCACCCAAGTGAAGCCTGGTCTCTCACTCACTCTCTTGACTCCAACAAGTCGAGAAGGTCTCCTAGTGTGTTATAGTCAGAGTCAAGCTTGAACTCTCTAGACTAGTATTTTGTGCTCCCTATGTAAATAATAAAATAAGGCCTCTCATTATGTAAACATTCCAAGAATGAGAATCACCATACAGGCACTGTGCATGTAACATGATTCAGTGTACTTTCCTTTTAGGCCTCTTTTTGTGAATGTTCAATTAGGAACACACGTTTGGAATGTGACAGAGAACACCATATGTGTTCAGTAGTTATTTATGTGCTACCAGGCCACCCTGGCTTAACTGGAAACTCTAACACAAACTGCTCAAATGCAAAACCAGTAATGGACAAACCTTGAGGAATTCACTTCTATGAACCAGTGAAACCACATTTTCTTGAATGTATGCAACTCTGGGGCTGGAGAAGTTCTGTGGGTGGCAATACTACTCAAGCGGTCTCTGTATCAACAGCTGAGTCAGCAGGGAATGGTTTGTTCACTTTTCTTAACTGTGACTAAATCTATCTACTGTTTATATCATGCCATGATTCATGCTGTGTGCAAAGAGATGGTCTTATAGTATGTCTCAGACATCACAGACAATGTTTACGGTGACCATTAAAAAGTTAATTTACATTTATTTCCAAGATGAAAAGTCAGAAATGATTTTTCCTGACAGGTCATTGGTCAAGCACCATCTCCAAGGTTCTTGGGGACACACATGCATCCAGATAACATCCCTGCATCTTTCAACGCAAAGAAAACAAAGGTCAGCAAAATTATCAGAATTTGACTCTGCAATCTTTGTATTGCAGACTCACCGCTGTCTACAATATTGTGATTTCAAATGTTGCAAAATAACCAACTTGAATTTTTTTTGTTTTGTTTTTCTGATCACTAAATGGGGCCCACTCTTTAATGGGATGTATATAAAAAGTGGTGTGTGATTTTTGTACAGTACATACAGCGTTTCTTTCATTCTAAACTTTTAGTTCTGACTATGCATGTGGAGTCTAATGGTCTGCACTTCCTTTTTTGATTGCAGAAAATTCCATTGTAAAAGAAGCAATCATTCCAATGTTATGATGTAACCAGCGACCTCTAACATCCGGTTGCTGTAGGAGGATTGAGTGCTCTTCTATAGAAGCCATGCTAAAAAAAAAACCATACTGTATAGTCATGCAGTATAGTGCCTACAACACAAATCAGCACTGAGCACTATTAATTGAACAACAATGTTGTTCAATTAATTAATTAACAACAATGTTGCTCAATTAATGGAGAGGAGAGGGTTTCCACCTTCTCATCACACTTGATACTAGACCATTTGTCGAGCAGAGGACACACTGTGTCTTTAAATTCTTCCCAAAAAATTCCCTTGGGATCTAAAGCATGTCCAGAGAAACATGTCTGAGAATAGTCTGTCTCACACTGGCCTGTAATTCAGCTATGCATTGCCCTAAGGGGACTAGTACAGCCAAATTGAATTGAGATTAATCCATCTGTGTTGATTGCAAACAGATGCTGGTCATTTTCAGGAACCCTAAAGACACACTGGTCTCCTTCTACCACTTTTCAAACAAGAACCCTGTTCTCCCCACCGCCGAGTCCTGGGACAACTTCTACTCACAGTTCATGAGCGGGGAAGGTACTTTGCAGTGTTTCTCTTCGTGTGCACTCACACATGCTGTGGGCACAAGCACCAGAGCAACCTAAGAAGTCTCACAAATAAATACACTTTCATTTTCACTTTCAGCAAAAAAGGTATTGTTTATTGATTACCGATTAAATGCATTTAATATGGACGAAGAGGGTAGGGCAACTGTGTCAACTGCAACTCTGTTCTCTAGTCACTGTCTTGTACCACTTTGAGACACATCTGGACGTGATCATCTTCTCATATCATTCTGTAGGTTTTACTGCTGCATGTTTTGTCAAACTAAGTCTGTCTTGTCAGTGAGATCATAAAAAACAAATCCTAGCCTCTGATCCATATGTTTACCTGCTCCTAGTTCCATGGGGTTCGTACTTTGATCATGCACTGGCCTGGGAGAAAAAGATGGATGACCCCAATGTGATGATAGTGACTTTTGAAGAGCTAAAACAGGTCATGTTTACCTCCATCTGCTTCATATAGATATAAACAGACGTAGTATTATTAGTATTATATTACATATCACAGTATTTATTTTCATTGGTTAATGTTGCTGTATGCTACATGATATACCCTGAAGTTGATTTAGAGAGATTGATGTTGATGTTTCATTTTGTCTCCCCCAGGACCTCAATAAAGGTGTGCGTCAAGTGGCCGATTTCTTTGGCTTCAACCTGACTGATTCTCAAGTCCAGGCTATCACTCAGGAGAGCACCTTCAATGCAATGAAAGAGAGCTCCAAGGACTCCCATGGACAGATGGGCAACATCTTCTTCAGGAAAGGTGTGTGTGTGTGTGTGTGCGTGTGTGTGTGTGTGCGTGTGTGTGTGTGTGTGTGTGTGTGTGTGTGTGTGTGTGTGTGTGTGTGTGTGTGTGTGTGTGTGTGTGTGTGTGTGTGTGTGTGTGTGTGGGTGGGTTTTTGGGTGTTCTTGCAAATGAACATGCACTCCTGTATATATCGTGGAATGCGTGTCTGAGCATGCTGTATGTTCGTGAGAGCAGTATACCTATGTTTTGTTTGTTTAGAAACAGACAGTGTGTTTAGAATTCAATGCACAAGAATCAAGCCCAGTCCTGTGTGAGGGAACCTTGTTCTTAAGATGTCCTTAAATACAACCTCCTACGCCTTATCTCCGAGTTGAATGCATTACTTATTTGTTGCATAACTCTGTATTCAGCAAACCATTTTTGTTCCATGCATACTTTTTACTGCTCATAATGGGCTTTTCATGTCATGGTTGTATGAAACTGTAAGTTTCATTAGCTCAATTTTTTCTTCTTTCATATTTTAAACCTAAATTTGTTCAATTCTCTTCCTAAAACCCACTAGAGGAAACTATTTAAAAGGATATTTTCAAACATTTCTTCTGGGGGAACATGCCCCCAGACCCCCCTAGTTTTGCTGGGTCACAGGAAAAATAATAGGTTTTATCTGGGGGCTTAGCCCCCCCCAAAAATGGGAACCTAGATTCGCCCCTGTTCCATAACCTTAGAAAACCTCTCATAAACACAGACTAATGTACTCTACTGGATTGTATGTGTTGCCTTGGCAGTTTAATATAGGGTGTATCTTTTAACAGGACTACATTGTGGCAACATAAGTCATGCTGCCACCTCAAAAGTCACATGCATGCTATATGCATGGCTTATAGGTGAAACATACAGCATAGTGTATTTAAACAAACCACGTGGACATGTACAAGAGGTGGGACAGATGATTTTCTGTTATGTTTTCCTTATCTCTGATTTGAAGTGAAAATCATTCTATCAGCTAATGTATCACTCTGCCCTGCAAACAACAGATGGAAGGAGTCATGAACACAGTTCAATGGTTTCAACAGTTTTTATCACATCATTTTTTCTTCAAATTGGTTTATCATCCCTGTCCCCAGGGGAGGTAGGGGACTGGAAGAATCACTTCAGCCCAGCCCAGAGTCAAGAGATGGATGCTGCCTTCCAGAAGCACCTAGCAGGCACCAAACTAGGAGCCAAATTGAACTACGACCTGCACTGCAAGTAGGCCGTGTTTTCAACGGGAAAAGCACAAGCAGACACCCTACCTGCACATGAATGACAAGTGTCAAACAGCAAGTGAATAGAACAAGTGTCGTTCTATCACGCAATCTGAGCTTTTGCTCAAACCAAGCTACAGTGCCAGAAAGATGCCATTTGTTTTAATTGTTTTAATTGTTCCAGGCAGATTCAACCACGCAGATAACGTACTTAAGATGATTGATATCGTGTTTATCATAGGACTGATCTCCGTCAGAACAACAGAGGTCAGGACAAGGGATACCAAGGCAGGGAGGGGGGATCGTGCACAATAGGACACAAAAGAGAAGAACTTGCCAATTATACATCACTGGACAAAACATCCATACAATACTACACTGTAGCCACTCAAGGATATATACTCTTCGTGAAACTGTGACTTTGGAAAATACATAGTAAAAGATAAACCTCTAGATTTTATATACAACTTGTACAATTTGTTTTTATATCACTGAACTTGAATAAAAAGTGTTTTCACAGACTGATATTCTTGCGTGTTTATTACTTACACACAGTAGATTTTGCTCGATTCAGCATCAAATTACTTTCTCCCAGTCAATATGGAGTTTAGTCCTAAATTTTTTTCATTTAATATAATAAGATGCTGGGCAATAGCTTTGGGCTAGGGCGTATTCTTGCTATTTCGTCTGTAGCCTGTGACAGTTCTCAATTGAAAACTCTTCTTTTGGAATCACCTTATAAAAGCCGCACACACTAGTATATATGTAATATAGCCGCTATATAGCGGCTATATTACAAAGTAGATATGATTGTGTTCTATTCTTTTACCTACGCGCTTCAATTTGACAGATTAAAGGGAACTGAATGTACCGTGCGAATTCTTTCCGCACAATGTGTCCAACACAGATGCACAACATCAATGAGTGACATCATCCAGACATACGGAAGTTGAATGGGTAGAGTACATTTGTTCTGATATCAAGCAGCAATCCATTGAGCAAAATGGATATTTCACCGCAAACTGGAATGTATGAAACTCCGATTCCCATCAAAACCCCTCCAAGCAGCCTTGCAAGATATCTTGATGGGGAATTTTGGGAAACCAAAGATTCCATAAGGAATGCAATATCTCAATGCGAACTGTTTAAAACGAGCAGGTTTGTTTTCGCTGGATGCAACCTAATGTCAATGTTGTAGTCCACTATACAACTTCTAGCATCAAGATGCATATCTTAGGGTAGAATATATTTACTCACTTATATTCATTCCACAGTTATGATCTAAATTTGGATCAGAACCGAGAACTCACCGTTGATAGACTGCAATTCATTTTACAGCTGCCAGCTGTGCAACGCCAACTCAAAGATCAGGTACGATTATCAAATTAAATATCTAATACGATGTAGGTAACGTTGTGTAACACGTGCATTCTCCGCATTTCTAGGTAAAGGACAAACAGAAAGAATTTTTAGCTAAGAGCTTGGTTATAACCGAACTGGTCTGCTCTGCAGATATGTCCACAGGAGTTAAGGTAAAACTTGTGTAACACAATATTCTACGTGGCTTACCACCCTACATCATTTTTTATTGCAGGGCACACATGCTGTATATTATTCAGAATTATATTGCATTTGAGCTTAAGAACAAGTCCGAAGATAGATTCTCAATTGTTGTCCATAGTTAGGGGTGGTATGTGGACTGTTTGGAGGTGCTGTCACCAACCTGGGTTGTCTTGAGCAGAAGACCAAGTGGTACCTCCCTGTTACGGTGCGTATAGATACCCCTCCCAGTCTCTCTAAGTGGTTCTTTCTCTGCTCCTAGTGATACAAAAGTCAGTGTACCCAACTATGTTCTTTGGTGGTGTGTGTATGTTTTGCAGGAACTGGAGTTCACAGGGATGTTTGCCATGACAGAGAGAGGACATGGGAGTAATGTGAGAGGAATCCTGACGGAGGCTCGCTATGACCCTTCTACACAGGTCAGCCCAGTCATTTGGATAAATAGCTGTAAAATACATTATGGAAAACCATATTTACATACACTCACAGTTGTATCTACAGTATTTTCCATTTGCCATCTATCATCATCATCATCATCATGTCACATCAAACAACTTAGCTTCCCTTTCTCTCTCTCTCTCTCTCTCTCTCTCTCTCTCTCTCTCTCTCTCTCTCTCTCTCTCTCTCTCTCTCTCTCTCTTTCTCTCTCTTTCTCTCTCTCTCCAGGAGTTTATCATCCACACCCCCTGTGAAGATGCCCAGAAGATGTACATAGGGAACTCAATGAAGGGACACTACGCTTCTGTCTTCGCCCAGCTCATCATCCACGGAGAAGTCCAAGGTGGGCTTCCACCCTGTCTGTTGCTTCTATTCCTTTCTGTCTTTTGTTTCTGTGATATGTCCCATTTCTGTGGTGGTGGTGGTCAGCAGAGAGAGAGAGAGACCTGAGCTGTGGTGGTCAGCAGAGAGAGAGAGAGACCTGAGCTGTGGTGGTCAGCAGAGAGAGAGAGACCTGAGCTGTGGTGGTCAGCAGAGAGAGAGAGAGACCTGAGCTGTGGTGGTCAGCAGAGAGAGAGAGACCTGAGCTGTGGTGGTCAGCAGAGAGAGAGAGACCTGAGCTGTGGTGGTCAGCAGAGAGTGTGAGAGAGAGAGAGACCTGAGCTGTGGTGGTCAGCAGAGAGAGAGAGAGAGACCTGAGCTGTGGTGGTCAGCAGAGAGAGAGAGAGAGAGAGAGAGAGAGAGAGAGAGAGAGAGAGAGAGAGAGAGAGAGAGAGAGAGAGAGAGAGAGAGAGAGAGAGAGACCTGAGCTGTGCATCTCTCCCGTCTGTGCAGGTCCTCACTGTTTCATCGTGCCGATCCGAGACAAGCACAATGTTATGTACACGGGAGTAACCGCCATCGACATGAAGCACAAAGAAGGTAGGCAGCATGGCCAGCTCTCCATGATGATGAACACCGCAATCTGAGTGTTTTGTATTTATTTTTCGCATTGTTCTCTGTGTACTTCTTTCTCAGGGCTGCATGGGGTTGACAACGGGATCCTGATCTTTGACAATGTGAGGATTCCCAGAGAGAATCTGCTCAGCAAGTAAGTCAACTGGCTTGCTGACACTGATCTGTTTCAAGAAACATACAAACAAATATGCAAAATTAGTTTAACGTCTGTAACTGGAATCCTGACAAAAGTATAAAGATATGATTTATTAGACAGTGATAGTTACATATGACAGGAAAGGCAATGGAGAGAGGGGAAGACATGCAGCTTAGGGCCCAGGACAGATTTGAACACTGCGGTAAGGCCCAAGGGCCACCAACCTTTGCATATATGCGTGTGTGTGTCTAGGTTTGGCAGTGTGTCAGCAGACGGCCAGTACTCCTCTCCCATTCAGAACAAGAGTCGGCGTTTTAACGCCATGTTGGCTGCCCTGACCCCTACCAGGCTGGGGCTCACGGTCCAGGCCATGACTGCCATGAAGGTGAGACCAAACTGCAAGAAAACAGCAGAAGTACTTATGTCTGTGCGGATGTGATAAGAGTTTGAGTAAGACTATTTGTCTCCGACCCGTGCGGTCTGTGACAAATGAAACCACGTTCTGTAAGTCTCAAGGGACAGGAGAGGAGGGCGAAAGGAAAGGAGGTTTCATCAAGATGCAAGAAAGGGAGGAGGCCCGCGAGAGAAGCACAGACATGTTAGACAACAAGCCAAACAGGTTCGCAACTGCAGGTTCTGAGCAAATATTCTTAAGGTTTTATATATACCATAAGTACAGCATCTGATGAACCGTGTTATGATCATAGTATACAGTTATTTATCTTTAACCTTAGGCAATGCATCAAATAAGAAGACGTTTATTTTTAGAGGTATATTGCAGGGTCAATCTGGTCATTCTTCAAAAGATTTTAATGTTTTTCTATTTCTAGGTAGCAGCTAGGGGGCAGTCCTGTCTCATTCTCTATATCCCCCATCATCAACAATACATAGTTATACTGCACATTAATCACTGCACTGGGATCTCCTAGGTACAGTGTACCAGTGTAGGATTGACTAGGTTTGTCCATTCAGTATTGGAAACTCACTGCTGACAGTCAGGGCTATGGTATGTTAGTTTGCCAGTCTAAGGGGGGGTCAGATGCTTGAGCGGTTAGGGAATCGGGCTAGTAATCAGAAGGTTGCCGGTTCGCTGAAAATTACTTTGTGTCCTTTGGCAAGGCACTTCACCCTACTTGCCTCGGGGAATGTCCCTGTACTTACTGTAAGTCGCTCTGGATAAAAGCATCTTCTAAATGACAAAAAAAAATGTAATTGTGTAGTAAGTGACTGACCTGGATCCAAGCAGGACTTAGTCATTGAGTAGTCTGCTGTCCGACTGAAGAAACAAAAAAAGAGTGTCATAATCTTCGGGGATGAATGTAGTTGAGTCATGATGAGCTGTCACCAAGGAAAGACCCATGAAAACATGACTGGATTGAGGATATGGTTAATGTTTGCTGTACATGCACCTGGTTTGGTTTATCTGTGTTGCCTCTCAGTTCAAGCGTGTTATCTTGTTATACCCTGCACACAGTGGTGCAACATAGCCTTTGGACGAGGGTAAAGATCCAGTAGCACTAGTTCTACCATCTGTAGCGGAGCCAAGGGAAATCAGGGAAGGGCAACCTTACAGCAGTTGATGTCCCCTGTTGACTTAATCGCTGTGAACCCTCCCTCTGTTTTTCTTTGTACCCACATACCCTCTCTGCCCACTCCCTTCCTTCCTTCCACAGCTGGGTCTCGTCATAGCAGTCCGATACAGCCACAGGTACATTGCAGCCTCACCTCTTCCACACAAAGACATGTACTCCACAATGTGCCTCCATGTCCATGCGCTGGTATCTACATAGATCACATAATCTTTTAAGGATCCCCGTCCTACAGTGTTCGGGCGACATCCCTTAGAAATCTTTATGAGGGTTTCTAGAGAGATTCGGTCTTTCCACCCAGACGTGACATGTGTTGTTTGACTTGACAACACCCCCCCCCCTCCCTCCATTTCTCCCTCTCCCCCACACTCGCTCAGAGGGAGTTTCTTGTTGTTCGACCGCATCTGCTCTGTTCCTGTGTACATCCTTTCGTGTGTGTTTGTGTGTTCCGCTGAAGTTTCCATTGCGGGGGCGAGAGCGTAGGAGGGGGGAGAGCCAGAGGGGGAGGAAGGATGGGTTCTCTCTGTGGTTGGCATCCCCGAGCAGAATCACCCCAGAGAGAGATGCAAAGATGGAGGGAGAGATCATACCTTCTGCTCAGTGGCCTGATTCCTGTCCTCTGTAAAGAATGAGCCCTGTCTACAGGGGTCATTCTGTACATCACACTTGAGCAAACTTTCACTGAGTAGTGGGCAATATTTTCCAACCCATCTACCCCTGACACACACACATCTACCCCTGACACACACACACACACACACTGATACACACACACACACCAGGCACCTGTGTTTCTGGTTAGATCCACTCACAGATAGCGTTTGTAGTGCTTCCACAGCAGCAGGTGCACTGCGCACATGTTTGTGACCACATCAGCGCAGAGATGCTGAAGTACAATACACACCCGAACATACTGTACACACACACACACACGTGTTCCCGCTCTCGTGCTTACACAAACACATGTCTTCTCTTCTACCATGTTTGCTCTTTTATACCCCCGCAGTCGTCGTCAGTTTGGGCCTAAGGACAAGGACGAGGTGAAGATCATTGAACATCAGACCCAGTACGTTCGTCTGATGCCTCACCTGGCAGCTGCTCTGGCACTCACCTTCACCACCAGGTAACTCAGCCTGTACAGGGGAATTCAGCCTCTACAGGGGAATACAGCCTCCACAGGGGAATACAGCCTCTACAGGGTAATACAGCCTCTACAGGGTAATACAGCCTCTACAGGGTAATACAGCCTCTACAGGGGAATACAGCCTCCACAGGGGAATACAGCCCACAGGGGAATACAGCCTCCACAGGGTAACTCAGCCTCTACAGGGGAATACAGCCTCTACAGGGTAACACAGCCTCTACTGGGGAATACAGCCTCCACGGGGTAACACAGCTTCTACAGCCTCCACAGGGCGACACAGTCTCTACAGGGTAACACAGTCTCCACCAGGTATTACAGCCTCTACAGGGTAATACAGCCACTACAGCCTCCACATGGTAACACAGTCTCTACAGGGTAACACAGTCTCCACATGGTAACACAGTCTCTACAGGGTAACACAGTCTCCACATGGTAACACAGTCTCTACAGGGTAACACAGTCTCCACATGGTAACACAGTCTCTACAGGGTAACACAGTCTCTACATGGTAACACAGTCTCTACAGGGTAACACTTGGTCTCGACGTGGTAACACATACAGCTGTAGCAGGGGACATCTTTTCTGCACAAGAAAAGCAAACCCTGTAACAGCCCCCTGTGTCTCATCACCAGGGTGGGCCATGTCACGCGTCTTGCTCTCCACTAGAGGGTGGTGTCTCCTTAATGCACCTGTTCAAGAGAATGTGCGCGTGTGTCTTTCTCAGGTATGCCGCGAGGATGATGGACCAGGCGCTGTGTGAGGGAGAGGATCTGGAGAGCAGACGCTCCCTTCAGGCCCTGGTAGCTGGACTCAAGGCCTACAGCACCTGGGGGAACCTGGCCTGCCTGCAGGAGTGCCGCGAGTGTACCGGGGGCATGGTGTGTGTGTGTGTGTGTGTGTGTGTGTGTATTTGTGAGTGATAGGGAGATGAGTTTATATACGGTACCGAGTTTATATACGGTGTGCCGAAAACCCATCCCTCCAGAACATAGTTATTTGTAAATAGCTAAATATGTGTATTCAGGTGCGGGTGATGCAAGCCTATGTCTGGAAACTACAGCACAGTACCTCTGTACTTGTATGTGTGTGTGTGTGTGTGTCAGAGCTTTCAGTCTGCACGTGTTGCTGTTAGTAAGCCCTGACATTTGCCTGTTGGTCTCTTTGCTGAAAGAAAGCAAGTGTACTAGTGGAGGCTCGCGTCACAGACTTTGTACAAGTGTAACAAGATAGATGTTTTAAGGAAATGTGGAGTTACCTGGTGGCTCACTGGCTCACTGGGTAGAGCACCTACCACTGAGGCTAAGGCCATAAGGCAGGGGCTGGGGTTTGATTCGGGCCTGGGCCATTTCCTGCATGTCTTCTCTTTCTCACCCTGATTTCTAGTCTCTTTTCAACAAGCTCTGGATATGTTTTTTTTAAGGAAATGTTAACGTAGAGACAACTTAGAGACCATGGACTGCAGGCCGTATCGTTGTGTCCTAAGGCTGTGTGTTCTCCTCCGTGCAGGGCTTCATGATGGAGAACCGGATCCCGGGTCTGAAATGTGACTCGGACGTGTTTGTCACTTTCGAAGGGGACAACGTTGTCATGCTGCAGGTGCGCCAGCCAGTCCACAGTAGACCCTTATCCTACAACATGAACTGCACTGTGTTGGGCTTTTTAAAGCAGGATATCTGTGACTCATCTTGACATGGCTGTCTTTGTTTGTCATTCAACTTTTAAAAGCCACTTTGGTCAAACCGTGACCCATAGGGAACAGACAGTGGCTCGGGGCCAAACCAGACTCTCAGACTTGGCTCTTCTGCATCGAAACGGATCGAAATGACCCGCAAAATGTTTGGAAAGATTAAGATCAGAATGCAATTCTATAGTGAAAGAGCGTCTTTAGTTTGAGAAGGGGCTTGTGTATGCACAGAAGGAACCGTCTCCATTAGATTACGCGCAACTTGTTTTTCTCTCAGAGCTGGAGATGGAGTAACACCCCCTAATTGGGATGTACTGTAGTGGGAAAATTCCCCTCTTTTGGATGTGCTGTTGTGTGCCAACCATACAATATGTCAGGATCTTCAAATTCAGTTTGACATCTAATCTGAAGTGAACCCTGACACGTCTGAGGCGTACCTATATGGGAGTCAGGTGGCTGAGCGGTGAGGGAGTCGGGCTAGTAATCAGAAGGTTGCCAGTTCGATTCCCGGCTGTGCCAAATGACGTTGTGTCCTTGGGCAAGGCACTTCACCCTACTTGCCTCGGGGGGAATGTCCCTGTACTTACTGTAAGTCTCTCTGGATAAGAGCGTCTGCTAAATGACTAAATGTAAATGTACCTGTTACCTATGACCTCAGGCCTGTGCCGTGTGTGTGTGCGCAGGTGGTTGTGCGGGAGCTGATGTCCCAGTACACCAGACAGATGTCGGGCAACATGCTGGGCAGGCTCATCAGTACCTGGTCCGGCTCAGTCTCCGACAGCCTCAGAACCAGGTAACCAGCCAAGCACCTGGTTAGGTGGATCAAGCGATGGTAAAATGCCAATCTCATTCTAGACCCCCCTCCAAAGACCCTCCACCCACACCTAGTTAGCAGCACTATTGAAGCAGATTCACTACGTTTTAAAGTATATCTTGTGAAGCCCCCCCGGATCCAGAGAATGCCCCTCCCAGTATCCAGGCTGTGCGTGTCTTTCACTAACTGATTACCTTGACATGTCGCTCTGCTTCCCAGATGTCCATAAATAAACCGTCTGCACACAAATCCCTCTCATTGTCTGTCCCATGAACCCAAAGACGCCCAATCACGCCTCATGTCTCGCACACCAGAGCATTCATTATATTCCGAGATTCTATATTTAGATTATATTTAGATATTGTCTGCCGTTTTTTTTCCATTAATCACATGTAGCATGGACATCAAGTCATCTGAGTGGTCCCAGTCTCCCTGAATAGACCAGTGTGACATTACACCTTTAGGCTTTCACATGATTTCTCTATATGTGCTGTATGTGTATAGCTTGTCTGAGCATGCGAGTGCCAGCCCTGTCTGTGTGTATTGTGTGATGGTTGTTCACCCTGCCTCTCTTCAGCATCCTGGCGTTCAGTGTGGACAAGGTGAGCGACCTGAGCTTCCTGCTCAAGGCTCTGGAGTACAGGCAGAGGGTCCTGCAGCGCAGCCTGGCCGCCAGACTCTACACCAAGGTCAGGCCGAGTGTATACAAGTCCACAGGTTGGAAAGGTGTCCAACCTCTCAAAGTCTTTATATAGTCCAATAAGTCTTTATAGATTCTAATAAGATAGTAATGAGGTTTAATTATGTCTAATAACGTTTTTATGGATTCTGATAAGGCCTTTTATTCGTTTTTTTATTACGTTTTTAGTAGGTGTTTATGGAGTCTTTTGTTTATAAAGCTCTCCCTCGCCGTTGTTCCATTCAGGTGGAAAGAAACAAAGAGCCCTTTTTCGACGCTTGGAACTCCTGCCTGCACCATGTGACCTGCCTGGCTATGGCTCATATACACAGAGGTGGGTGGATCTAAATATTGATGGCCCCTCCCCCTCATCCTGACCCTTAATGTAGGAGCTGCAAAGGTTGACTTACGTCAGATGAAAAACTGCTGAGTTAAAATCTTGAGCACCCCTTGTTTGGTCATGGTTTGACACAATGCTTCATGTCCACCTCAACATTAGGACATATCGAGATCATTCGTGTCTGCGGATTTGTTGAGATGTAACCCTCACCTTGAGCAATCAGCTTGTTAGAATCCTGATGCCTGACCTTAGGAAGAACACCTAACTCAGTTATGCTGCATGGTTCCCTATGTGCAGCCCTCTGTGCAGCAGGTACATGGTTCCCTGTGTGCAGCAGCTACATGTTTCCCTCTGTGCAGCAGGTACATGTTTCCCTGTGTGCAGCAGGTGCATGTTTCCCTGTGTGCAGCAGCTACATGTTTCCCTCTGTGCAGCAGGTACATGTTTCCCTCTGTGCAGCAGGTACATGTTTCCCTCTGTGCAGCAGGTACATGTTTCCCTGTGTGCAGCAGGTACATGGTTCCCTGTGTGCAGCAGCTACATGTTTCCCTCTGTGCAGCAGCTACATGTTTCCCTGTGTGCAGCAGGTACATGGTTCCCTGTGTGCAGCAGGTACATGTTTCCCTCTGTGCAGCAGGTACATGTTTCCCTCTGTGCAGCAGGTACATGTTTCCCTCTGTGCAGCAGCTACATGTTTCCCTCTGTGCAGCAGGTACATGGTTCCCTGTGTGCAGCAGCTACATGTTTCCCTGTGTGCAGCAGGTACATGGTTCCCTGTGTGCAGCAGGTACATGTTTCCCTGTGTGCAGCAGGTACATGGTTCCCTGTGTGCAGCAGGTACATGGTTCCCTGTGTGCAGCAGGTACATGTTTCCCTCTGTGCAGCAGGTACATGTTTCCCTGTGTGCAGCAGGTACATGGTTCCCTGTGTGCAGCAGGTACATGGTTCCCTGTGTGCAGCAGGTACATGTTTCCCTCTGTGCAGCAGGTACATGGTTCCCTGTGTGCAGCAGGTACATGTTTCCCTCTGTGCAGCAGGTACATGTTTCCCTGTGTGCAGCAGGTACATGGTTCCCTGTGTGCAGCAGGTACACGGTTCCCTGTGTGCAGCAGGTACATGTTTCCCTCTGTGCAGCAGGTACATGTTTCCCTCTGTGCAGCAGGTACATGTTTCCCTGTGTGCAGCAGGTACATGGTTCCCTGTGTGCAGCAGGTACACGGTTCCCTGTGTGCAGCAGGTACATGTTTCCCTGTGTGCAGCAGGTACACGGTTCCCTGTGTGCAGCAGGTACATGTTTCCCTCTGTGCAGCAGGTACATGTTTCCCTGTGTGCAGCAGGTACATGGTTCCCTGTGTGCAGCAGGTACACGGTTCCCTGTGTGCAGCAGGTACACGGTTCCCTGTGTGCAGCAGGTACATGGTTCCCTGTGTGCAGCAGGTACACGGTTCCCTGTGTGCAGCAGGTACATGGTTCCCTGTGTGCAGCAGGTACATGTTTCCCTGTGTGCAGCAGGTACATGGTTCCCTGTGTGCAGCAGGTACACGGTTCCCTGTGTGCAGCAGGTACATGTTTCCCTCTGTGCAGCAGGTACATGTTTCCCTCTGTGCAGCAGGTACATGTTTCCCTGTGTGCAGCAGGTACATGGTTCCCTGTGTGCAGCAGGTACACGGTTCCCTGTGTGCAGCAGGTACATGTTTCCCTGTGTGCAGCAGGTACATGGTTCCCTGTGTGCAGCAGGTACATGGTTCCCTCTGTGCAGCAGGTACATGTTTCCCTCTGTGCAGCAGGTACATGTTTCCCTCTGTGCAGCAGGTACATGTTTCCCTGTGTGCAGCAGGTACATGGTTCCCTGTGTGCAGCAGGTACACGGTTCCCTGTGTGCAGCAGGTACATGTTTCCCTCTGTGCAGCAGGTACATGTTTCCCTGTGTGCAGCAGGTACATGGTTCCCTGTGTGCAGCAGGTACACGGTTCCCTGTGTGCAGCAGGTACACGGTTCCCTGTGTGCAGCAGGTACATGGTTCCCTGTGTGCAGCAGGTACACGGTTCCCTGTGTGCAGCAGGTACATGGTTCCCTGTGTGCAGCAGGTACATGTTTCCCTGTGTGCAGCAGGTACATGGTTCCCTGTGTGCAGCAGGTACACGGTTCCCTGTGTGCAGCAGGTACACGGTTCCCTGTTTGCTGGCTGCAGTCTCCTAGTCACTGTGGCATGAGCTCTGCAAGCTCCCACCCACACTCTGCTGCACATGTGGCTTGACATTTGTACCTTTTCTTAACTTTTATCTAAGTTTAGAGCACTCATATATATATCAATTTAAACTTTTACATTTGGTGTGCATTGTTAATTCGCAAAAACGAACTGTGTTAGTGTTTTGCTTTTGGTGTTATATGATTTGTGTTAAGAGACCAGTGGGGCAATGTAAAGACGCTCCTCAAGAAGACCATAACCTTTCAATTTTCTCACTTGACTCCCACATATGCTAACACACACTCATAGACACACACACAGACATAGACTTTAACCAGCCCTAAAGTACCCTAGAACACCAGGGCCTGTGATGTTTGTCAGATAAGAGAGTGACTGGGCGCGGACTAACACTTTGAGGCTGCCACAGCGTGAAAAACTGTAGTTGAAATAGTCAAACCTCAAACCCATTGTGTGTAAATCCATTTTGACTTTTTGATTTTGTCCAGCAGTCATTTCTCTTTAAGGTGCTGATTGAAAGACTAGAACTGTCTTACACATTTTTGTAATCTGTTGAATAATTGTATTTAAATGTGTTTATTGAATGCGTAATGTTAAAAAATATATAGTTTTAATGACACTCTGTTTGGAGGTGGAGAGTGGGAGGTGGTTGCAGTATAGCTGTTAGTGTGGTGCCCTGTTACATTGACTGCTGATAACAACTTTGTTTTTCAGCTACTGTGTTTTTCTCTTTTTTTGATGTTCTTAGTAACCTTGGAGCAGTTTGCACTGGCCATTCAAGAGTGCCCAGTTGAGGAGGACCGCACCCTGTTAACGAAGGTGCGTGTGCGTGCGTGTGTGTCTGTGTGTGTGTGTGTGTATGTTAAAAACAAGTTTTCCACTCTTCTACTATCTCTCACCCCTGAATAGGAAACCATCACTGTCTCATTTTGAGTCATCAGCCAAGCTCCTATGGAAAGTTCTCAGAATCTGAGACAAAGTGAAGCATTGTGATCTTTTTAAGCTCGGGGGAGCCCGAGTGAACATTCTTTGAAGACACTTTTTAACAAGATATCGTCACCTCTTATTAGAGAGGCTAACTTAGTGGCGGGTTAAGAAATAGCATCAAAGAAGCCGTGGAGACCAAACACTGTGGTGAATATTACATCATTTTAATGGAGCTGCATCATCAATGTGAGCCATGTAATGGCTGTGCCATGTGTCCTATCCACCTGTGGCTGCCCATGTCTCTGCCTAGGTCCTCCTTCCTACTGACACCCCACCACCCACCAGCCCATATCTGCCCTGCCTGTCTGGGCCCCAGCCTGTTCTGTTGTGCAGACTCAGACAGCCAGCCTGTGTATGTGTCCCCAATCAGGGTATGCACCCCCTCTACCTCCCCTCATCTATCTGGAGAAAAGGCTGATGGGTAACAAATAACTCATTACCCTTCCATCGAGGGGGAAACACCTTCTGTTCATGGGACTGCGTTTCCCTTTCCTGTCATCTACTGTACCGCGTCTTAAAATAATCACTGTGCATGCGGCATGCGAGCAGTGCTCGGTTTCATGTTAGGTTTCAACGTTTTGTACGTGAGCCAGTCGTTACGGATTCGAAACGGGCGTTTTGTGACTGCTACCGTACAGTTAGTCCACGCGTGTGAAGAATTCCAGTCATCCTTCTGACATGACTGACGAATTTCGATGCTGGGGATCCATCCAATCCCATGTCAGATCCTCTCTCACATGGCGTGTGATAGGCAGAGCTGTAACCCAGGCCAAACCTATAAAAAGAGTCTCCTGCCAGGATGGTAGAATCTGATAAGAGTCTTAATAACCTGGTGTGGATCAGGGTCTATTCTTACCTCTAGCTCATCCCCACATTAGCCACTTTGCATAAGAGGAACAGAGAGGGAGTAGACTTCCGGGTTCTAGGCAGACAACCAGCAGAGTCAGCAGGATGGGTCAAAAGCCACCGCCATGTTTGACCAGAAAGAACATAACACTTGAGCACACACACACACTCTCACACGGATGAGCACTTGCGTAAACACAGCACCACACACTTTGCCAGTGCTGTAGGTGCATTTACTCTCACACAAACAAGCACAATCACAGTGCACACACACCTTGTCAGAAGTCATGTTGTTTGTCTCCCAGTGGAGACCTGCGAGGCCCCTCTCTCTATTTTCCACAACACTCTTTTCTTTGATCTCCTGTGACAGTTATTTGTCAGACACATTGATGTATACACACACATACACACGCACACGCACACTATCACCTCTGAAGAAACCATGTATTAGACCACCGGTCTATAATTTTCCATTTCCTTTGTGTTCTTTAGTCTACACACTCAGTTATGACCTGACAACAGCAACCATGTTGTTCAAACACATTTACCAGGTCCTGTTCCGATAGCAAGCCTTTTCACTTGGTGAACTGTTGTAATGTAAATCATGGAGAAGGATTCATGTAAATCATGTAGAACCACAGGTAAAACAAACTGCCACTGTTTTGTTACAAAACAACTATCCTACACTGTCTCTTCCTTACAATGAGGACCATAGGTTTCTGTTCTCTTCCACCTGATTTCTATGGCGATGTTTGATAGAGTTTGTGTTTCTGTGTGTGTTTGTGTATGTGTGTGTGTTACTAGTTCTGTCTGCTTCACGGGACAAGCCTGGTGTTCCAGGAGAGAGCCTGGTACCTGGAGCACCACTACCTAACCCCTGCCACCAGCCGACAGATACGCAGCCAGGTAGGACACACAAACACACACAAGTACGTGAATGCACAGTGAAATATTTAGAAATTCAATCTCCACTACATCGACGTGTAGTCTGTTACGTTCTGTTCTGAAATAGATTTCCTAAACGGCTGTTCCATGTTACTGTGAAGATTACATTATTTGACATGATTCATTATATTGATATTTTCTACCCCACAATTGACCACAAAAAAGACTTGTAAAACAGTCCTGGATTTCTAATGGACATCTGTATTGATCATGTAGCCATCACGGATTGAGTTATAATAAATCTTCAATAAATACTTGTTATTCTCGCCTTATGATGAACACTGTGCCAGTGTAATACCAAGTTGTACCAAAAGTGTTGGTCTTGTGATTTGCCTAGGGACAGTTGTGTTTACCAGACAAGGCTGAACATCAGTGTCCAACATTTCAGCTTTGCGGTCTTAAAAGAGCAGGAGAGGGTGGGGAAGAGAGGACAGGAGGAGGAGTGGGAGAGACAGAGTAGAGAGAGTTGGTTAAAAAACAGGAGCAGGATTTTGCTTATCGCCACACGCGTGGCCCGATCTCAGTAGTGTGATCAGGCCATGCAAATCACGTTTGGCCCATCAAGAGACAGAGAGGGAAAGAGACTAGCCTAGACTGAAACTGCAGGACAGTCTCACCTGATACCGTACTGTAATATATACATATGTCTCTATTACCACACGCAAATCGACTCCATTACTTGCAAGACTATTGTCATTGTAATAATTGAGTTGGTAAATTGTGGTTTTGTTATTTCTGTGAAAGTGGTGTGTGTAAGTAATCTTGTTCTCCATGAGGGGGCAGTGAGGGCAGGGGGCAGTGAGGGCAGGGGGCAGCTGTTGAGGGGATGGACAGGGAGACAGAGCTGTCATGTGGGGGAGTCAGGGTGGCTGAGCGGTGAGGGTGTCGGGCTAGTAATCTGAAGGTTGCCAGCTCGATTCCCGGCCGTGCAAAATGACGTTGTGTCCTTGGGCAAGGCACTTCACCCTACTTTCCTCGGGGAGAATGTCCCCGTACTTAATGTAAGTCGCTCTGGATAAGAGCGTCTGTTAAAGGACTAAATGTAAATGTGTGTGTGAACCTCCCAGCAGGGATCCTCGTTTCCAGAGTCACAGTGCAGCTGTGGACACAGGCTCTCGTTCCCCAGGTCAATATTGGCCCACTGGGGGAGGCATGGTCCACTGCATGGGAATCTGGACAATGGGCATTTGCCATCAATGGCCAGTTGTCAGTAACTGTCACATGGATATTGACGCATGCGTTCAGGAAGCAAGCTCACGCACACACACACACACACACACATACACACGAGTGAGTTGGTGAGATTTGTTCTGATTCTTATATTAGGGAAGAGAGTTTTTAGACACCGGGATATCTCGGTATATCGGGTTTCTGGTGTATTCTGGGCTTACAGCCTGCATTGGGTCAACAAAGTAACAACTGATGGAGGTGTCAGAGCTTCAATACAGCCCTTCCAAACCTTGCTGCTTCCACAGACTTGTAGTTCAGCCATTGTGAAAATGAATTCAGGAGTGATTGATGCAGAAGCCAAACTGTTAAAGTAGGTTGAATGGAGAATTAAGAACATTTTTATTTCTATTTGGAGGATAACCCCTTGAGATGCAGCATCTCGTTTTCGAGGGGGTCCTCTAATAATACAGTTCAGATATTAACATAACCTTCCACAAATGTACTCAGATTCTGTCTTTCCACCCACCAAGGTGTGAGCTCTTCCTCCACCATGGGATGTGCAAAATGTTAAAATATAAAACTTACAGAAAATGGCAGTATAATGGAGTTGTATTATTGACCCCTATCAATAACTAATATTTATAGCAGAGTAGTTATAGCGAGAGAGAAGAAAACGCCCTGTTCTGAAAGTTATTGAATTTGTCACAATCAGCTGCTGATATGGAAACTGTAGTTCTCCTCAGGGTCCAGCAGATGGCATCTTATTGGAGTCCCACCTGGACTATAAGCATATTTACACCGCATTTGTTTGTTAACATTCAGACTGTGGTCAGTAGGATTTGGCAGCATTACTCATTGTTTCCAGACCTTTGGTTTTAATGGGCATCTTAAAATCACAGGAGGGTTCAGAATGCCCTGTCTGTAAACTGTGACTGTGATATCATTAACCCTCCCCAGAGTGGTAGAGTGGGACTAGAGTTCCTGCAGGAGCTTGTTAGATTAAATTACAACACATAAAACTGACTCATCAATTGTATGGGGCTGAGGGTCAACTGAGAACGGGCATGTTTCTCAACATCAATCTGTCAGTGTGAGGGAGAAAGACCTCAAAATACAATTTATTTTTAAAAGGATAGAAAGGCTGGCTATACCATTAGAACACAGACTATTTAAAATATGGGAATTCCCAATAAGTCATGTTTTGTTCTAAGTACTTTGTATTTTACAATCCTTCCAGCAGCCAGATATTTCCCACGCTTGTCTTTATTGTTGCATATTGATTTGGTATAAGTGTTATTGATTAGCACCCTAATGTGCGCCTGCGCAATTGCTTCCTCCCCCAGCTGCTGGACCTATGCAGGCTGGTGAAGGACGAGGCCCTGAAGGTGGTGTCTGACTTCAACATCCCCTCCTCCTGCATCCAGGCTCCCATTGCCGGGGTGGCGAATCCCAGAGCCCCATGGGCCTTCTACTCTCAGCCCCCCGACCCCAGCACAGCCCACTCTGCTGGGCCACACTGCACATCCAAGCACAAGACTGTCTCCAAGTTGTGAAGGTCACCAAAGCACATTTGATTTATAGAACCTCCAAATTCAACCAGAACCCCACCTGCTAAAATCAATAACCCGAGTATAGAAATGAAGTTTAAATCTATTGGGTGTAATATTGTTGTTGACCCAGCTCTAGACCACTGGAGCTTTAACACTCACAACACTCAATGTTGATTCAGCCAGCCTCAAGTTATAGATGAGATATACTTATACTACCCAGGTGTAGTACAGTTTGTGTTCATTTCCAGATGCATTCAGCATGTCATTTGTGCCAATATATCTTACATTCAAAGTGTTTGCCTTTGAACATCTAGAATGTTGATAGACACCACCACAGTGGCTTAAAAAATATCTGTATACAGGCAGTGACACCGGGGATCTGACTCAATGTTTGTAATAGTCCTGGGGTTTTTCATGGGAGTTTCGCCTCATAAAATTGAGGGTTTTAGGTTGGTTTAGGTGTATGTCAGTGTAGTTCTACAGGATCTGTGAAATCCTCATTGACATTTGAATAGCCCTAGCAATACATTTCTGTGCTAACATGACCTATAAACAGGACCATTTACTGTATAGCCAGACTGAGACATTGTGTAGTGTGAGTAGCCACTCAAATGACCGAGATTTGCAGATTCCCTGGATTTCATACTTCTTGTGCAATAAGTGAGCTAAACGTGGGTTAAAAGATCCTGAATAAGTGCTGCCATAGAAACAAAAACTGGAAGCCTCATTGTCTGTGTGACTTCAGACACCTGGTTAGAAACAGACTGGGGGTGGATGGTAACAGCCGACAAACCAGACGCTTGACTAGCATGTGGGCTGAGACTTGCAGACTCTCACCGCTGTACTGTAGGTTGATACCTGAAGGATGATGTATTTGGCCTGCTTGATTCTTTAGTGGTCAGTATTTGCATGTTGACAGAAATGTGTTTCATCTGAACTACAACTAGAACCATATTCAGATATGGATCTCTGCTGTGTCCTTATCACACTGATGTGTGTGTAAGCTAAAACACATACACACACATACACAGATGCACAGACAAGCCTTATAAAAATATATATATTTTACAATAAGCTACCCCCTGCCAACAACTTTATCTGTTTGTTGAAAACCAAATAGATCTTGAACGATGTTTGATTAAGAAAGTTAATGACACTTTATATTTATAATATATTGTATAGGCATATTTTATCAATTATACTGCTCTTCGTTCAAAACATTATTTGTGCCAATATGGACATATCTGGGCTTAACTAGTTTTGATTCCAATAATGGAATATTGACTGACTCCTTTGATAAGAAAATGCCTCTACTTCTTTACTGTATTTCCTTTCTCTACTAACTTTAGCTTGTTTAGTCATTTCAAAAGTAATTTCAAAAATCTGTTTTTCAATCATGGCAAAATCAGAAGTCTTAGTTTTGTTTGCCATATTGCTAAACAACTGTAATTGTGTACTGTTCTTAATAAATTCTTTTTTGGTAGCCTGTGATTTATAATGCCATCCATGTCTCATAGTTTGTTCAAATGATTGCTGCTGATGTTATTGCAGGATATTTCTTTATTAGAGGCCAGTGACTTTTATAGGCATGAGCAGAATAGTTAAATGATTAGCAGAAGACAATGAAAGAGTGTTTTAAACGGCTGAATGTGTGGGTTGAAGTGTGAACATTGTGTCTGCTATGTCAGTGGTTCAATAGGCTGTATGTAGATTGATCTTTACAGTGTGTGTTTTCTACCAGAGGTGTGAATTTGACCACATTTTCTCATTCATCTTGGTGTTTTTTTTAAGGATCCCACACATTAAGTGAACCTGTTACGCCTTTAACACGTTGGGAAATGCAGTAGGACTTTGTTCATGATGTTTATTATGTAAGGTTTGTCATTTATTATAATATTTAGATGTAGTTATGCTGTGAAGTTTTTACATCTGAGAGAAATTCTCTTAAATTGTCTCTAAGAGGAAAGTTCAAACCCTTGCGCGAGGATGCTGTTGAGTGATACCCCACCCCAGACAGTAGATAGGCGGGGTCACCTCTGACAGGGGCGGAGGCTGGTCGCGTCATCCCAAGACTCAAGCCTGGCGCTTTAACGTTTTCTACCAGAGACGCAAGCGGGTGAAGGCAAGGAAGTTCCTCCGTTGTAATCTAGCGATTCGCAAGAGACAAAAGACTCGGAACACTTTCTTACCCGTCGACTACGTTTTGAGGCGGATTTCTTTTCACTGACTACCAAGTTTATTCTTTCGATCTCGGCCGTAAAGTTTAGCCAACTTATAAAAATATGATTTTGGCTAATTGACTCTATTTTTGTGGAACATTTTCTAGCGGGTTTGCAGTTGTTCGATCACTATTGTCATTTTTAGCACTGTTATGTCCCACAACTGAGGCCGCTTAAGACATGTCCGATTCGTCCAGGTGAGTGCGCAATGAGCCTTAGCAAAAACTGCTTCAAATCTAACGCAGTGTTGGTCTATTTGTAAAACTATCTATAAATATGTTTGTCAATATTGCTTATTTATATAAAAAAAAAGCTTTAGCCTATTTATTTTGGTAATCTTGTTCCGTCGCACAAATGTTTATCTGTTAAATGATCGAGCGGATCTACAGTGGCAGTATCTATCTCCAATTCCCAGCACGCGATAGCGGCTGCAGGAGAAAGTTATTGCCCGTGGAAAAACAGCCCTTCGTCCTCAAAATGCGCACTCGGGATCGGCTTATTGCAACAGCAATCTACTATTGGATATTAAAAATACATTTAAATACAAGAATGTTCGTGTTTTGCTTGGTTAAACTGTTAAATAAAATACGGTAAAGTGCATGCTTTACACATAATTGTACGGGCTACAACGCAACATTGCAGTGTTCGCTGTATGACGACTTGCTACCACTGAAGATGGGAGAGGGACGGCACCTGTGTATTGAACTCAATAATGGCATCATCCATCACTCCCACAACAGGCCTGTGCGTTGATTAAAAGACTAAATCAAGGGGGGGAAACTCTTTAAATAGCTAAACAATTATGAGTCAAGTAACAAACAACCGAGAGCGACCCACCTGTGGGTGGCGATAATGGACCAGTTGCCTAGCCTATAGGAGTTTTGGATGCATTTCATTTGGCTTAACGCCTGCCAGTCAGACCATTTGCAGCCCAATAGCGCGCTACATGGCCCATATTCTGAACATTGTAAGACTTCTCATAACAGATTGGTGTAGCCTATACACGCAAACCGTCCACAACCTACTTTTAGTAGGCTACTTTATAATCGTAGTTATGCTCCAAAATCGTCGTTTGGGTTAATATGGCATTTGGACTCATGTTGTTTTGGCTCTTACTGCATGTTCAGAGTAGGTATTAGTATTGGGGACTTATGCACTGAAGCACAACAGTTTTATAGGTAATGTGCTTAAGACCATGGACATTTGATGTGCCAGTGGATGTTTTGGACACCGTTTGATCCTTCCCAGTAATAACCTAGTTTAGACCTAGGATAAACTAGCTTAAAGATAGTTTCAGGTTGTTAGCATATAATAGTTACATTTAAATAGGCTATATTGTGTTCATGAAAAAGCATAGGCTTCATTCGTAAAATTAAGAACAATTTATTCATTCGGAATAATTTAGGCTCACCTGAGAAGTTGTTCTGGAATAGGTTTTAGATGGAGAATTAGGAAGTTAGCTTGGCTATGTGTTTGCCTGTGACGCAGTTATTACGACTTCTAACTTCATGCCAAGTTTTCTATGCTCAGACTGCTGTAATCAGCACTTCTGTCAAACAATGGAGGCGTGTAGACGGGCGGGCGTATTTAGCTTCTATGGAGTTCTCAATGTGCGCGTAAAATTCAGGTCCTCTCAATTTAGGTCAACCATTTAACATGATCATTTGAATAGACTACAGAAGCTGACTATACAACTTTTTAAATTACTTAGCAGTAGCCTAATAGTGACACTGTATTTGTCCTACAGACCACGAAATTGGTCAGACGACTCGACCAACCTAAATGAGAGGGAGAAAAGCGGAGAATCTCATCCTGGTGGCAGACGAGCCTTCCGTTCCGAGACATCTGACAACCCCCAGTCCTACGGCGAAGGCGAACCGTCACGGGGAGGAATTACGATGCCGAATAGTCTACTTGGTTTTCATTCGAGGTCACCGATGTTCAGACCTTTGTCCCGGTCCTCCAGCGGATATTTCTCGTTCGACTCTGATTCTCTGCCCAGTTCCCCGCTGCTGAAACATAACAAGTCAACGCAGACCCCAAGTCCGTCTAGTCAAGTTATCACCCACGCGCTGCAGTGCATGTCTAATGCATCAGATACCGGTCGAGATTATGGTAAGCAAGCATGCAACCATTCTGTGCAGCAATTTAAACGTCCTGTGATAGGTTGTCAAAAAGAGAGGGGGGTGGGTGTAGACAAGAGGAATGCGCGTGTAAAGAGCATCAGCATTGTTACTGTATGAAAAATAGCGGAATCATAATTCTTTCTCAGAGTAATAACCTTCAAGTTAGAAAACGGAACCAGGACCCTACAAGGGAAAATGATATAATGTAACATACCCAGACATAAGACTAAGTAGGCTAACTAGGCAAAACAGAAAACCATACAGCGAACATTTACGGTGAAATGTCTATAAGTCAAACTCCCAATATCCCTTCCAAAAATCGAGTATACGCAAACAGGCCGTTGGGTTGATCCACCCTGTAAAGAACGTTTCCTCAGATCTTTATCGACCCACTGTTTACCATCGTGTATCATAACAAGCCACCAAAGATCAATTTGTACAGCGCAGCATATTGCGTGCGCGTACGCATATGCCCTTATGCGTGTGCTTTTGAACGGCACTTTGCGTGTTTTCAGTCTTACCCTCACCCTCAACAACATTCCCTCCTTAACAAAACAAGTGTGACCATTGAACACAATCAAGAGGAAATACTGTGTCTGGGACTGGGACAAACAGGTAGAGGAGTTTGTCCCGAGTTGGCTCATAATAGCGGTGATTGAGCGTTCTGATTCTCTTGTGTCTCCTTTATTTGCGTTCACTGTTGCAGAGGCCACAGGCAGCCAGTTGATGTAGCGGCCAGTCAAAATAATTCCCTGGGTCTTTTGTACACAAGCAGACAGGGATTCTCCACTTCTACTGCTCGAGGCGGCAGAGATAGGGTAGAGAGATAGACCTCTATTTTCTAGTGTTCCATACAAATCTTTAATCCGGAAGAGGCTGCTGTTAATGCGCTCACAAACAAAAACTAGTACCGTCATTATCTCATCTTGAACAATTTATCATGGAGCTTGTCTCGTCCCCAGTCATAGAAACTCTTTTAGTGTGGCGTGGCATGTGTGTGTATATACACAGTAGATTCATCTAAATCCAAAGGGTGTTTGATGTTTATGACGGGCCCAACCAATATTGCAGGCCTTCAATATTGACGGATATGAGCGATATTAAGCACACTTAAACAAAGTTTCACAACGCACGTGAGTCATAGCAAGAGGTCTAACACATTCATATACTCACAACTCAACCACACTTAGAACCACTGTACATATCTGAACTGTCTCACTCTGGACTTTGTGTCTCTTGAATTCACTCATTTTGAGTTATCTGGAACCACATTGCGTTTTCCAGCGCTGAAGGGAGTATGTAGTAGTCGTGGTTCAACGACTGCAGTCTGCATGATCCTTGACCTGAACCCAGACCTCAAGACAGGTGTGAGCTCACAGGGCCAACAGCAAACCTTTAGCTCCACTGACTAACACAGAGCTTTTGGACACGTGGCCACTACGGTGGGTCTATATGTCTGTAGTCTCCAACAAACATGCTTTGGTGTGTGGTTGCTGTTGTGACGACTCAGACATACATGTTTGTTCTTTGCCCTTCCTCACCCCAGAGAGGTGGCCCAGCCCCGCCCGCCCCTATAGACCACACCCAGCACCACCGGAGGGGGACATGCAGGGACGTGCTGATGAGGAGAGACGCATCGGTCAAGAGCTTCAGCGCATCGGAGACGACTTCATGCTCATCATGCTGGGGGTGAGTTCCTGTCAGTCTGAACCACCCGAGATGAAACCCGACCCCCTTATGAATTCAAAGGACCAATGAAAAGGGATAAGGGTTGCTGCGAGCAACCACAACAGGATGTCCGGTCAAAACACAAGGAAGCAGTAATTCCAGTTTAAAGGTTTAATGAAGATCCACACACAACATAGCTCTGTCTGATTCTACATTTAGTCATTTTTCTAATTGTAGTTGTTCAGCTGCATGCACAATAACATCATAAAGAAAAGCTATTTTTTCCAAGTATGTGAAATAAGCAGGAGACAAAAACAGTTTGATCATCAGAATGAAAATTAGGGCCTGAGGCTCTCCGTGGTCAGGTATTATGTATCATTAAGTCCCGGGAAACAAGGCTGCTGATACTACTACTATTAAACCACACATTTCACTATGAATACCAGTTTTCCTTTCTGTATTTTAAAAATGAATGATTCCGTAAGACAGTGGAAATTGCAAGTGAAATATTGGCAGTTGGTAATTGAACTATTGTATGAGCCAGCTGCTGGAATGGAACAGTAACCCACAACCACACCCTTGTGAAGCTTGCATCATGTTAACATAGGTAAGGAGAGGCAAAGTAAACCCTAGAAAATATTCTAAAGAAAAAGGGACACATAAAAGAAAAAAGTAATAGGCTGTCGCTAATGCAGGAGATGCAAACACAGAATAAATATGACATGCCGACACACTCCTCTGTTTTGACTGCTGCTCCATACGCGGCAGTGCATTGGCTCTTTCTGGAGGTTGCATCACCTTATTTACTGTCTGCATCAAGGGCCTCGCTGACTGGATCAAATACAGCTGATAAGTTGCCTGTCTGGCTCAACATGAGCCTCTCCACACTAGTTCATGCTCCAGTGCTCCCTTTGTGTCCTTGACCTAGCTAATAGCTAGCTCCCCCTTCTTACAATGCTAGTTCTGCCTGTGGATACTCTATGGCCTGTCAAACAGTGCACAATAGCTCCTGTATGTGTATGTGTGTGTGTGTGTGTGTGTGTGTTTGTGTGAATGTGTAGTAACAGCCTGAGGGGTCAGAGCATAAAGCATCTACTCTCCTCGAAGGTGAGACTATGACTCAGTCTTAAGTCACATTATTCTAGAACAGGGGTGTGTGTGTGAGGGAGAAAGAGCAAAAGAGAAAAAAGCATTGAGTGTGTAGGTTGCGAATGTGTGCACGTTGCTAACATGTGTTGTGCTGTTTGTATCTCTCTTGGCTATTGGGTGTTGTGTATTTTGAGAACAATGAAAAAAGCGGAACATGGGGAGTTGTGTGTCTTCCGTATTATGTTCTCAGGTGTTAGAGGGACAACAGTGACCAGTGAGCCCTGCACACTGACTGGTGACTGGTGCCAATACATTTTTCACACTGCACCACTATGTGACTTCAGCAGTTTGATGGCCGCCATGATGAAGGAGCTCTCATGTGAAATATGCAACTTTTCTTCTCTTGTTTTTTTCCCCCTCAACCAAATAGCTACATGTTGTAGTTAGTGAATAAAAGAGAGTGAGTGAGTGATATAATGTGTGTGTGTGTGCCCATTTAGCTGGGCAGGTCCAGAGCAGGGTAGTACGTGACAGAGCAGCTTCATTATGGTCTAGTCTGTGGTTAGTGCTCTCAGAGAACCTCACTGGGCTCTAATTATCCCCTGCTCCACTGTCTGTCACACGCACACACACACACACACACCCTACACAGACCTGCTGGTCTTCATCAGTAACTTTACAACACACAAAAAATAGCGCCAAAGTTACTATAGTTTTCATCGCAACTTCAGAAAAATCCATGTCTTAGTAAACAGTCTAGTACACAATCAGTGGTCATTAGAATAGCATTTGAGGGGCAAAAGGCAGATACTAGTTTTCTTAGGATAAGTTTATGTGGTTACACATCTGCTTTGCATTAGTTCTGTGCTTGTCCATTATGCCGCACTAGTGTCTGTCTCACAGTACTATCCACACATGCACACAGACACTGTCTCACATACACACAGTCCCTTTTATTGTGTATCTCCTATTTTCTGTCCTGCCTATCTTTCTCACCTCTCTACCCCTACATCCATCTCTGATTCTTTCTCTTTTGTTTCTCCTCAAGATAGACTGTGTGTTCAGACAGACAGACAGACTGGCAGACAGGCAAGCAGGCAGGCAGGCAGGCAGGCAGGCAAGCAAGCAAGCATGCAGACATCTGTGTATGTATTAGCCAGTCACTAATTGCATGTCTTCTACTCCAGATTGTGGCTACTCTCCCAGTTTGGGTCAAATTGTTTTTCAGCTTTTTATCCTGGCCCTGATCATTTTGTATTTTGTATTTTTCTTTCACGTGCTGTTTCAGACCTCACTCTGTTCTCTCTCACACACCAGATCAGTTGTCAGTCAGGGTGGAAGGTGGGGAGGGAAGTGTGGCTCGGGGGAGGGGCATGTGGGAAGGGAAACAGAAAGAGAGACTTGGAATAAAAGAGAGAGAGAGCTGAGAGAGAGGGAGGGAGGGAGGGAGGCAGGGTTTGTTAAAAAGACACAGCTGGGTCAAAGTCAGATCAGAGGGCAGAATTCTATACAAGGCTGGTCAATATTATGTTGTATTGTAATAATGATGACCACTTCATTTCCCCTTTTATTTTTAGTCACCGACTTTAGCTGAATTTTCATCCATAGAAATGTTTTTCACATTCACAGGTCACATTCACTTTCACATTCTGGCAAAAACGTTTCGAAACACTGAGTCACAACCATCCTTATCCTTAATCGTCTGTCATTTTGTGCCTCTGTGTTATGTGTCGGGAGGTGGTGGGAGGTGTCGCAAGGCTGAAAGTCCTGTTCTGAGAAATCAGAGCTGTCGATCCACTTCCTTATCACCTGTTTCCTCTGAGCACGCTCACAACCTCCGGCCACTGTGGTTCTTGGCATGCCTCCGGTACAGCATAAAAACCTGCATGACTATTCCCTGTTGGTCTCCTTTAAAGATCCTTGTTTCCACAATGCCCAGAGACCAAGGCTTACTACTGCCATTTGTTGTGTCTCTCCCAGTCAAACCTCTTTAGTCCACACAGCTAAGAGTTCTGTGCTTTCCACTGCAGTGTCTTTAAACAACCAGAGCACTATGGGATAGAATCTCAAAAAGAACCCCAAATCACTGTTAATTTTTCTTGATAGTCAAAGAAAATCTGGGAAAATATTGTGTTTCAGTACCTTAAACCACTTGGTAGATGTGAGTGAATTCAGGCCGTTTTGTTTCTGTGATTTATTTGATAGCAGAAGCTAGTATTTATTAAAAGGGTTTACTCTGCGAGCCAGGAGATTCTCAGGGGAAACGCACGGCTCATGTGCCCAGTCTGCTCTTATCTGTACCCTGCTGCTGCCAGAGCAGTCAGCGAGGCCAGCAGCACAGAGAGACACAGCACTGTGCCAAGACACACACCTGTTACTGCACCACTCCTGCCAAGTCTGTAGAGGTGATTGTCGGGGAGGAGACACACAAGAACGCACACAAACACACACACGCGCGAGCACAGTCTTTCTCCCTCCCACATACACACACAAAAGCCAAAGCCAAGTGCATCTGGAACAATCTAGCTTAGTGTGGTAAATTGGTTCAGCCCCTAATACCATAAATCTCTCCATTCATTTCTTCATCTCTATTCACCAGTCTAAAATGTTTATTTCATCAAGAGCCTGTCTTGTAGTAGCTGACCTAACACAATAGTGCTTCTTTCACCCCACTGTTCTGCTCTCCAAGTTAAAGCAATGTGACTCATGCTGTAAACTTGGTATGTGAGAGAGTCGGAGTCCAGTCCGCAGGCTGCTGTGTAATTACAGTTAGCAGACCGGGATTTGTCCATAAGTTTGACAGATAAAAAAAGGTAAGTGAGTGTCCAGGGTGTATAATAGAACATATAATAATATATATAATAACAATGTATATCTTGGCACAAAACATCGCAACGCAACCTACTCTGCACACGCGTGCAGTCACTGCATTCACAGAAATCGCCTGAACTGAGTCAACTCAGTTGTATGTACAACAAAGAAAGTTATTGACAATTTTTCATGTTTTGGAAATAAATCTATGAATAGAATTTCAGTTTCATTTTTCATTTTGTTCAAAATATCGTGATATACGTATTTTATCGTGAACCCAATATCGTGATGTGTATCGAATCGTGAGCTGAATGCCAAATAGGATACAGGAAAACCTCACTCTCAGTGAAATACAAACTCTCGCTCACCTGGTTATCTTTCCTGCTCTAGCTGACGGTGGGTTGGGAAACTAAAGGTTCTGGGTTAGTAACACCTGCAAATGGTCAAAGGTTTACAGCGTGGGTTCAGACAGGATGTTAGGAACTGTGCTGACCACTTCCTGTATTTTGCATGTGTGTGTAACATGTCACTTGTTTGTCCTTTGCAGCGCGTAACAGACAGGAATAGGCGGGTTGCGCAACCAAACTTGCCGATGGACCAAGAACCTGCCTTTCTGCAGTGGATGACACTCCTGATTGGACAACTATTACAGATGCTTTTCCGGAGGAGATGATGGAAAGACACTAGGACCAATCATCAAGTCCAGTCCTATGCAATCCCCAGTAGACATGTAGCATCTGAGTCAGATGTTTTTATTGACCCTGTGCATATGTAAATATGTTGACATTCTTGTGGATCACTTGGACCTATCATTTCTAGAATTTTCTTTTTTATTCTTGGTGGGTGTACTCCCCCTCTCCCCCCTGATTTCCGTCTGGGAAAGGGAATTTGGACATTCTTGGGAATATTTTCTATTGGGAATCGCAATTTCTGCCAAACCTGTGTTTGTATTAGTTGTGCACCTGTGTTGTCTTTGCATATTCGGAATGCTAAACCCCAAACAAGCACCAAAGATGTAGATGTGGCAGCGCTGATGAGCATGCCTGCCTTGTCCAGAGATCAGTTCCATGGACGATCACCATTTGTCGATGACCACGTTAACGATGTGTGGAGCTTCAGACGTGCCTTGTATAGCTTTCTGTTTTTACTTTGTTGCCGTTTGGTTCTCTCCACTTTTGTTGCAGCTACTTATGTTTTGTAAAATAGCATCCTCCTTTTTTTGTTTGTGTTTCAGTCGATTGTGTACGCCTGCATGGCTTCCACTTCCACTCTTGTCTTTATCATGGCACCTCACCACTGACAGACTCCATCCTCCTCAACATACTTATTCTCCCTCTGCTCTTCAACGTTCCCGTCCCCCACCATATCCTTCTTCTTGTCCTCCTACTACACACTCCTCACGTGCTTCTCCCTCATTCCTCTCCTCTCCCAATCTCCTACCCCTCAGGTCAATTTTCTCTACCCTCCTCTTGCCTCTACTCCATCCCTTTTATACCTTGATCGTTCACCATCCTCTCCCAATGCAGGTGATGGAACCTTTACATTGGGTTGTGTTTGTTCTCAGTCCTCCTCCATCCTCCTCTCTCTGACCCTTCTCCCTGTATCACTGACTAAAGCCAGTCAGTTCACTGCCCTTTTAATGATGAAATGGTATTAGGGGTTACTGTACCCCCTACCAGAGCCAGAGTGGAGGAAAACAGGTACTGTGAAGGATACCCTTTTATCCAAACAAGAGAACAATTTTCAGTTACTGTAAGCAAGTTGTGCAAGTTGGTACTGATCTTTTATAATTGACATGCACACCATCTTAACTATTCTCACCCAGATCACATAAGTATTAGTCGATTGAACAACAGTTCAATAGAGTAAACAGAAGCAGAGGAAAACATACAATTATTCTGATCATGAAAAGGGATTGAATTATATTTTTTACTGGAAGTGAACTGAATCTGGACCAGAAGAGGGTAATTGTATCCTATGGAGTATAAATCTTTGTGTTCCTCTGCACCTAAATATACCAATACAGGTGTAATGCAGTCAAATATATTCCACACCTATTTTATTTCACTTAAAATCCATGAAATAGTTTGCTTTAGTACTTACAATGCTTCAGCACTTGCATGTTTTATCCCCGTAAAGAACATTTGATTTGTGAAATTTGTAACCAGAAATATATGGTTGATTACTGTGCAGATTGAGTAAGTGTATGTCATTTCATTATCAGGTTTATTTTGATTGGAACCGAGGGTCACACTTACCAGTGTACACTTATCAGTGTAAACAGCCATATCATTTTCTAAGTTTAGTCTAGCCATTGGTTCTTATTGGTGTTGGCAACTTTAAACCAAAGATGTAATAATTTAGTACTGTATATATATATGGTGTTAAGAGCTTCTGAATACTGTAGGCTCAGGGTCAACACACAGGAAGCAGGAAAGTAGAAGCAAAATCACCACTTGCTCAGACTGAGATGTAAAGTTGGTAATATTATTTTAGTTTAATTTCCGTTCCATCAAACACAAGTACTTTCATGCAGTCTGCTCCATAATAAGTGTCAGGATCATGCCATATTGGTAGGAGAAAATAAATACAATTCTAAGATGCAATAAAAATAAACCCACAATTTATTCCCTGAGAGGAGCCGTGAGTTTCAGGCCGTACCATCTTGGTGTACCTTGTAGTGCAGGGGGTCACTTCCACTACAGAAAAAAACTACTGTACCCAGAATTCTGTCTGTTAGGGGCCGTTTTGCACTGAGCGCGAACAGACTTTTCTGAGGCACAGGACCCAGTACATTTGTAGCAAAAATGTCGTTTTTTTATCATTTCTATTTTGCACTGATGTTGCAATGTAAGGATTTTAATTGTGCAATGCTGTTGTAAATAAAGCTTTTTTGCTACTTTTAAAGGAAAGTCTCCGGAATGTTCTTTATCAGCCGTATGTAAACTGACACCTTGAAGTGAAAGTCATTTTCTGAGAAACCCACAGGGCAAAACACTGGAGGATTTGTGGTTTACAGTAAAAATATACGTAAAAATAAAAATACGATTTAGTCACAGCTTTTATTGCATATCAACATTTCGAAACTTAAGAAAATGTGGAGGGAAAATAGAGCTACCCCCATCCAACACACCAACCATGTGAAGATAGAGAGAGAATGAGATATTATCTCAGCTAATCAGGAGAAGATGGAAAGTACGGTAACTTCCACAACCTGGAACAAACAGGCTTAGATAATTACACACCCCTCACTGACACACAGCCAGTCCCTGCTACAACTCTCATGTGACTCAGTCCAGAATAGGATGGCTTCCTGCTTCAGCGGCACTGTTTAATGTTAACCCCTTCACTGCTTTACATGACAATATGTAAGAATCATGTCAAGATGACTGTGAGAACCACCAGTCACATTTTCTTTTCATGCAAAACACATTGCATGTAAACTTTAGGTTTGCATTATTCTTAAACTCATAGTCTAACTCTACTGTAACCTACTGTACTCCAGCCAAAAGGCAGCTCTGTCAGGATACTGTGGTCATACACCCCTGTCTGATCTCTTCCTCTATTGAGTGCAGGGAGTCCTTTCATACTCCGCTCTGTTCCCCACCACACACACAGACTCAAGCAAACACAGAAAAAGACATGTTGACAGAGCCACGCAAATTTCCGTACCAAACTTGCACAACCTTGTAGGTCAGAAATGAGGAAGCCTAAAGACACTCCTGAAGAGCGTTTCCCTCCTCTTCCCCTTCAGGGCCTCTTCTTCAGGCGTCTACACTGGTTCTCACCCGTCACCCACCCAGGCTCCTCAGGTGACTAAGACACCCAGGCCAGTTGTAAATCATGTTGTCAGCAGACATCCAGTCACTGTAGCACACGTTTGAAACGGATGTTGGTGTGGGTTTGGATGTGTGGGGTGGGGAGGTGTGGGGAGGTCCAGCTGTACAGAAGCACATAGTGTTGGGTTGCTGGTAAGCCAGACTAGAAGCTGCACTCTTTGTGGGGTATGCTTTGGGGGAATGTAGGGCTTATGGATCATAGCATGACACTGATTTAATTGAATGATTATATGAACACAAAACTGCTTAGCAGACCACTATTTATGGTCCTTTCAATAGTTAAGACCATCAGCAAGTGGGAGGTTTTGGATGTTTTGAGAAGAGCATGACCTTTTTGTATCTGTTTGCAATGTAGTGTAACCACACAAAAATACAAACTATATACCCCTATATGACCGAGCGAATGTGGACACCTGACCCTCACACACATGAGCTTGTTGGCATTCATGTGTAGTTTCCCTCCTGACCGCCCCTCCCCCCACCTCTATTCTGCAAGCCAGGTCTAATCACCCCACATCAGTCCCCAACCACCCTGATACTCTTGTGGCTGAATTTAAATAAATCCTGCATTAATTTCCCAACGTCTATTTGAAAGCCTTCCCAGAAAATGAAGGCAGTTATACAAACAAAGCGGGAAGCAACTTCATATTAATGCCCATGATTTTGGAATGAGAGGTTCAACAAACAGGTGTGCTTTTACTGAGCGTTGTCCACATACTATTTGTCATATCGTTTATAACTGTGCAGTATCTATGGAGTAAGGTGAAATAGGAAGTTCTGACGTCAACACAGTAGAAGTACGTCAGAAAAAGGCAAACCATAGCAACCACTGTCTAACAGTTCAATCCGCAACTTTACCATAACATTAATCCCTTTCCAAATTATTACATGAAGATTAAGGTTTAATATTCAGCCAGTCTGTCAAACTGAAAAGTACTACTGTAGGTAGCCTATAGCTAAATATAACCAGCATTGCAAATTCACATGGTGCAACGAGAAGTAGACCTACGGTTTAAAACGGCAGTTAACTGCAGGCCTTCACTGGACGCCAAGATATCATGAAAAGCTGATCCAAAGAAGCGTGGCCACTATTATAATTAGATGCATGCTCTTAAACACTTTTTCTCAAGAATTTCAAAATGTAGTCCGTTGTTGCGCAAGGTTGCACGACTTATTTCCATGAATGAAACTGGAGAAACACAATTTTTGTTGTTGTCGCATAATCACATAATATAGATGATAGATGTAGATAATGTAAAATATTATATGCGGTATTATTAGTGATTTTCCACATACAACGTAAAGTGCTCATGGACCTCTAAATATTTACTCTTAAGTCTACACGCCACCATCAAACCCTGTCTGTGCAGTTTCCTAGATATTTGTAGCCTCTATTCCCAGTGTAGTTGATAAAACAAGATGAAAACACTTTTCCTCCTTAGAAGATGGTGACCTTCTGACAGGGGATCTGGCATGTATGTGTGCGCATCACCGCTGCTTCTCCAGCCTGCATCCTGGCTCTGGCTTACAGATGCTTGCTTCATGGCTGCATCAGCTTCAAGCAGTAAAAGAGGGTTTGATGAAGAGTAAATGGGGTTGTCTATTCGGACAGTTCATTCAGAATACACTGCAGTCCACCTATTCACATCATGAATTACAGTAAACCATATTTGACATGATAATATGGACGTGACAAGGTTGACTGAGTAGAACATGCAAGCCTTATTTTTGAGGTAAGGAAAGCACTGGGGCAATAGCCAGAGAAGACTAGCTGTTGCATTTAAACTCCAAATGTAATAAACATTCTCACTGAAATAACAATGCAATAAACTCAACATCAAAATAGAATTGTGCTTAAACTTTTATTTGACCAGAAAGTAAATCTACAGTAAAAACACAATTAAAACCATCCTGGCAGTAAGCTCTATGTGCTATTAACTACTAGCAGTATTAAACAATCAATATTTTCTTTCATTGACAAAAGAAATGGTTGTGGTTTAGGATCCCTCCCTATTTTACTGTGACCAGTGATCTTGTCAGTAGCACAGTATTTCTCATTTCAATGTATTTCACCAGAGCTTTAATCATGTAAAACAAGTATTGAAATACATAGATAATCTTCACAAGGCACATAAAAGACCTGAGATTATGACCTCTGTGGTTATTGCAGTAACTTCCACCCTGGATTTGAGAATCAAAGCACATCTTCAAAACAAACAAATGAAATGTTGTTTTACTGTACCTCCTAAGGCAACTGTTGGCAACCTTAAGCTCCAGACAAAGTGCCCTTGAACTTTTTTGTCTCATACAACATGAAGGGGTTATGTGAGAAAGAACTGCACACTATCAAAAAAAAAACTAAAATAGGCAAGACTGAACTAAAATGATCTGCACATTTTTTTTCACGATACAGTGAATTGCTTTTTTAATCCTACGTGCAATCACACTGTCGTTGGCGTTGTTAACGTTTCTTAAATGTGGTGTGCTGCATGAGAGATATACAATTGTCAACTCTTGAGTCACCAGGGCAGAGTAATGTCCTCACAGTACAGGGACCAGTGCTGAAGTGTCGTCCCTTTTCAACAGAACGATAACTTGATCTTTTTAACCAGGTCTAGTGACAACAGCACTTGACTGGACTTTATTGGAAAATATGTGTGTCTGTTATAGAGGGGAGGAGTACCCCCCCCCCCCCCCCTCCCGCCTTCCTCTTCAAACCTTGGGTACTTTCCTCTAACAGCATAGACCACTCCCTATTTCACCAACTCACCAATCATTTAAGTCCATTTGGGATCAGGTGAAGCTCCAGTCCCATAATTGGGCAGTGTACTGAACATACATTACTGTAACAGACATGAGTAATGCTCCTACATGCTCCTCCTCCATTTGTTCTGCCGCTTTTGTACCTTGTGAGAGTGATGATGTCGATGAGGATGATGATGTGAGCCAGTAAAAGTGTTGGTATTTCCATTGTTCATAAGAAGGATCCAGTTTCCGATAAAAACTCATGTAAACATCATAAACGGAAAAAAATAGGAACCTAAAACACCCCAAAACTTCAGTTCCTATTGTTATATTATTCACAGAGGTTGATATTATATGACTGAGTGTGACTCAGCATTTTCTAATTTTAAGATGGCTGCCATCTGCACAGGAAACACTGTCTTCCCACGAATCCTCACATCCGCCCGGGCCAGTAATGATTCACAGATTCTTCTTTCTCCTGTTCCCTCCCCATCTTCAACATTCAATTCTTTTTTTACCACTACTTAACCCTTTTCATACCAGAACATATGTTTCCATTGAGCTGACAAGAATACGGAAGGGAATGACATTTGTAATTAATTAAAATAGAAAAGAAAATAACTGGATGTAATTGAGAGAACATTCAATATTTCCAGTGTTATTCCTCAGAATGCAGACCATCAGGCCTTGGCAAACTGCTATCTGACCTGCACTTACTACCGTGTTGTCCCTGCCAACACATCCAGGCGTGTGTGTCTGCGTGTGCCACTCAACCATTCCGCAAATCAGCACAGTAATCACTGTTTGGTCCCAAGTTCAGAGATAAAACCCTCTGTGTGACATTGCCACTGTAAAGCACCATTACTTGTTGTCAAGCTTCATATCAGGAAACAATATCTGAACACTGCGTGTTCTAACTATGGGTGGCTGATAATGACTCAGGGATGAAGTAGAGGTCACGTTTACAGTTTTTACACCTATTGGAGACTGCTGGTACATAGTCTAAGTGTGTGTGTGGGGGGGGGGGGGGGGGGGGGGGGGAGCTGAATGCTTGGTTCTTTAACAGGGTTATCAGAGCCAGGCAGTTCCCTCAGACTGTACAGCAAAACTGTGTTTATGTTACTGGACAGAGCAATAAACCGGGGGGGAGGTGTGTGTGTGTGTGTGTGCGTGCTGCTTAACATGTCTGGGCGTATTCTTGACTGTCTGTACACTGTTGAGCCAGAGGTCGCCCTGCGGCACTGGCTGACTGAGCTTGCTCACTGAAAGGAAGACAGTTTCAATATTCTCTCCCTCTCTCTTATCTATCTCTTCCTCTCTCTTTCTCTGTCTACTGAAACTGTAGCCTGTGCGGACATGAAGCAACTATAGACAGTCTGCCGCATCGGACTGATGACCTCACCATGGAACTAGGACAGGGCAGAGAGGGATTGTGTTTATTAAGGGGCTCTGAGACTAAGGACTGTGTGACTGGCTGGCTGTCAGATACTCAGTTCCCATTTTGGGCACGTGAAGTAACATTGATTTGAGTGGTTTCTGTGCTGGTTTTTGTACGATCTATGATCCTAGCAAAACACTAACCAACACTCAAAGATGGTTAAAAGCCCAGTTCTCTGTAAGGGCATATTGAATATGAGCGTACGTGTTGTTTTTAACCTGATGGGCAAACACAAAAGAGGAGTGCCCCATACGCACCCTCCACACACACCTAAACAATCACTAAAATAATGTATTTGGAACACGTTTTCTGAAAACCATGGGTGCATCAGCTGTAGACCGCATAGCCATGGTTCTGTTGGTTGAACCTGAGCATGGGTTCATATAGGGAAGGCAGAACCACAGACTGTCTCCCATGGCCGTGACTCACTCCAGCCTTTGTGTTGCAGCTTTCAGTAGCGTGTAAACAGATACTCATCACAACAGGCTTCACGTGTGCTCTGGCTCCTACACGTCTGTGTGTCTGTGTACTAAAGAGAGGGAGAGTGAACGTATGAGTGTGTGTTTGCGTGTGTGTCAGTGTGTGCGTGCGTGTAAGTGTGTTTACATGTCACCTATCTCTTGACCTTGGCACACTACAATCATTGTATAACATTGACACATTTCTCCATTATAACTCAACTAGCAATGTAAAACATAATATTTAAACAACAAACAACTGTTACAGGAAAGGGATACTTTGATGTGTCTATCTCAGATTGGTTTCACTTCATGTCACTAAGTTCATTTGATATCATTTGATGACATATTGTAAGTAGCTTTTTTGAGATAATGTATTTATAGTTTGGAATAGATAATATAACTGCAGCCAGCTGTGTGTGTGTGTGTGTGTGTGTGTGTGTGTGTGTGTGTGTGTGTGAGTGTGTGTGTGTGTGTGTGAGTGTGTGTGTGTGTGTGTGTGTGTGTGTGTGTGTGTGTGAGTGTGTGTGTGTGTGTGTGTGTGAGTGTGTGTGTGTGAGTGTGTATTTGTGTGTGTGTGTGTGTGAAGCATGTACATGTGCATGTCCTTAAGGAGGCAGTAGCTGGATGTCAATTGGGCAGTATAGAGCACACAGACAACTAACGACTGAAGACAAAACATCTTCCCATATTTCTGCTGAGTCACACGAGTTGTGAAAGGGAGTACTCATACACAAATCACTTCTGTGTTTGTCTTCAGTCGTTATATACTGGAAAATAATAACCGCTGGCTTGCCATTGTGACTCAGCGGCCATAGACCTAACTGAGTGTGTAACGGACCACAGTAAAATGGACCATCGGACATTGGATAGAAAGCACTAGTGGTATGATGGAACAATTTGAGCTAAAAGTAGACCTCATTGGTTTAACATACACAGACTAAAAACACAGAGCTTGTCTCTCTCAGGTGACCTTGCTGTTCTCTTTCCTTCTCACTCTCAATATACTGCCTCTAACCTGCTCCACCAGAGATAAAGCCTTTAAATAGCCTGGAATAGACAGATAACTGCAGCCAGCTGTGGGAGTGTGTGTTTGTGTGTGTCTGTGTGAAGCATACGTGCGTACGTGTTTTCATGTCTGATAACTAACCCTGTCAGTGTGTAGTTCGTGGCCCTGAGTGACATCGTAGAAAGGTCAGTAGATGACGTGCTTGAGCATCCATAAAGGTGACCCTGGATCACCTTGTGGTGACCTGACCTGAACTAACCTCCTGCTGTACACAAACGTATTCACCTTGAATCAGAACCAGAACCTTCATGACCAGAACTCTTATCGGTGAACTTGACCTGGTGGTCGATATCACAACCCCAGCTTACTCCAAAACTGCTGATAACATCAAACATGACCCATAATGCACTACTCCATCACGTATCTTGAGGAATGGGACACGAGTGTAACAGAGAGTCGGACAGCTTTAAGCTGCAGCTTGAGTGAGTACATTATTTCGAAATGGAAGGATGGCTTCACAAAAGAAGAATGTACTATTTAAAGCATTTATAGGTAAATAACTGTTACACATAATTGTTGGAGTTCTCCACATAGAACAATAAAAATGAACACAACTTCCTCACTTTGAAAGGATTTAATAGTGTGTTGTTTTACATTACAGAGAAACAGAGCAATTCAGAGGAATCAATGGATCACTTCTGCAATCGGTCCGTGACAACCCAGGAATCAAAACTGCAATTAGCGAACCTCAGCTTAGTGTTACCATCAGAGGTGTCTCTTTCCACCTCCCTCTCTCCTCTGTCAGGTCAGTACTGGCAGGCTTGTAGCAAGCACAGCCTCAGGCAAGGACTAGAATGTACTTTAGTTAGCAAGAGGGTTTATTCTCAAACTTTAAAAAAAAAAGCTCTAAAACTGTCAAACACATTCATGTCATCGCTTATCTTTGTTTGAATAAGGCTTTGCTTACAAAAAAACCTCCAGGGCAGGATATGTGAGTGTTCTAGAAGCGCAAGGATTGTCTGGTCCTTGTCTGGAGGAACAGAGTCTTTGTGATTGACAGATAGAGGCCTCAGTGACACTTTAAAGGGCGAGAAGAAAACAGACTCTCAGAAACAGAATACAGGAAGTTTCAGCCATACTGTACCTGTGTGTGGCTTTAAAACTGTGGTCTGAGAGGCCATAACAGGCTGGCTGACAAGCTGGGCCTCTGGCACGGTCATCATGGTTCTACTGTACATCTATAATGGAGGGAGAGAAGGTGAGGGAAAATTGAGAGAGAACTAATTTGTGGGCAAACAATATCTCCTGACAGATAAGTGTATACAATACAGAATTTATAACAGAATAGGTAGGTATCAGTCATCCCAAGTCTGTGTAACTGCTGTTTTAGTCGGCTGATAGAGTGAAATGCACACAAAATTGTTTAGATCATAGCTTGAATCATTGATATTCAACAAACTAAAGTATGAAATCACACCTTACATCCATTGTAAAGGAAAATATACTGTAGTTGACCAATTGTATCTAATATTACGATCCCATTCTAATTTTGTAACCCCAATGTCATGGTCTAGGTTTGATGCAAAGTATTCTTATGATCAGCAAACCTCTGCTTCAGTCTTTCCCTCTTGCTCATAAACCACAGTCTGTTATTTCCGAGCCCCGCCAATCTCTCTCACCAGTTCCATCAGCTATTGACAGTATATTGGTCTCCAAAAAGCCACATCCTCACTCAAGCATTGTAAACACGTGTAAACGTATACTGGAGCCAAGTAACTTCAGTTAGTCAGGGGGAAGCGTTAACTTGGTTTCATTCAGCTTGACTACCCAAAGTAAATATTTTTTCCTCTTCATCTTCTTCCCTTTGTTTTAAAAACTTCTCTTTAGCCATTAGGTGTATGTTTTGATTTGAGTGTGTCTTACTTGGGGGAAATGGGAGAATATAGGCTGTAGCTAAACTTAACAAAGGAAATTCAAGCTATGATTTTAAAACTAAAAATACACAGGCAACCTCCAAGTCCAGAGAGAATTCCCCATTCTTATACTAAATGTACTGTTTGTGATCGGAGGGTCAGCAGTGGTTGGCTAGCCTGGAGGAACAGCACAATGCGTACAGGAAAGGTAGCAGGAGTTGTGACTAAAGACCTAAATAGTTAAAAGAAACCCAGAACTCAAGTCACAACATTAAAATGTAGTTTCATTTAATATTTATTTTATTATTTATATAAATAATGATACATTTGTTATTTTTATTTGTATCAAGTCAGTAAAAAAGTAGGACATGCATTGTTAGACTGGTTAGTGTCTTGTCATTTCAACAACAGCTTGTAGCAAAGTGCAATGCACAGTGGTTATTTTACTGCCTTTGGCAATAATTAATGCGTTAAACATAGCAACCAAAAGGACAAATTATCTCCATTAATCATCCAGTCAACCTCTCACAGCAAGAAACATAAAAAAATGTCATACAGATGGGATTGGAAATTGCTTGTAGTTCTGTCTTGTGTGCAGAGAGGATGCTGTGAAACACATACACACACACAGCTGGTATCATCACTTACAACACAGACACCATTAAAATGCCCTGAAGTCAAAAATAGCAACTTTTGTCTCAGTGTCTCAGACAGAAAGAAAGGGTGGTCTCTCCCTGTCACGCCACCCACAGAGAAATGACCTGTCATCTAAACACACACACACACACACCTCAGGTTTGACACCATGATTAAAGGGCGCCAAAACGTGCCTGACAAATTAAAAACCTCAATCATCAACATTCTGTTCATCCACAAACTGTAACCATTAGAAACCAAAGATCTGGAGTTCTAAAGTGTGTGTTCATCATTTCGATAGGGAGACAGAATGACAAGGACGAAATGTGAGGATTTGTCATGTCCGTTTTAAAATGGACATGACAAATACCCAAATCGTATTTCACCACAAAGACAGCCATTCAACACACATTTCATCACTGTGAGGATAAGTGTCATGAATTATTTATTGAGGGGGCACTTCATCCCAATCTCTGATGAATGGCCGGCAGCTTTGTCTTGCTAGAACAATCCATCCCATCTCATTTGTCAGAAGATTAGGCAGTTTCAACACAGGCCAATTTATTGGTTGGGGATCAAGGGTGTGTATAGCGGATATCAGAGGGGAATATATCATCAGATTTCACTTTAGTTACTAAAATACTAGTGTAATGCTGAGATGCTCGGTTTAGATAGCGTAGCAAGCGGGGGCTTTATAGTTAACCCTTGTGTTATCTTCGGGTCATTCTGACCCATCAGTCATTGTGACCCACCGTTGTATTGCGACAACTTTACCGCATTCAAAAACAAAGTGAAGCATTTTCTTTTGTTATGAAATCAGCCAACAGAAGGTGGCCAGTCACATTGTGAGGGGAACCATTCCTCCACTGTGATCTCTGATCACATGAAGACAAGCAGCCACAACAATAACTGTGAAACAACCCCTGAATCCATAGACACACAGACAATGCACAGGATGGGTTTGAAGCACCACAGGAGTGTGACTGTCTGGGATGTAGTCTCCAGCCTTATTGCAATCCTGAAGCCTGTTGTATAACCACACACATCCACACACATCAGGTCATGTTAAGTTACAGACTATAAAAGCACAGGATACGTTATTATACATCTGATCTGCATGCACTCACAAAGCCGTGCTTTACGACAAAGAAACGTACATTTGACATTTAGTATCTTTGATGTTTCTTTCCAAGGGAGCTCTGCCAAATGTCATGGATGCAAATAGTCACAGTCACAGGAAACAGACTGGGAGCTGCTGCAACAAACAAACATACACACATACACATATATACTCATCGTCTAAGTCGTGGTGGTTGTCTACAGGCTGCCTATGTTGCTATGTAGACTTTACAAGAGAAGTTGTGCTTGCCTGTGTGTGTGTATGAGAACACGCATGTGTGCTAATGTAAATGACAGCTGAGACCAGTTCACAGAGATCATGGCAGCAGACATTTTGTCAACTCCACTAGGACAACACCTATTGATCATATCTGCTTAATGGACGGTCCCCACTTTAGTTAATGAATCGAGGAAAGCCAAAGGGAAGGGAGGAGAGGAGGGAGAAGAGGAGGGAGGAGAGCCATTATGTTGTTGGATTGGTATGTATAGTCATAAGTAAATGTCTCCTGTACATGGCCCTACGTACAGGAGGGGTTGAGAGAGAGATTGTGCGGTAGAAGGGCGTTGGCTAACCCCTGAGTGTGTCATGGTGGACAGGGTGTGAGTGTGTCATGGTGGAGAGGGTCTGAGAGTGACCACAGGCTGATTTACGTCGGAGTTCATCGTCAGCAGCGGCACAGTGCTTCGTCTGATCCTCATTTCTCCTGTGTTTTTATTACCTTACTTCTCTTTCTCAGTTTAAAATACAGATATATTATACGAAACAGCATTCAGTGACCAAGATTTGGTCACTGAATTTGCCGAATGGTGTACATAATGCGACAGACCTTTGTTGTGAAATCTGCCATTTCACCAAGAAATGAATATATAAACTATATTGTAATATACCATTCTATTACTGTAGTTCAATCAAGATACTCACATATTGATTTGACCTTTTGTGAGTGTACGTGTATCCGTGCGGCATTTATATTGCTGCCTTATTAGACATGAACCTATGGGCTTAAAGTCACACAGGTGTAGTTACATTTACATTTATGCATTTAGCAGACGCTTTTATCCAAAGCGACTTCCAAGAGAGAGCTTTACAAAAGAGCATAGGTTACTGATCATAACAACGAGATAGCCCCAAACATTGCGAGCAGCCAAAACATAAAGCATACATTGTGGAAAACCAAATAATTGCCAAAGGGAAGAACCATAAGACAGCAACAGTAAAATATTTCACAGCGAGTACAAGAATTTGAAACCGTTACAAGTTACTACCGTTACTAGTTGATGAGTGAGATGATGTGCACTGCCCGAGAGCCATTCCTGAACTAGGCTTCACTCATTAAACACAGTACTTTAGTCTTCCTTTAGTAATTAGTCAATCATAATGGACATTAGCCAAGATCCAAATACAAGATAATAACGTGTTCACAAAGCCATGCTTGATAACCATCCAAGTGTTAAGCACATAATAAGTCAATGGTGGTTCCACTAACATAATTTATCCTAACCCTTGGGAATCAACCAGCAAAAGACAAGGAAAAAAGTTCAAACGAGTTGAAAGCTGAGGCCTACTTTAAAAATAGCACCAGTGATGGTAAACAAAACAACTTTGAACAGGAAGTGAGAAGCTAATATCTGCACACTGGTGATGAACAGCTACAGAGGAAAAATCTATCTATTTATCTATTTAACATTGTATGTACCTTAGCATGAAACAATACATATCCTAATAGTGAGCTACAATGTAGAGCACACATACTATACTGTTATAATAACAACTCCAATCTAGGCCAGGCCTTTGTATGTTTGTGTTATATTGTACAGGAATGAAATTCAACCTACGTCTTTTAAAACCTTTACATGTAAAGCATTAAAAAGCAAATAGCAAACCTTGTCAAGGACAAGATCCTTTACCATACATCAGTAAAGAAGTATATACTCAACCTATGCAAATTACAAATACATTAGTCATTTGAATTGCAAAATGTCAGTTGGGGTAAGATATGACAAAAGAAATTGAGAATTTTCTCTCTCTCTCTTTCCTCTCCCTCTTTCTCTCTCTCACACACACAAACACTGACCAACCGAGTTATGAAAATATATTCATATTCAATATTGCCTGAATATGTGGAACTGATGACAGGACTAAATTATCAGTCATATACTTGCAGCAGGTGGAAACAACAGTCCTTCTGCCACCCACTAACAAAGATGTGTACAGTAATCTGACACCTATCAAAATGACTCAAACCATTAACAATAATGACGGTTTAGAACGACAAATATTCTACGTGTCATTCACTCTTTTTCAAATGAAAATAGGAGGTCAACAATTCTTCTTATCTTAAAGCCCTCACAGTTTGCACTTTAAATAATTTACAACGCATCCACAAACCATTAAAGTATGCTTAACTGAATCTATACAATGTACAAATAGATCACAGCACGAGTTAAAATAACAATACATGCTTATCTGAACGAAACAGGAAAGATGCTTTATGAACACAATTGAATTACAATTGATGAACCTAAATCAAATCAAGAAATACACTGCTAATTGCGTGATTAATTTCTTAACAGTGATGTGTGTATTATCTTGTCAGATTTCTGCTATAAATTAACATCATTTGAAATTAGGGCATGTGGGGATTAAGAAATAATCTCCATATACACTCTGGGCTGCAGTCTACTGCTCTTGTCGTTGTTTTTCTACTAAGCATTTATTGTTGCTGTAAAGGTTAAAGATTTTTCCAATCGAAACTGTGTGGGTTGTGAAAGAACTGTTCATGAGACAAATTCCCCCTTTGCTGTCTGTAATATTATCAACCAAAGCATCACAGTTTCAATATGACTTACAGTATACATTTATTTATATGAAAACAAGCTTGACATAAATATGCAATAGTATGAATGAGAATACAACACAGGCAAACTGATGGCACACGTTTGCATCTGTGGATAATTGTTTTTGAACTAACAAATGCATATCCGGGCACCTTGAGGCCTTTAAAAAGTGTGTTAAGTTTTTCATAGAAAACAATTTTCTTATGTCCATTTAGAATTATTTATTTGAATACAAATTATGTTTGAGTTCAACAATTTTTACTGGATTTGTTATGTGTTAACTAGGTCCTGAATCATGTAAACAAATAAAGTTGTGACCAGAAAAGCTGACCCATTTTTGAATTCAACAAAAAACATGACAGTGCTTGTGAACATAAAAAAACATTAGGTTTACTTAGCATTTTCTAAAGTAGGTAAATTAGTCAGATGATACAAAAGAGGAGTTGGGCGTTCTTTGATGCGTTCTGTGGTAAAAAAACGGAGAGGATTCCAAAGCAGTGGGATGTGCTATCAACACTTTTCCACTCTTACTTATCACAGATAATTTGATAGAGACAAAAAATACAAAGAGAGAACCAAGTTGCTGATCTAAAAAAATATAGACCATTGCTCTAAAACTAAATTACAGTTTAGACTAGACAAAGGGAGAGAATTGTATAGAAAAGAACAACAAAGGAAATGAAGACAGCACTGTTCTAAAAACACCAGACATCCATTTTGAAGTGGGTTGTGAAGTATAGCTTTGTGGCACTCAATTTATAAAATGAGGAGAGTGGTTTAAAACTCATACTCGACTTTTCCCTTTCATCTAAAGGCCTATTTTGCCAGTGAGTAATTTCATGACAGTAAATAATGAATCATGCATTCTAATTTTAAATTAGCTACAGTTAATATTGGTATCTGCAAATACACACTTTAGTCATCTCTACACCTTACCATGACCCCTTTGATCTATATTGAAACTCAAGCTCGAGAATCTGAGGGAATTTTACCACGGGTCATTTTTCACAAGGTCAGCTACACTCACCGTGGCAACCATCTTACGTAAACTCAAGTTCGCAATTCTCTCACACTGTCACTACCTACACAAACTTAAACTTAGAGAAGGAAAACAGATTTTGCTTTGAAGTATAAAAAAGATTCAGAGCTAGATTATTTTATAACAATAAAACTGTTAACAGGATATGACAACAACCCAACCATATGATTAATGGTTGAGCTAATTAGTCAACAGGTTAAGTTAACCACAGAACTTATTAGACTCTTAATCACATGCCCAGAGGTGTGTGTTGGTTGTATGCAGACAGTTAGTCCTAGTGTGAAAGCCGTTAAATATCTGCAAGCCTCCCACAGTCTCCTACAAAGCAAAGCTGAGAGTCGCACACACAAACGCACACAACCACAAGTGGGAGTAGGGACACACACACTAGCACAAACACACACAAAAGCAAAAACATAGATATGTAGAAGTCAATATGGTAGACACATTCAAACACACATGCCGACGCATTCACACACAAGCATACATATGCATGTATGCAAACACATAACAGTTACTGTCATTAGTCTAAACTACAAAATCATGTATTTTGACAAAATTCAATTATCAACCGATAATTTAAATCAATAACATGTTGTTTGTAGTACACAATGCAAGACACTACTAATCTGCCCCTTGTTAACATGCTTAACTAATCTACAGAACTAGTGAATTCAGTGAGATTAACCAGAAGGTGTTTTCAAAGAAACAGAACAGAAGCGCCTGCAGTGACTAAGAAAACTCAGAAAACAGGTGATAAAGCACCTTTTTCACATTGAATGAGCAGGATATCAGGCACTAGTTCCAAGAATATAAACCTCTTGACATTAACAAGATAACCTAACTTCAAGATGCAGTACAAACAATTTACGCCTGAAAAACAAAACCGAAAAGCTTGTGGCTTTCACGGCAAGTTGGGTTCATTATTCAGAGTGATATTCACCCTGGAGGATCTGGTATTTCTGGGTGACATTTCAACATCCTATGTGTTTGGTTAGTGCCATCTGTGGATTCAAAACAAGCCCACGCGCTCCTCCTCCACCCAGTACATCTTCTCACATCCCTTCTCTGCTGATGAACCTCATAGACTCTCTCACACAAACTCACACAAGCTAAACCTGTGAGAAGTCTGCACGGTGTGTGTGTTTATCAACCACTACACACATACGTCTGTACAGGGAGTCTGCTTTGTAGTAGGTTTTCACAGTAACTGTGAACCAAACCAGCCTGCCATGTGAGTTACTTTAGGCCAAGGTTAAAATGGTGCAATTTCAGTTAGGATTTTCATCACATCCCTTGTCCTCTGCCATTCATGTGTAATTTATTTACTTAGTTGAAATGAATGAATGAAACACATATTAAGGTAGAGTATTCATGTTTTTTTGGCAAATTGATATCACTGAGCAAATTACAGGGGGATACAGCCTTGTACTGCACACTTGTCTTTCCACACAGCTTTAAAGGGCATAGGTCATGTCCTCAGAGTTTGTTTCTGGTTACCATAGCAGTAAGTCATGGATCTCCAGACGTTACTCGTACTGTACACCACATTAAACACAGAGAGAAGAGAAGAACAGTGAAATATAGGGAGTAAGGTGGCAGAGCGGTGAGGGAATCGGGCTAGTAATCTGCTAGTTCGATTCCCGGTCATGCCAACTGACGTTGTGTCCTTGGGCAAGGCACTTCACCCTACTTGCCTAGGGGGAATGTCCCTGTACTTACTGTAAGTCGCTCTGGATAAGAGCGTCTGCTAAATGACTAAATGTAAATATGACCTTATACCTTCCAGAGCTGCATGGCCTCATTTTTAGTTAGCAGCCACTTTCTCTGGGCTCAATGCACAATCCCGATAATAATAATTTAATTTATTTTTTTTCTCTACCCAAATTAACATCATAAGTGGCTTCTGACCGACACACTTCCTGCCTGCTTAGAAAATATCAAAAACACATGAGGATGCGTCATAGGTATGACCATGTGTATTCCAAACCCTACTAAATATTGGGAGTTTCAGAAAGAGTTTCTGGTTTGGTGGCAGCGAGGGTAAGGCAGGTTAGGGTAGGGTAGTGTTGTTTTTTGATAACAATCTTTCATTTCCATGACACAGCCATCCACACAGAGGTCTTCCTGCTCCATATCCTTCTCCATGTTGAACAATACTGTACTGTCAGATGGCTTTCAAATAATCACCTTGGGGAGCTGCAGTCTGTGTCAGCTTTGTGTGTTGATGGTACGCTACTTTTCTTTCTAAGGAGATAAGGTTTCACATACACAAAATCCGCTTCTTGCTCTTCTTACGCCATCCTATTTGCCATTGCTCTCACAAGTTAACTGATCAAAATATAAATAGACTCAGTCGTCGACAACATCACTGTGCCTATATATACCACAGAAGACCCGCAGGATTTCTAAGTTTAGTTTCATGTTCCAAACATTGATCTCCTTTAGATTCACTGAAATGAATCAGGGTTGTTTTGATCTGCTCAAAACAACTACCGCTGTGACTCCACGTCATGTGAATCCTTACAAACACTGAACACACAGAGAAATAAGTGATGTCACCATGACCATGTCCCATATTAATGTTGATGTCAACCTACATCTCCCTGACATGTAAAGGGTCCTGGGGGGTCATGCCCTCGTCTTGTCTCCTTTAACATAAATACATATGGGTGGCCCAACCCTAGATACATTTCAATGATCAATAATCTGAACTGGTTTGTTATCTCCTAATCTCTATCTGCCTTGACAATGCCAAATTGGTGAGGCAGCACCCCATTTCCTGTCATGATTGCTGAAATGAGAAATACTCTGTATTCAACCAAACCAATGATTTAAAAAAGCAAACTAACCTGCTAAACCATGAGCAACATGTTCTGTACAAAATAGTTAGGCCTACCTTTGAAAGACAGAGGAGTCATTGTGCTCTACTGTATATTTCGTGCAAGAAAAACATTCAAACGGCATGAACTAAAGTGATGTTGTTTATTCCATAAAGCAGAACCCCAAGGACACACTCTCGGGCTTGCTTCAGACTTCAAAGAAATACTCATATTATTTTCCAGTGAATGAAAGTGAGAGAAATGATAAGTACTGTGAGTAGCCATAACCACAGATATAGAGGTAGGTGTCTGAGTCACAGATAGACATTGTCACCACTTTCCTATGAAATACAAAAGCACAAACTATGCAGAGCAAGCCTAAAGATCGCAATCTTTTTAATCCACAGGTCTCTTTGAGGAGTTATTTGTCATCTGTACAGTTGCTGGGTGATGTAAGAGTTATGTGTCTCTAAAATCAATTAGATCAACACTTGTATTATTGTTTTTGTTGATTTTATGTAAAGCACTTTGAGCTGCAATTCTTCTATGAAAAGTGCTATATAAATAAAGTCTTACTTACTTACTTACTAAAAGGAATTTCCATTTTTTTTAATGAATTTCCAAATATGCTACTATTTTGGATGGGAATTTATGCTGGGCAACAATTTACAGTAGGCGTAGGCCTAGACTATTATTTGATTAGATTAGGCCAATCTAATGTGAATAAATGTCACAATACTATGTGACAAATACTTAAAATAAAACGTATTTTATACCAATTGTCTACATATTTAACATATTAACCTCGGCCAAATTAAGGCCTATTTGCCTCGACATTTAAAATAGATCATTTTGTGTAGATGTCTATATTAATTCATTGTTTTGTTTAATCAAGAACTGCTATAAAGAGGAAAATACATGAGAAGTAATACGCTTCCATATATGTACAAATATTAAAAGGTATTTGAAAGTTCTCGCAGTTCAATACTGAGAGAGACGGCTGCCGCCCACATTCAGACTGAAATGCACGGTATATTGACCACGTCTTGACTTGTACAAGCAAATGAGTGAAAAACAGGTAGTTTCCAAAGCGAGGCAAAAGTAAAAATGATTTCTTATTATAGTTTTCTTAGTAAACATAGGGACAAGTGCCACGACATTTGATTAATAGTTTATTCATATTCCTAATAAGCAACCTTTGTTTCGGGGTTTCTGTGTGTAGACAACTGCACATAAGTTATCTACAGCTCAATCAAATAAGGAAGGAGTAGTATTCATGAGTAGATTTAGATGTTATTTGTATTCATAATGTATTTATTTTGGATAGTTTTGTGTTTGTTGACGTTTATTAACTTTTCAAGGGTATATAGTAGTCCTATGGAAGCCAGATGGCCCTAGACTCTAAAATAAAATACGGATGCTCTAGAATTATTCTGTAGCAAGAACATTTTTAAATTTTAAGAACAATTTTCTTTAAAGAAAAAGTTTTGCAGTTCTAAAGAGCACCTTACGGAGTTGAGTAAGGCTTATTTCTAAAACCAATGGGCTCTGTTGTTTCTGGAACCTTTTTGTCAAATGGTTCTACACTTTAAAGTGTACAGTGAGGTAGATTAGAATTTTTAACACGACAACAACCTTCATATATGAACGCCTAATTTCTGTCTTTCCAGTTAAATTCGGTTAACATTTTCCTTGACACCCAACAAAATGCATAGTGTTAAAACCCAAAGACCCAACATTTCATTATGAATTTAGATAGAATGTAATTAAATGAAAAAAATGATATGTAACCTGACTAATTACTGAATCAATGTTTTGTTCAATAAAATAAATAGATCTATCCCTGACTTTTGAATTCCACAAATATCTGGAAACTAAACGCTTCAGCAATAAATACATACACGCAAACAACTAATCCTAACTATAGCCTTCCTGCAAAGAAGGCCACTAAGTAATGTGGGCTACTGTATGAGCAAGAGAATGACCCTCATGTCAGTGCAGCCTAAGTGAAAGCAATTTGCCGATGTATCCAGCTATTGGGGATTAATATTGGGATCCTAAAATGAGTTCATGGAGCAGTCGTAAAACAGTGCAAGGGAAGTTAGAATGCATTCTGAGTAAGCAATTTCACGAAACCATGCAATTTTTCGTTTTGACACAATCGAAGCCGAGGTTTTTTTTCGAAATTACTATTCTACACGCATCGCCACATTAAATACTGCCGACCTTTTAATATCCTTAACTGCCACTGATCTGAAGCATATAAGAGCATCCTCATTCTGCTCGATGACAACAAATATGATAGTATCTGTTTCCAAATGTAGGATTTAAAGCTGAAGGCCAATTATAATTCAATATGTGTGAAAGTGGCTACAACTAAATGTATTTACGGTCAGATATGTTATAGCACACGCACGGTTATTCTTATGAATCCTAATAACCAGGGCAAATGTGAGCCCTTTTTAAAGCACAATTGGTTCATATGGTATTTATGTTGTCAGAGAAGATTTGTCTCGGTAAAACCAACAAGCAGAGAGAACAACTGCGCAATTGAGGTATTAAAAGAACAAGTTCTGTACTTCTTAGGACAAAGGGTGAGCACTGAAGTATGCGTCCACATGGTTATATTGCCATCTACTGGTTATAAGCACACAAATACACACACACACGCACGCACACACACAGACACACACACGCACGCACGCACACACACACACACACACACACACACACACACACACACATCAGACAAATCAACACAAAGTTTCAGTTTCTTCAACACCCACTGTGTTTTCTATATCAAACCCCCATCGGAATGGGGAAGGCTCAGCCAGTATTTGACTGCAAATTAAGAGATTGCAGATTCAAATCTATCGCTGTCGATACACTTTATGAACATGAACACATGCTATCTCCAAATCGTGCTACAGATTTCATTTGGGCTACGACTAGACCTCTCCAAAACATTTATCAAATTGATTTTGTGTGTTTTGGGTCAAAGGGAAGAAAGTTAATCTTCAAATTCAATCATCAAAATGACAAAGGCACTTGTTTTTCTCTAAACCGTTTCTGCATTTTGCTACACCTACAGGCTTCTTATCAACACTTTTGTTTCGTAAGTTTCAAAATTAAAGTTTATAATATAGGTCTATCCAGGTGTGTAACAGTTGGTAGAGACTTGATCCATTGTCTTGTAAGCCATTATTACTGTTAAAGATGCTTCTTTAATCAAAGGCAGTACACACATGATTTTTTCAAAGGGTGTACATTTTCTATGGGTACTGTATACTAAATCTATGCTACATAACAATGACATACATATAGTGTTTCACTGGGAAACATTACACATAAACCTGAAAAATGGCTGATCTATACATTTAGGGATAAACATCAGCTCATCAAAGTGTTTCCAAGTCTATACTGTCTGCAGCATTTTGGTATGAACCACCAACTCAGATTCTTCTGAATGTCATCATTACTCATGGTTCGTCTAGTTGTTAGTCTGCAGATGGGCTGCAGATGCTACTACTACTAGTTATTTCCACCTCTGACATTAACTTGACATTTCGGATTACAATCTGACAGCAAGGAGAAGACGTAGGTTGTTCCAAACCTCTTGGGAGATGATTATGCAACGTTAGCATGACCCACAGAGGGCATCGGACAGCTTTGAAGACACCACTCAGGTCCTTACTTAAGAGAATACTGCCAAAGGTTAAGAATATAAAAACAGACTAAACTTATGTAGGCTAAATCCTAAATAGCCGTGAAATGTATGACACTTTATGGTGTACATTGAATTTAAAAAAATCAACACCAACCCCCTGGATATAGAAATACATGACCTGTCAACAGAGGCATTGAGCAATATGCAACAAATCATCAGTACTTGGATTTGAACAACCAAGAGCAGTAGTGCTTAGTCATCCAAACCTCTGATATCAGTATAATAGTGAGCTTTTCTGCAGCTGCATGGTGGGACCCTGTTTTCTGCCCAGCAACAGAATGCTGAGTAATCTCAGTCATAGTCCTCCCACACCTACCCACGCTGCACTGCTCTCAGAGAGCACCCTTGTCATGATACCAAAACTATCATATCCTCAAACACCAGTCGCCCACTGATACACATTTACTGTAAATGGGGTACGGTGTGTCTGTGTGAGGGTGTGTGTGTGTGGGTGTGTGTGGGGGGGGTCCATAAAACACACAATTCTACTGTATCCAATACTGTGTCCTAATGCACTTTGCTTCTTTCGCAAAAAAACAGACTGTGGGAGTCTTATTTTCTGAAGCGGGTAAAACAAGAATGTGATGAAAAAGAAAATAACTTTCACTTAATAGTAAATTGTTTGTTTGAGTTGCATGTCTCCTTAATGCTTTCTGTTGACAAGTTCGAAAGGGTCTCATTGAAGCACAGCATTAATGTACACCTTGCTTTCTAATCGCTTGAAACTCCAAAAAATCTATTCAAAATATCCACCAAACGCCTGTTCTGAGAAGGACCTAACTTAGAGGTATTGTGAAAGCTATAGTCAATGGTTATGCGCCGATACGTTTTCATCTGTTTGGAAACAAAACTGTGAAACCTGTATAATTCCAGTATAATTTTGGCAGGCACTTACAAACATTACAAGACAGTAAGGATCGGACATAATTAGATGCCCAGTGTCACAACTATTCTCAAATGTCCATCCAAGCAAACTGTTTTCCATACATCAATTATGTTTTATGGTACTGCCCGTCCATAGGTTTTAACTCAATGTTGAGAACTGTGATCTTAATAACACAAACACACAAACGCAGGTTCCACTTACCATCCCTCTCCTTTCATCCTCTTCCTTTACTTATGACTGATCACAAAGAACAAAAGGTTTAACTCAGAATGGATTTGTTTCATCATCATCCTGAGTAAAAACAGCTCCCAGCCCACACAAAAAGCCTGATGCCCTACTCACAATGAACCCAGGCACCCTCACACCCGCTTCCCCCTTCCCTTCCACCCTGCCAAAAAAGACCTGAAAGGCCCGGATGAGTCAGAAATGGAGAGAAAACAGAGAGAGCTCAGAGAGAGAAAAAAGCAGAGGACTATCTCTCACGTCTTAGCTTGAGCTGAGTCACCAAAACCACTACTTCCTGTCTCCGGCATGCCTGTCATAGCTCTCTTAATGACTGGTCAAGTTCTCAGGCTCCCGCTCTCACACACAGCCACTGGAGGGCCACAATGGCTGTGTGTGTGTTCGGACGGCTGCAGGTTTTTTTTTCCTGAATCCTCCAAATGAGACAACTGGGATGTATATGGTTCATGGATGTTCCATTCCTATCACTGCATGTGTTTTCTTTGCAAAGTACAGTTATAATAACCTAATCTATGGTGATTTAAATGTATGCTAACTCATACTTCACTGGCATGTCCCAGGCTTCTGCTACAGCCTAGTCCCCCAAGGGACCATGGCAGAGTAACTCGCCAAACTGTCCGCCAGCACTGGGTCACCCGGAGGAGCCATGGGAACACAGCCACTCCTCTGTAAATAGACACTTCCTCTGCTGCAGTTCCCACGCCAGTGGACGTCAGATTACACACACTGTCCTGTACAGTGCACACACAGCAACCCACACACACACACACACACACACACACACAGATATCATAGGACAGGATGCCGCTAGTCCTGCTAATTAGAAACATACCTACAATGTCCATAGCAGCCTGTAGTTCTGTCTAATAGGGGCCGTACACTGGGGAGACAGTGAGAAGTGCTTGCTCAGCCCAGCTCTGTGTGGGAGGATAGGTGGGAGCTGAATCTCCATAGATGAATCAATCCGAAACATGACTGGTGTTCACACCCACTCCCAACTCCTTACCCAAACCACTGGTAAACCAGAACCATGCCGATTACAGTCTATTCTTTTACTTTCTGTTCTATTCCATTCCGTTCTAGTCTCGTCTGTGTTACTGTGCAGTAGGTCTTCCTGACAGGCATACGCAAATATCAGATAGCTGAACAGACACATAACAGGTTGCATCTTTGCTCTTCTGTTTAGTCAGAGAACAGATCATTTGAATATCATCACAGCAAACACTCATCAAACCACCTGCTCGATCTATCCAGTGAGTCATACAGTAGTTTTGTTGTGTTTGTACCTGCTGTAACGATTTGTGTGGTCCTCTCATATTGCCAAGTCATAGTATTAGATCTATCCAAGTGTGTAATAGAAATGAGATTTACAGAACACAAGCTGTTTGTTTGTGAGTCCTAGATTATGGAAAGTAATACAGTACTGTTTAGAGTAGCACACACAGATGCTTGATGTTTAGATAAAAATTTTGTCAGACGGGCCAATATTGTCATATTGAGAAGACCGCACAATCCAATGCAACAGCTACTTCTGAGGGAAGTTCCTGTTTAATGAGGTTAGTTCCTGGTCCTGAGCTTCTACAATTAATACATGAAATCTGTCACATGATCCTGTACCCAGGAAGGGCTGTCACCAACACAGAGTTGACTCAGACATGTTTTATAACCAAAGCAGAATCATTCCCACGTTCCCTCACACACCTCCACATGAACAGAGATCCGCCAGGAAACAACATGCTCTGGAGTCACATTAATGCGCTGTAAGCTCCACAGAGACTTCAGCCCCAGAACCCCCCCTCTTTCCTCCTCTCAGGATCTCTAAGTTGGGACTGGAACAGTTAGACCTGGGAATGGAATGGAACATTTTTGCCTTTCAGTTACATCTGGTACATTCACAGAGCCGTGAATTGTGAATATAAGTTTCACATTGAGACATCCACAAAGTGGATGTCTCTTTTGTGTGACCTGGACAGGCTAACAATGGGCTAGCTATCTTTAGGTAATGCCACTGGGGCTCTGACTGGACCATTCTAGAAAAGCCCCCATTAGTGAACTAGTTTTGATTTAATTTCATTGAGGTTTTCCTCTAAGATTTTTTCAGCTCTTTTCTAGATTAATGTAACCTTCTATCCTGACAGATGTCCCAGTTCCTGCTGATGATAAAATTCCTCATCACATGAGCCTACCACCAAGTTTTGCTGTAGGGAATAAGGATGGTGTTTTATGTGGGATGTGCAGAGTTGCTTTGGCCGCACATGAAGCATTTTGTATATGCCACTATGTTTACCTTAAATCACATAATAATTTTCAAAAAATTTCAGCAACATTTTGTTGTCTTTTGTATGTAAAAACTGAACTTGTCTAGTCAACAAGGTTAGGGCAGACGGTGAGTATTTTAAAGTAGGGTGTTGACCAATATTCCTGTCTTCTGTCAAATAAATCTACAAAGTGAATATAGTCTGTTGACTTGCACTGGGGGTGGCTGGTGAAGGCAATGAGTCATGAGCAGGAGACTGGAATGGATCTCTCTGTCTGACTCTAAACACCATTAGTTCCCAGGTTTATTTTATTTATTTAGCAGACGTCTTTATCCAAGGCGACTTACAGAGAGAGACTAGGGTGTGTGAACTATGCATCAGCTGCAGTCACTTACAACTACGACTCACCCGAAAGACAGAGCACAAGGAGGTTAAGTGACTTGCTCAGGGTCACACAATGAGTCAGTGGGGAGATGGGATTTGAACCGGGGACCTCCTGGTTATAAATTCGTTTTATTTACTCACTGGACCACACAGCCTCCATATACCATATACAGCTCCCTCTCAGTGTGTCTAATGATCCTTCCATGTCACAGGAGAGGTGAGGCACATTCCTCCTCCCCAGACCGAATGAAGAACTAGGTCAGAAAATCAAGATAAAATATGTTTGTTTAGGGAATAACGTTTAAATGACTTGAATGGAATTTAAATTACCACCGATAGACAGTGGAATTGGAATCTTAGGTAGGATTTCTTCATGTGGCCATGGCCTCACACTAAACACCAATATGTGTGACCAACAAGGTGATAGGTGGGTCTTGTAAGTGCCAGAGGGGTTGCTTCTAGTGTAGATTTGTAGTGTAGATTTTGGCTGTCGTTCATTAGTCAGACCCCGTTGAAAGTGTGTGCGATGTTGACTTGGAGGAGAGATTTGCTCTCTGGTGAGGCATTTCTGGTGTGATGAGATGGTTGTGACAGGATCAGGAGTCAGGAGTCAGGTGGCTGAGCGGTTAAGGAATCGGGCTAGTAATCTGAAGGTTGCCAGTTCGATTCCCGGCCATGTCAAATGACGTTGTGTCCTTGGGCAAGGCACTTCACCCTACTTGCCTCAGGGGGAATGTCCCTGTACTTACTGTAAGTCCCTCTGGATAAGAGTGTCTGCTAAATGACTAAAATGTAAATGTAAATGTAGGATCATTAAGTCAATCTCCAAAATAAATGCACATTTGAATCTCTCAAATGCATGAATGCCTTCAAATACTTCACACACACACATAACAATAGTAATTAGGCAGTCGTGGGTAACAGCTGTGTCCTTGTCTAACAATCCTCTGTGTGAAACCGATCCTAACACTTTCTCACTGGCCACCACCTTAATCTGGAGCAGGTCTCTCAGAGACCTGATACAAAGCAGCCCATCAATACCACTAGTCTCAGAGGGACTGGGCTTTTTACAAAATGCAAATTCACTGTGTGAATTCACTTGTGAATACAAGAAGTCTTTGAAGAGTCCATTCCGTTGCTGGCTACTCACTCATGGCCGTTACATACTCGCAGTCTAGAATTAAAACCGTGTATTAGGCAATACGTTTCAAATCGCAGATTAAGTAACAAATAACCTATGGGAGCGCAAAATGCTACGGCTGGTCAGGACCAAAAAAGACTGAATGCAATGTGTACATTTGTCCACTAGATGGTGATCAAATCTAATGCATTACCGGTACATGCAGCTTTCACCATGACTTAAATACATTATTGTAAGTCTATAGGAAGAGAAGAATAAATGATTTGGTTCAACTTGAATTTGAATAATGTAAGCTTAACTGCCTAAATAGCCTGATGTTCACACAATTTTAGAAAGCCACATTCCTACAGCATAAAGCACATAACAAGCACGGAAGGCCTCTCAAAGGCAAAAAAACAATCTTCACTTTTATATAGTGATCTAATTCGATAGTAAATATTACACATTCTCTCTGGGAGTATAGCACCATCGAATTGGAACAGAGTAAAAACAAAAAAACTAAAATGGTTACAAAGAACTGCATAAGAAAAGGCTGTCATATTTTCTTTTTATGGATGCTAGTTTCAGGGTCACCACTTCCTCTCCTCTACACTCAACATCAGCAGACTCTTACTGGAAACCAGTCTCTCTGACTAAAAAAGTACTGGTGTGTATCGCTGTCGTTAACCAAGGTGCTTGGGTGCTGTTACTAACAGGTTTAAGGCCTAACTGTTAACCCCTTAGAGACACCCAGCCCCATGCCAACCACAGCTTAACAATACTGACTAACTAACTACACCTGTTAATCATCCACCTAAACTAATGTTTCAATACTCAATACAATCCTTTACCCTTCTTAACTAAATGCCTTCCCTGGCATGTGTCCCAATGACTGAAAGGTTGGTTTAACTAATTTTAGTCATTTGAATCAACATAACATCAAGTAGAGGGGAAATAGAGAAAGGAAACTAAGCAAGCAAACAATTAAACAAGCAAAGAATGAAGGGAGGAGGCATTGTAAAACTATTAATGCATGGCCTGACTGTTGTTGGTTATTACTATGACCACTACCCTGTAACAAGCTGATTCCATTGGCCCAAACAACCCGTGGGCAGACATTTGCTTACTGTAAAACAGGAATTACACGTATGTGAGTTCCACCCACATTCCCTGATGTGTCCATTTGGTGTGATATCAATGCAGACTCTTTTTTTCTTTCAGTTTTCTCTAACTGGTGGAGCACTGTATGTTACTGCTGCAGGGAAGCTCATTTCTTCATGCTTTCTCTTTCTCTTCTCTGAACACCAAAGCTAGAACACAGACTACAGTCAGGCACTTCCCCCTCTAACTCTCCATTACCATTAGAGATCCTAGGAGCAATATTACATTTACATTACATTTAGTCATTTAGCAGACGCTCTTATCCAGAGCGACTTACAGTAAGTACAGGGACATTCCCCCAAGGCAAGTAGGGTGAAGTGCCTTGCCCAAGGACACAACGTCATTTGGCACGGCAGGGAATCGAACCAGTGACCTTCTGATTACTAGCCCGATTCTCTAACCGCTCAGCCACCTGACTCCCCTGCAATATGGAAATTAAGGGTTTATTCATGTCTTATCTGTTCACTAAGTCCAACTACATGAATGGAGGCAGGCGAGAGGGAGAGTGGAAGGGAGGGAGGGAGATACAGAAATAGAGAGAGAGACAGAGAGAGGGAGGGTGATAGAAGGGAAGTCCCACGCCAATCGTTTTGAAACGGAACATGGGTTCAACCAGTGAGAAAAGAGATGATGTGGAGTCATACTCTGTGTCAAACTGTGTGACAATGACGAGCTTTAGCATTTCTTATAATACCTCGATGTGCCAGGTCACTGTCCCTTGGGTTAAGGTTAACCCTATATCTAGGACATCAGCAGTAATGAGGGATACATCTAGAGCATCTCAACAGCTGGAACGGAGACAGAAAAGTCAACGCTAAAGAAAGTAGACATGGTAGAAACGACATAAGGCAGCACATGCCCCGTCTCTGAGAGGCGCAAGTAAACTGCACTGTAGGTGACAGGGCATCCTATAACCTTCTTGTTGGACATACTTGCCACAAACCAGGACAAACCAACCATACTCTGTTGGAGATGAAGCATGTTAAGTTAATACTTAACCTGGTATGTAAAAATGTGGACAGAGTGGGCTGTTGAATGTAATACCAAAGTATGAGCACGTTTGATGGGAGAGAAGTATTTAGGTAGTAGATGAGGTTCAGACTACACGATTAGGCCGAGTAACCCTTAACTTTTGAACTGAGTTTGAAAAAGGGAACAGGAAACTAGCCTACTATCTCATGCTGCTCACTAACACCACACACTTCCTTTTATCTATCCAAACCGCCCATTACGCACAAGTGCGCTGCAGATACTCTCCAAACTTCAAATTTCCCCATGTCCCGCCCCAACATTTTTTTTGTAATAGCGGTAAATTAACAGGCACAGAAATATTCATTATATTTATGCTGCGTTGTGAGCAACGTGTTAAATGAAAAAAAAGTGGACCTCTGAATTACTGTCCCTTCTGTATCCATGTCACAAGAACTTCCTCAAATGTAACCTTTTGACGATAATTATATTGTAGGTTACTTGCGACATTAGTTCAGTCTTTACATTCCATATGTTATCCTCTCATGTAACAAAAAAAAGTTTTCTGAGATTCAGCAACACTTACCCTTAACTATGCGCCGACTTCAAATGCACTTCAAAAGCGCTGGCTAGTGGCAAACCAGAAAGAGTTTACATTTACTAAACAGTATGTAAATACAATGTCCCTGTCCGAAGAACAAACTGGTGCCCTTGACTTTTCAAAGTCCTGCTTCTATGTTTGCCGGACTTGAAACGGGCTTCCGCGGCAGCAGTCATTCATAGCAATGCGGGAGTTGGATTGTGACACATTTTTTGCTGGTCACACCCACCTACTTAGCGAACTAACAACTCAACTTCAGCAATTCAATCCTTATGAATGAAAACAACTCAAATACATTGTGCGAGCTCACATGCAACACAAATTAAGAAAGCCGAAATAGAGAAAAAAGTGGACACAAATGTAGTTTGTCGTTTAAAAAAAAAGTTGGCCCACAAATGCAAACATAACTTTTAATCCCAGAAATCGGGAATCATTTGCCATGATCGAGGATGATGTCCTATATATTTCAATGACATGTTTAGGTGTAGGTTTTTAGTAAAGTGTTTATTTAGGACGTGTGAAACTCCAAGGTTAGAAACAGGGCGTGTTCTGTATGACATACTTAGAATGTTTTATAGTGGAAACAAACTGCCCTCTCTCTTGGGTGCTTGTTCCCACAAGCTTATTAAAGCAATCTGCTTTGAGGAGCGCAAACAGGAAAACACCCACTCTCGACAGTTCCGGTTGGTCTTCAACTGGAGCAGAGTACAGTAGGTCTCATGACATCTGGCATGTGACAGAAAATGAAAAGCACATTTCCAGGAACTGGAATGCAGAGTTGAAGGCCAATTTCTACAGGCACCGATACTGGATTTGACGGACAGTATTCCCTAATAACAAACCACATAGCCTACTTTGGGTTCAGTTTAAGTGAAATGAGTGAACATTGTTCTTTTTCATCCTTGTTAGTAATAGTCTCACTTAGAACTTTCACTATTACTCACTTGACAAGTATCAATATCACCTCCTATGAAACAAAAGTTGTACTAACAAGAAACTAACCCACACAGATCTAAAGACTGAATTCTCACTCGCCTTGCAACAAAACAGTGGAACCATTTAGACATAAGATGTGTGCTGGGTGTGGTGGGAGTGAGATGTTTGGCATTTAAGACTGGAATGTTCCCTGAGCAATCAGATTTTTTGAACATTGCATTCCATGTTGTTACAACAACTCCCCCCAAAACACACACACACACACACACACACACACAGCCTGAACTCTTATTGAATCGTCCAGAAAAGCATCTCTGATATTTAATTTGAGATACACCGGTCTAGACTGTATCCATCTGTGCTGAAATTGCTTGTGCTAAGACAAACTCCATTATGATTCTACACAACACATAAACCAATAATAAGGTTAAGAATTATCTCCAACACTGAATTTCACACCACAATCACCTTCCCAGATTTTGTCACCAAGTTTCCAATTCCACTTTATTTGGTACATTAGTACAACTTGGGTAGAAACATACAGACAAAGATTACATACAAGTTGTATAAAGTGAGAAGGCCTATGTCAGGTCATACTGTACATTAAGGTCTGACTGTTAGACGAGAGCAGTGCAGAGTGTCAGCTCAGAGGAGGCGGGTCAGAGGCCCAGTCCGTCTGCAGTCATTGGTGTCACAGAGCACCGTCGCATGCTGTGAGAGCCACAGACGGATGCTATTGGACGAGAGAGGCGTCGAGGCAGAAGGCGTGCGCTTGTGTGTCGTCCGGGAGTGGCAACCCCCCGGACGTGATGCCATGGCGATGTGGCAGATGTGACATCAGAAGGCAGGCGGCTGCGTGACGCTTCCTGCCTGCTGTCAGAGGGCGTGCGGCGAGGGGGCGGGGCCCAGTATGAGAGGAGAGAGGCGCAGCAGGGCCCGCACTGGAACGCCCAGCTGGCTGAACCGCAGCAGCAGCTCAGGGAAGGAGGGGATTCCTAGCAGAGCGGGGAGAGAGAGAGGTGGACGAGAGACCAGCAGGGGTGAGACTCAACTGGGGTCCTTGTCAAAGTTCTAATACTCCAAACAGACCAGACCGCGTTAGGAAAATGGAGGGGGGAGCGACAATGACGCCCACCATTTTAAATCACACAATCAAAAATGTTGATGGGTGCTTTTGGACAGAATTGGACGGGTTAAAGAGCGGGGTGGCGGGCTGATCTGTGTGTCATTTGAGCCCTAAGCCGGTCTTACCTTCCAGGGGACTGTGGTGGAAGCTTCTGAGGCAGGGAATGGAGTGGTAGACCAGGAAACAGGCCAGCATGGTCGACTGTCTGCCCTCTGCCAGGGGCTGGTTCCTCAGATACGCACGCAGCACCTCACTGTGATCTGAGGGGGATGGAGAAAGACGGGACACAACATTTACAAACTCGCGGTCAAATATATATTTGTACTTTTTTCGAACTATTCTTGGAGGAGAAATGTATGTGTATCACAAGCGCACATTCAGCAATCACAACCCTGAGTCAACAACAGGACCTGAGTCAGTGCCTGGAGAAGCTATGTGTGTACAATACAAGCAGGGGCTGGCTGACGTGACACTTTGCCACTGTATCAGTTTGACATGTGGGTTTGGTGTTCCGCGGCAATGTGCAGATATTCCCACGCTTGTGTGGCTGTCCCACCCTGACATGCTGTGACATGAACCGAAGAGAACAGGCGCTAAGTGTCTCACGCACAGACACATTTTGAATGCGTGCGCGTGGTACCACGAAGCCACACCCACCTGCAAGCCAGTGGTCGAGGGTTCCATCAGCGGTGTTCTTCATGACGGGCAGGAACTCGGAGCTGAGCAGCGCCCCGCCGCCCTGCCCGCCCTCCCGGACGCGCCCCTGCAGCGTGCGGCTCTCGCACATCTCCAGCACCAGCCTCATCTGCCACAGGGCGAAGGTCTCGCTGGCCTCGCCCCTGCGCAGGCTCCGCACCGCCTGAACGGGAGGGAGGGCGGCGCGTACCACGGAAAGGGAGCACGCACACGGTCAAATCAAGCCGATTCAAATTGTGTTTATATGTATGTGTGTGTATATATATATATATATATATGTATATATATATAGCCCTTTTTACAAGCAATGTCACAGCGGCCTTAGAACTACACCAAAACCAACCTCAGCCCTCATGGTCCTACATGTGTTCTGGCCTCACCTGGTCGATGGCGATGTAGGTGGGCAGCATCTCGGGGTTCTCCTGGGTCACAGACTCGTACAGGATGGCCGAGAACAAGGCCAGGGTCTCCCCTCTCTGGAGAATCGCAGAGACGAAAGAGGGATGTGCAGTGGGTGACTTCAATCAGACCCAAGGTGACTAGGTTTAAATGTAGCGCATTGAAATACTTAAGGTGCACTTTGGTTTGCTCAACTCATCTCAAGATGAGAGAACATATGAATTTGTAAAGATAAAGATCCTGATGACTTATGTGTTATTAACTTAAATTGAATAATCAAACAAAATCATTTAATAATTGTCTATATCCAGCAACAGCCATTATGTACACTTTGCTGGCCCGACCTTAATAAAATGGACTTCAAGTGATTATTAAAGTGGATTCTTCACAAAATTATCTGGAGAGGCAATTTTCGTACATTTTTCATGCCGTCCGAGGCCTTGCAGAAGTACTCGGCGAAGGAGACCAAGGCAGGGTCGGAGGTGAAGGTGGAGATGGCTTCAGGCTGGGGAAGAGAAACACACACAAGCAGTGTGTGTACAGACAGTTCAGCACTGCAGATACTGGGGGTCCTGAGGGGCTGGAAGGTTCTGCACAGCTCATTATGGCCTGCTTTGGATAAAATCATCCCTTTCGTCACCATCACCATCATCATCATCATCATCATAGATAGGGGGAAGAGGGGGGGGGGGGCTGCTGTAGGCTGACAGGCAGATTGACACTAGGGCAGTAGCATACAGGGACGTAATACACAGGCTGTCAATCACACTACCCAGTCTGACCTAATGTAGGGTTCAAAGCCCCACGGTGACAACACTGCTGGCTCCACAGGGATTGGACCTCAGTACGGCATTTTTGTTATTGGCTGTTCCAAGATTCATTCATGATTCCCCCCTCTCCCTGCGTGGGTCAATACAGACATGGAGGCTCATTAGCTTTGTATTGATCGGCCATGTGTTGGACAAATGATGCCAAATTAGTGTGTTGGCAGTTGTGTGTGTGTGTGTGTGTGTGTGTGTTCACCCAAAAGCTGTTGACGTTTCTCTGAGTGTCTTGATCTTAGCTTTAAGTAGAGGGTTATTGAGTTTAAGGTATGGATTTAGAACACCACACTGTTTAACCACTACCAAACATGTTGGACTGATCTTGACCAGCACTGCTACTGATTTAAGGGTATGTAGTCACGTATTAAACTTATTTTTCCGACTATCAAAAAGCAATTAATAAAACCTTGTGTTTTATGGTTTTAATGGTTTAGCACCTGGTCTTTGCAAGCTACTTCCTGTGTAAAGCACAGTAAAGCCTGCTGTTGCTTCTTGTGCTTATCACAACATTCTTATCACATGCAGTATCTTCACGTTATCGGGCCAGTTCAGCTGGGCCGTAAAGTAAAGTGAAGCTAGACTGCAGGGTGAAGTGAGACCACAAAATAACTTCTGGGTCTGAACTGACAGACGGTACAGAGGTTTGTTGGCACGATGATGGGTAAAAATCCCTAAGTGTGGGGAGTCAGGTGGCTGAGCGGTTAGAGAATTGGGCTAGTAATCAGAAGGTAGCTGGTTCGATTCCCGGCTGTGCAAAATGACGTTGTGTCCTTGGGCAAGGCACTTCACCCTACTTGCCTCGGGGGAATGTCCCTGTACTTACTGTAAGTCGCTCTGGATAAGAGCATCTGCTAAATGACTAAATGTAAGTGTCTGGGCCAATCATAAAGCCGGTGTTAGGATGTGGCTGTTCTATGGGAGCCAGGAACCATGTATTCCTGTGCTGCGTAGTACCTTGAAGGTGCGGACTTCGGAGTTCCTGTTGTTGACGCTGGGGGCTAGCAGGCTCTTCCAGCCGCGCGGGTCGTCCTTGTAGGGCAGCTGGCCCGCACGCAGCTTCACGTACAGCACGCCATCTCTGGAGAGGATGGACCTGGGGAGAGACGAGGTTCCAGTCTTGTTTTAAGAAATACATCTCAACATTGCACTTTTATACCTCCACACAAATACAGTAGACAATAAAAAAAAATATATATATATATATATATATATATATATATATATATATATATATGTGTAAGTACAAAATCTTGAGTGCCCAGTATAGTCCTGTTTCATAGTACTGTATACTATACAGTACATATACTATGTATCTAACAAGTAAATACTCTCTATATATACACACTTTATCTACATAACTAATGGAACTCAAACTGATTTTTACCAATATCCCAGTGGACGCTGGTACTTACTGTAGATGCTGAGTTCCTTTACTGAGGTCTATGGACAGCTCCCAGTAACGAGGTCCTTTCACCTTAATCTGAGCAGACAAAAAAAACAAAAAACAAACTATGACAAAACTCCACCGCAAACTCTGCAGGCTGACTGTGTGCCCCCGCCCCCCCCCCCCCCATCCCCCCATCCCCCCCCCCCCCTCCCCCCGAGGACAGAGCACCTGGGCTGCTTCAAGGACTACATGTTAATGGCCCTGATGCAACTTTACCCGTGAGAGAAGCTGCAGTTCGGGCAGCATGGAGGGAGCCATCAGCTCCACGGTGGTCTCCTCGTACCACTGGCTCTCCTGGTGGAGACACACGCAGCACACAATACTGTTACACCTCACAACTTTACATATTACACAGTGTGTATATACACGGTATGCACACTTCATACACCCCCCAATGCAAACATCCAACCCCTTTTCATGATTAAAAATTTTACTAACACACACACACTGTTATATACAGTCACATTATTAGTCATATAAGTAGGGGTTGGATGTTAACGACATGTATGAAGTATAAATACTAACACACACACATATATAACAAGAGAGAGCTACATTGTGTGTGTGCACATGTGGGGTATGGAGTGTGTGTGATTGGTGCTAACAGCAGCTGGTCTCCTCTCTGCTGTTCCAGGTAATTGAAAGAGGGAATGCTGGGAGGAGAGACGTCCTCCACAACCAACCTTCAACGGCCCACACACACATACACACACACACACACACACGCACACGCACAGACAAACACACACACCCCGACGCAAACATCCGCCCCCTATTTATGACTAATGATGGGACTATTATACAGAAAACAACAGCAGAAAGAGAAACTAAAATGACGCAAACAATGAATAGGTTTTAGTTTTGACTGGAAACCACACCCAGCGTACAATCAATTCAAAAGAACTGAAATGTTTCTGCTGAAGATTTGAAAGACACGTTTTCTTTTTTTTTGTTGCTTCGTGTTCGGTTCCTGATGGGGTGGCGCTTTGCTCTGCATGCCGAGATTAAATCAAGTGCGCCTTGAGCATTTCAAATATTTGAAATACTCACTCAGACCAGCCAGCCCTGCTGAGTATTAAAACAGACTTTGTGGTGGAGTTGGTGATAGTCACGGGTGACCCTCGGATCCTCTAGGGTTCATCATTACAGTGCTTTCACAGACAGACTTGTTGGGTTAGCTGAGTCCCAAAAACATCTGCTCAAAAATAAGCTTTGTGAATCTGTTAAGTATTCACGCCTGAGGCAATGGCTTTGTATTAACCAGGAATCTGGGCCATCCAACCACAGAGTTAGCGGTGACCTTATGTTCAGCATGGTCATGGTATTTCTAGATCGGGGAGTCAGGTGGCTGAGCGGTGAGGGAATCGGGCTAGTAATCCGAAGGTTGCCAGTTCGATTCCCGGTCATGCCGACTGACGTTGTGTCCTTGGGCAAGGCACTTCACCCTACTTGCCTCGGGGGAATGTCCCTGTACTTACTGTAAGTCGCTCTGGATAAGAGCGTCTGCTAAATGACTAAATGTAAATGTAAATGTAGATCATTCTAACTCTGGAAGGGTGGAGGAAGCAGGTGTGTTGAACTATTCAGTGTGGCTACAATTAGCATGGAAGCACTGGGCTAATTCTTCCAGGCTGTGTCATGACCAACCTAGGCCAGATGTGGCCGGTGATTGGCTGGTTTACCTTGTATGTGACGTCCAGCAGGGCGTAGCAGGGTTTCAGGGTGTCCACATCCACCGGGACCAGCAGACGAGGCTCAGCCGCCAGCACCCCGAGGTGTCGCAGGGCCTGGAGGTGGTACCTGGGGTCAAAGGTCAAGTGTCCTGGAGTGATCACACAACGATGGAAGGAGGTCCCAAGCTGACAGATGCAGGGTCGGAGTGAGGGGGTTTCATTGTTACCTGTTGTCGGTGCTGTGGGCAGGAAAGTGTGGGTAGAGGGCGCAGAGCAGGGCAGCGATGGCAGAGTTGGATGTGCTTAGAGTGTATCTGGTTGAACGACAAGATAACAGTTCCTTTTACTAAGCAGACACTTTCATCCAAACGCTGCGTACAGCACGGGGGGGGGGGGGGGGGGATCTTAACCTTCAACCTCCTGTTCTGCAGTCATATGCTCTAACCAAACAAGTCCCACGAACCACACAAGTTACTAACACAGTAACTCTAAAACTACGGAACAGAAAAGCAGCCCCAAAAATATACTGTACACAAACTTTGTTATAATTGCAAACAATGGAGTTCCCTTTTTTTAAAACAGTGGTATATTGTTGTGGTAGCTGACGTCAACTTGTCTCACAAAAAGCCCCACTTAAATCTAATAGCAGGGGGGGGGGTTAAGTGCGTGCTTGGACTGGTTCACACAATAATGGTGGTTTGGAGAGGGAAGGCACTTGTATTTGCTGGTCCAGGTGAGGGGGTTGCTTTGCCCTCCCCCAATAAAAGGGATGCTCAAGGAGATTACTCTTCAACCCATCAACTGCCAATCACCCGGTCTCCGTGGCAACGGCCAAAGACAATCGAGTTGGTTTGTAGCTGGATCTAGCGAGGTGCTCTGCTGAGAGACACGTGTTACCAGTCACAGACGTGAGCTTGGTGGCAAGAGGAGGCCAATGGCCGGGACTTGTTTGTTCAAAACTGGTCTGATCTGTGGGCTAAGAAGGAACTTCCTCTGACGTGTCGAACAGCAGACCAAACGTGCAGCATTTTAATACATGAAAACGTTGAGGTGTGCTCAACATAGCTTTAGTCATTTGCAATTCAAAATGAGTCACAGCCTCAGCTCTGGCAGTATCAAAGTGACATTCAGTACTCATGTCAGTCGGGGGTCACACTCTGAAATAGGACTAACTGCTTCAGTCTGACTTCTAGAGGCACCCAGCTGGGATAGGAGCTCGCTAACTCCAGACAGGCAGGGCTGGTGGAAACCAGACTGGAAATATGAAGGAAGAGAAAGGGGGGGGGGGGGAAAGGGAGGGATGAAAGATAAGCCCGTAACACGAAAGGAATGTGCTAATGAATGAAAGACAGGCGCCATGTATCTGCTCTGCTCTGCAATCTCTCTTTCTGAAGGCCAGTGTGTGTTTACAGCACATTCTCCGAATGATAGAGTGCGAATACACTGCAACAACCCCCTCTACATGGGAACCTTGCATTTGCAGCGTGGGCCTCAAATTGTCCGCTCTAAAATAAGAAAACCGGTCACAATGCAATGTCTGAAAACAGACACAAAGTGGCAGATTTCGTCTCAGTAATTAGAAGGTGTGTTGGAGAGCCCACAATCACTGGGCTTAGACGGTGCGTATTCCATCTTCTAGTGTGTGTGTGTGTGAGTCTGTATGTGTGTGTGTGTGTGTGTGTGTGTGTGTGTGTGTGTGTGTGTGTGTGTGTGTGTGTGTGTGTGTGTGTGTGTGCGTGTCTGTGTGTGTGTGTGTGTGAGAGTGTCTGTGTGTGTGTGTTGTGTGTGAGAGTCTGTATGTGTGTGTGTGTGTGTGTGTGTGTGAGAGTGTCTGTGTGTGTGTGTGTGTGTGTGTGCGCTCACCTGCCCCCTCCCAGGAACAGCAGGCCCAGGGCCATGTGGTGGGCCATGTGGAAGCCGTAGTTCATCTCCCCGCTGGTGCGCTTGTGGAGGAAGCGGCAGAGCTGCAGCACACGCAGGTTCCCCGAGCCCGCCATCACCATGGAGACGGCCAGCAGGACCATACTCAGACACGTCTGCAGGTTGTAGGGGCCAGTCTGGGGAGGGGGGGGAGGGCATTAGTCCGAGGCCACACCCACAAACACTCGTTTACTCTATATGCAGGCTAGTATAATCATAGAGCACCACAAGAACCCCCCCCACACACACTCACACACAAACTGGTCAACGACTGAGACAGTCGGCTGTGGTGGTTCAGAAGCCGAGGGTCAAACAAAATGGATACAGTTGCACAACCCCGCCGACAAAACTCAGACTTACAACTGTGGCTGTAGCTGATGTCAAACCTTGCATGAAGGTCCTGGCAAACTTGTACTACGGGGGAAACAGATTGGTCAAAACAGGAATCAGTCTGTTCAAAACAGCCAAGTTCGGAGACTGAAACGGTGATGCGAGGTGAACTCTCATACCAGGCAGTCGAAGGCGTCCGAGTTGGCTGAGCCGGCGAATCGGAAGCCCACAGCCATACAGGCTCCTGCGATGATGTAATCATGAGCCTGGCTAAAGTCAGGAACACGCACACAGCAAACACAATTAAAGACCAAACCCAGGCATCAAAAAATGTACGGCCAAATGTGCTCAATTTTGGCAGTCCATTCGCCAGGCCTCTAGGTGAGTGATTATACTCACGCCAAAGTCTCCATGTTCAGGTCCTCTGACACCACTGTGTTCCCTATGTTCTCCTTGATAATCTACAAGCACAAACAAGATCATTTTGCCAGTCATTATTTCTAGAGAATCTCCATCAGGGTTGTTATGCGCACACCAATATTCATACCCTCGTGACACTGAGAGCTCGTTTGGGGATGGGAAGAGGTTTCCTGGTTAGAGGTTTCTCATTAAGAAATCAGCACGCAACATGATAAACAACATCGTCAAAAGATTTGCCGTTTCCAGCTGCTCATGTTAATTGACTGACATAATGGCCCTTGTGGTCCTAAAATGCCAATGTGTACACGCGTGTGTGTGATTACCTGTGGAACATTGCTGCTGACCCAGTCAGAGTTTGGCAAGATTTCATCCCACATGATGATACACCTGGCCAGGGTCTGAAAAGAGAGAGAGGGAAAGAAATGGGGAGAGGGAAAAAGATGGAGAGAGAAAAACACCGAGCGTAGACAAACCAATTATGAGTCTAGGACAGCCACAGGCCTTACTACACCCTAGGTACTGCATACACAGTCAGATACTATTTCTCTCTCTCTCTCACTCACACACACTCACCCTCAGAAGCAGAAACTCTGGCTTGATGAAGTCCAGGAGGAACATGGTGTCCGGGGCTTTCAGCCAATCAGCTATGGACCTGAGAGAAGGAGGTGACAATGACTTGTTAACGCCATCCTGGGGCTTTCATCCAATAGGAGAGCAGAACCACTAGAAGGTGAGAGGGAATGAGATGTGCTGATGCTCTTAGTGATATAAAAGACGGTTGAAGATTCTGATCCCATCAGAACTAAGAGGAACAGAAAGTTCTCAGTGTGGGTGAAAAGGAGCCCAAACAGCCAGCGAAGACATGGGCAGCGAACAGGCAGGAAGGTGGTGAGGCAGGAAGGTGGTGAGGCAGGAAGGTGGTGAGGCAGGAAGGTGGTGAAGCAGGAAGGGGATGAGGCAGGAAGGGGGTGAGGCAGGAAGATGGTGAGGCAGGAAGGTGGTGAGGCAGGACGCCAGGGCTGCTGGGAGGACTGCCTGGTCACCTGTTGTTGGTCTTCAGGTAAATCATGGCCAGGGCCAGAGTGGCCCCAGGACAGGTCACATCCACGTTGATGGTGTCACCCTCCTGTGAGAGGGAAAACACCCATATCAAGTCACACGCTCACGACACAAACGACTACTTTGACGTGCTCGATGACAGTACGCATTCTAAGAGAAACAGCTGAATGCTGGCCCATCCACACAAGGGCAACATCAACTTCTCTCTCCATCTTTAATATGGCCCTTGCCGTGTCAGTGCGGGTACCTTGATTTGGTAGCTGGGGGACTTGTGTTTCTCCCTGTTGATGCCAGCATGGGTGCGTCGGTGCCCACCAACCATGTACTGGTACAGCTGCTCTGGCACGTTGAGATCGGTCATGCCGATCAGGTTACTGCCGTGCTGAGGGGCGTTAAAGGTGGGGTGGGGGAGAGGTGAAAAAGAAGAAGAGGACAAAGGAAAGGAATAGTCATGTAATGACTGTGTGAAATGCCTTCTCATTCAAGACCCGGTATTGTTGTCATCGTCTTGTTTGATAAAAGACTTCAGAGAGACGCACTGAAAGTCTTAAAGGGAGCACCAAGTCCCTTCATCTTATCGTGTGTCACTCTTTTGAAGTGGGTTAGGGTGCCTTTCATTCAGCGTTTTTTTTTTTTCCGTTGCATTCCTCGCTGTGGGTAGACAGGGCCCTAACTGTGCAGCTGCAGTGCCGTGGCAGTGGAAACACCTTGTGCTGTACTCACCCCCAGACACACCATGCCCAGCGCCAGGCCTGCAGCCAGGGAGTAGGACTCTCTGTCTGTGCAGTACTCCATCTCCGGGCCAGGGGGCCGACCTGCAGGGGCGGCACATAGCGCGGTTGTCACCGGTTACACTTCCTCCATAGAGCTTGCTCCCAACACTGGGGTAAATTCTACCCCCTTCTCAGTCCATTTCATCAGACCCCTACACTATGTCCCCATCTCTCTCTCAACCCCCCCCCCCCCCCCTCCTCTGCCTAAGGACCCCAATTCCCTCCATCTCTCTACCCACTGTCCCCCTTCCTCCCTCACCTATCTCTGCAAGGAGGATCTCGGCGTTGTGGCGGTGCCCGGTGCCCTGGTACACCAGGCCGACGCCCACCACGGCGGCCACCTGCACGTTGTGAGGGACGTCCAGCTCCGTGGAGGTGGGCGGCAGCAGGGCGGGGATGTGGATGCTCAGCAGCCGGGTGATGGACATGTCCATGGTGCCCAGCTTGGCGGCCGAGACTCCCAGCAGCAGCCCTATGCTGGTCATCTCGTGGCCCTGGGGGGAGGGGAGCGGGGACGGGAGGGGGGAGGGGAGCGGGGACGGGAGGGGACGGGGACGGGAGGGGGGAGGGGAGCGGGGACGGGAGGGGGGAGGGGAGCGGGGACGGGAGGGGGGAGGGGAGCGGGGACGGGAGGGGGGAGGGGACGGGGACGGGAGGGGAGCGGGGACGGGAGGGGGGAGGGGACGGAGGGGGGAGGGGACGGGAGGGGACGGGAGGGGGGAGGGGAGCGGGGACGGGAGGGGGGAGGGGAGCGGGGACGGGAGGGGGAGGGGGGAGGGGAGCGGGGACGGGAGGGGGGAGGGGGAGCGGGGACGGGAGGGGGGAGGGGAGCGGGGACAGGAGGGGGGAGGGGAGCGGGGACAGGAGGGGGGAGGGGAGCGGGGACAGGAGGGGGGAGGGGAGCGGGGACAGGAGGGGAAACGGTGGTCGGGGGGGAAATAGAGGTTAGTCCTGTCAGACGAGGTGGGACAGGTTTCATTAGACCCCTGTGGGTTCCAACAGGATGTACAACTCAGGCTGTGTTTGATAATACTGTGTTGTTGTGGGAGAGGCAGCCCCTTACAGACCACAACACGACTACACCCCCCCCCCCCCAGCTACAGTACATCTAATCACATCCCGTCGCCGTATGCATTGCTCCTATGACGGGCTTTATAATAGTGTGACACTCTTAGAGACCCCTAGCTGGCATCTATTAATATTTTCAATTGGACCTCAATTGGTGTTCTACTACCACTAAAAGACTTCAGATAGCCAAGAGGCCCGAGTGTACAGTGTGTGATAAGGAGGAGCAGCACATTTCTAAGCTACACGTTGTGTATTATATGTGTAGAAGTGTAGAAGTTTCAATAAACACCACTGAAACTGAATGGAGTTATCCATGAAATAATTATGTCTTGGCACTCAAGCCAAGGATGAGACTGGATAACCTAACCATGCACTCAAATACAGGCTTCTCCATTTTCTGGGAGCTAAGATAGAGCGCACCCAGAAATCAGCTCGTAGTAAAGCATGAGCCGAGCAACAACAACAACCACAGTTGTTTTCTCAGTGCAGACTGAATCCGAGTTTAGCGATACGGTACAACTACCAGACCACAGATCAGATCTCCAGCAGAGTGACTAACTGGAAATGAGAGGGCAGCCCGCGTAAGCAGCCGAGGCCCAGTCAGACTGAAACTGTGCTTGATGTCACACGAGGCCTTTCCCACTTTCATGTGAGAAAAATAACAGGATGCAGTCCGTTTGGCAACAGACAGAATGCGGCAGAACCCGAGGCAGCCATCAGGTTACCTGGAAGATCAGAAGGTAGCGAGGCCCGAGCCCAGAGCGGGAGGAACTACACAAGTTCTGTCAGCAACAAAAGGCTTCTGGTGGTTTGCATAGTTTCTCTGAATGACAAATGCAGAACTGGCTATTTGCGATCAGTCTGTCAGAAGTGTCTCGGTTTGTGGTGAGAAGAAAACTTTGCTAGGTTTTCGGCAAGCCTGTTTTGAGGCTCTTTGCGAGTGTGTGTGTGGGGGCTGTTTGCGAGTGTGTGTGGGGGCTGTTTGCGAGTGTGTGTGGGGGCTGTTTGCGAGTGTGGGGGGGCTGTTAGCTAGTGTATATGCTCCGATGCTAGCGTACCCGTCTGTGTGTGTATAAGGTGTATAACGCATCTTCACCTTCATCAGATAGTCTTGTATATCAGCCCGTGGCGCAGAGCCTACCCTACTGTGTGTATGAAACACGCGTGTTGGCGTCCTCACCTTGGTCAGATAGTCGTGTATGTTGAGCGTGGCCAGCTTGGTCAGGTGTCCGTTGAGGCCGAGGGCCATGAGGAAGCCGGCGTACTCGTTGGCCAGCTCGGGGATCTTGGGCTTGTTGTAGGCGATCCAGGCCGAGTCCACCTGGGAGGCAGGGGCGATGGTCAGGCCGGCTGCCACCCCGTTGTGGAAGCTGGACCAGCCCGTCATGTTGGGGGGGACGTCGATGTTGCCGCTGTTCAGGTCCACCATGGTGTTCCTGGGAGGGGCACGGCCTAGGAAACAGGACAACGTTCTCAAATGTCATACAATATTAGACATATCGAAACGTATGATGATGGTTATAGGTTTTCCTCAGTCGCGAACAAGGCGGACATTTTGAGAACAGAGATTTTGTTTGTCACCTGTGAGGTTGAGCTTGGGCACTGGCAGGGGCTCTGTTGGCACCGGGTGGTAGGAGAAGAGGGTGAATAACCCCCTGCCCACGGGCAGCGCCATGGTCCTCTGGCACAGCTGCAACAGCCTGGTGTCGACAGACAAGAGGGTCAGGAGTTCCATTCTGCCCCTCTAATAATGTCACCATCTCTCAATAAAGCAGTCGAAGAAATATAATTTATATATATATATATTTTTTTATAGTCCTTCCCTCCACACTCACTTGTTCTCCTTCTCCTCGATGTACTCGTGGTCGCTGACCTCGGGCAGGTGGACCACGCTGACCCGGACGGGCCGGGAGCTCTGCAGCAGGCGCCGGGCCTCCTGGACCCTCAGGTCCTGGCTCCAGATCAGGCCGATCACGTCCTGGTTCAGCTCCGTCATCCCGTCCTCCTCCTCCTCCGCCTCCGTGGTGGTGGGCGGCTCCAGCGACAGCCCCGGGCCGACCGGCTGGAGGTGGAAGCACACACCCACACGTCAGATTAGGCACACACTTTACACTTATATTCACAAACATCGAAAAAACACACGTAAACACACACGAGGACCCACAACGCCACCCCCTCTAACACAGAGTTGTTGTTTTTCTAGAACAGTAAAAGAAGCATTCTCCAGTTTGTCCAAAGCTTCACTTACAGCTTTGCCCTTGGCCAGGGTGAGTTTGTGGGCTTGCTTGGTGAGATCCTGCCGTCCAATCAACAAACAGACGTCTTCCGACCAATCGGAGCAGGGCTGCTCTCGGCACTGGTAGATGGCGTCTCGGATGGGCAAGGCCACACCGAAGGGGACAGACTCCAGGTCTTTCAGAGTGAAACCTGAACCAAACACAAAGCAGCCATGGATCATGGCTGGAGGTCACACCAGCCAACTGCTTTTAACGAGCCAATCCAAAGCACTTACCTGCTGAGGTTAACCACACCACCAGCTTCTCAGCTAGACTCTCATTCGAGGATTCAGTCTTCCCACTGCTCTGTCTAGCGAGGGAGAAGACATGAGAATGAGCAGGAGTACTGGTAAACTACAAGACTATTTGGACCTCCATTTCCCCAATCACTAAAGTGCTGGACTATCCCATTCTGCCTTTCAGTATGCACTCATCTGGATTCAATGAGATATGGCCGGGCATGCAGGCTTACCTCCTGAAGTTAGCTTCAGAACCACTCTTCCTCTGGCCTGGGAGGGAGGGAGGGGGGGGGGGGAGAGAGGGAGGGAGGGAGGGGGGGGGGGGGAGAGAGAGGGAGGGAGGGAGGGAGGGAGGGTGAGAAAAAAGGAAGGGGGAGAGAGATAATTGGCTTCAGGTGAGGTGTTGTCACAGGTCGGGGGATGTAGGTCAACCACAATGTGAGAAGAGAGCAAAGGCTGAAGATCTAAAGAGACTTCCTGCCCTTTCAACAGACTCAATGTGATGTCTCCGGGTCTCTCACGGCCCCTATGTATGTTCTCATGCTAACAACAAAGCTATATTGAATGGGAATGTTTTTGAACATGGAGAAGGGTTAAGCTGGGTGTGTTCTTGCACACACTCTTTCAACCCCCCACCCTCTCCCCGCCGGAAGACAGTCACTCACCAGCAGAAAACTTGGCCAAGTATTTGTACATGTCGACCGAAATGGCATTCTCATCTCCAACGATGTACAAGGCATAGCTCTGTCAGGGGCCAGCAGGAGGGGGAGGTGGGCGAGGAGGGAGGGAGAGACAAATGCAGGAAAACAACCGTCAGCATCTGGTATCTGCAGTGCAACTATTAGTGGTGATGGGGATGTCACTGAGGTTTTGCTTCCAATGACGAGTGTGTGTGTGTGGGGGGGGGGGGGGGGGGGTGTTGACAAAGGAGAGAGGGAGCAAAATAGAGATGGAACAACAGAGTAAAGCAGAGCGACGGCGTGACGGCAAATGAGAGTGGTGGAACGAGAGAGACAGAGAATGAGAGAGAGAATGAGAGAGAGAGAGAGTGAATGAGAGAGATATGGAGAGAGAGAGATATGGAGAGAGAGAGAATGAGAGAGAGAGAGAGGTATATGGGAGTAAATAGATGAGCTGCACGATGGCTATCCGTCTCTCAGTGGTGATGTGCGTCACCTCACTTATCCTGAATGTGGGGAGACGCCCACCTCGCACGCTTCGCTTAACCCACCCCCACCCCCAGGACCTGCCATACAGCCAGTCTCTCCCTACCTTAATGACTATCGAGACGCCGTCTCTGCTCTCTGCTCTCACACACACACACACACACTAAACTAAATACACACAAACACAACAGGACAAATACAAGGTCTCTTGGTTAAACACTAGCTCACGTGCACATATTTTGCTCTAGAATTCAAATCAGTCATAAACAGACCAATATGTATATCTGTCTTCCACTTCTCCCTCTCTGACAACTGAGTGGACCTCAGTAATAGGAGCTCCTGACATTTAAACAGGAGCATGTGAGCAAGTGCTTGCATGTCAGCAAAAGATGACTCTGAACAGACTGGAAGGGCCAGCCATCGGCGACAGGAAGCAACCAGCCCAACGTCTAATCCAGCACTAATAACGGCGTTTCCTGATACCAAACAGCATCATGTCTACCAGTGCGTTTCAACTCTGACTTCCAGAGGACACACTGCCGTCTTTAACACCGACGAGCTACTGATGATGACGTCATCGTACCAGAACCAAGAGTCGGGTCCTCTCGCAGATGCCAGGCAGGAAGGGAAAAGGCGGGACTTCCTGTCCTCTCAGGCAGCGGCTGAGCCAGCTGAACACACAGGGAGGCTCCGCCCTCAGGAACGCCGGCCGCTGCATCTGCTCCAGCTGGGCTGTGGAGGGGGAGGGGCACGCCATGCCGTCCGTTACTACAGACACGTCCCTCACACACACACACATCCTCGCCAGTCGATAAGAAACGGTCTAGGTAGGGAGCTCTTGGTAGGACAGTAAAAGGACGCGAGGGACTGAGTGACGTGTGGCAGGAGAGCAGCAGGACAAGGAGTGAAGCTGTGCTGCGTGGCGGCTCTCACCCTGCTCGATGAGACAGACTTCAGTAAAGGAGGTGATGAGGGAGGGGTAATCTCTCCAGTACAGGTCGATGTACTGCTCCAGATGTAAGTCTCTGGAACACAGGCCCGCACACACACACACACACACACAATTAGTAGGTCATGAGAACGGCTGTTCTAGTTCGCTAGTTGGACATTTAGTCAATATAATTAATCCACAGCCAGCCATTACCACCTCCACTTCAGCAGAATGGCTCAAATGGATAAATCAGAATTTGCAAAAACACTTTAACTAGGGTGGTGCGTGTGTTAGCTAACATCTCCTGTATTAACAAAAAGCTCCAGTGAGATGAGTGTCACCCGGTGCTTGACTCTCCCTACTTCAACTCTTCCTTTAATGTGGACAGCTGAGCGGCTTGTGATGCTGTCAGGTTCCACAGCGCAGGGCGCCCTGCTCACCAGCTCTCATTAACGACACCTGGCTGTGTGCGCTCAGCACCAGGCCCAGGTGTGTGGGATCACTGAGTGCGACACTGGCTGAGAACATGCTGGCTTCTGTCCAGACATGCTATTCTGTCTGGCGACGATCTATCATCAGATTGCCGATTTCTCTGTGAGAATCCGTCTTCTACGCCCCCCAATCCCAAACCTCCAGCTCTGGGCACACACTCAACAAACTGTGGTTTGACTCCTACGCAAGCATCTCCTCCTCATCCACACCAAACGCACTGTCTCGTTCTACCTGGCTAGCTGTTGCAGCAGGCTGACCAGGGCCCTGGCCCCGCCCCTCTGCAGGTCGTTCAGCTGCATCTCCTGGTAGAGCAGGTGCAGCACGTAGAAGAGGGCAGGGATGTGGGGGAACAGAGGGGCGGAGCTGTCCAGACGCAGGGTGGGGCTAGTGGGAGGGGACTGGGATTGGGAGGAGGAGTCTCCGGCAGAGGGTTCGCTTGTTACGGACTCCAGACCAGCAAGCCTGCACACCATCTGCCGATGGTAGTGACAGCCCCGCATGTATTCCCAGTCCTATAAACGCACACATGAAATACAACACAATGGTCAAACACACCCACCAGTGATAAAAAATAAATACACGGAGTAGATAATTGCAGAAGCACCTCACCCTCCCCAGGCAACACAAATAACATAAACATGTTCCGGAGTTCGACAGAGAGGTCCATTAAAAACCCACCTAACAGGTTTGGAGACTGCCATGACAGCTAATGCAGGCCTGACCCAGGCCTGAGTCATCCTTTACCGCATGTCAGCCTAAATACATGCAGTCCTACATACGGTAAACAAGCTGTTCTAGAAGGTCACGCTACCCAGAAGCATTTTGATCATTCGCTAACGACCAAACAGGCTTTTATAAAGTGAAAGCAACACAGAAACTTAAGCAACCTACTAAAACTATAATGTTGAATATATAGACTCCAGACAACAAATCAAAATATTTTTTTACTAAAAGGTTTGGGTAGTCGAAGGATCCTTGTCTAATGGAAACATTACCAGTGACCGCGTGACCATGACAGCCAAGTGCAATTGGTAGTGGAATTAATAGAATAACAGCCAATGTAATCATAAATAAGCTGACTGACTCATCGTGGCCAAATGGATGCATGTTCTTAACCCTTCTTCAACCTGAGCTTGCTAAGGAGGAGCCCCGAGGACGCCCTCTCACTTCAGACTGAAGCAGACCCACTCAGATACAGACACATCGTCCAGGCTTGTTCCGGCCTACCTCATCAGAGCCCGTCTCGGCCGGGCGAGCCTTCTTGGCAGCAATCACGGGAGAGAGGGGCACTTCAAAATGGAGCTGAGGGCACAAGAACGCAAGGTCACGCCGGAGTTAGACTCGTCCTTTTTCCATCAGGCCTGTTTGTCTCCAGCAGCACGCTGGGCGTGCGAGCTGAAACAGGAAGTGGAGCGGCCGAAACAGGAAGTGGGGCGGCGCTCACGTTGCGAGTCCAGCGCAGGCGCTCTGTGTTGTAGCCCATGAGGCTGATGAAGCAGGTGACGAACAGGTTCCACTCCAGGTGAGCGCTGGGCCCACCAGGGGCGTTGTACATGCTGTACCACTTCACCAGAACCTTCATGGCCACGTCCTTAGGAAGGATGAACCGCAACGCCTGCAGACACTTCCTCACTACAGCCACCGGGGGGGACGACGACGACGACACAGGACGACAGAGACAGACAGCGAGAGAAGACAAAGGTTATTAATCGAGGTGGGTCAGTAGACAGCAGACAAGTCAACAGGATTTCCAAGCAAGACAATGAAATTTCATCCTGAGAAACCACCAACTCACGACTCCTCTCTCTCCCCCCTCTCTCCCCCCCCTCCCCCCCACCCCACAGCCAGCAGGTAGACAACCACGCATTAATTAGCTCCTGTGCCATCGCCCAATCAGACACCTAATCATCTCCGTCCTGCTATCTTAATTGGACGACAGAACTACAAAAGGTCAGAGTAGAACAGCAGAACAGGATAAATGCCATTCCATTAGAGAGTGAGTCCTGATCTCAGGGATCAATTAGTGACTAATGCAGAGGAACGCCAGGTACTAATTGGCTACCAGTTTCCGAAACAAAAGATGAAGGGGGGGGGGGGGGGGGTCAGCAAAGCCTTTAATAACTAGACAAAAGAGATGATCCATTTTGTTAATACAAACAAGCTCCCCTATGGTGATGTACTTCAAGAAAACAAAAAAAAGGTTATTTTTTACAACAAAATAAGCTGCCTTGGCTGTTTAGATATAGCCAGTCCCCCTTGAGGTATTCACCCGCTATTAGCTCTGACACTATCATCGGTTTTCAGCCTTATTTTCCACTGGCCACTTTTTCATTTGTACCATTTACACACCAGTAGATAACATCAGCCTGTCACTAAGTCACTGTTGTATACACCCAGGCCGCACCACATGTAACAATCCACACGTCATGAACCAAAAGTCATATCAGACCTGGAACATCGCAACAGGAAATGCACTTTAAGAAAGAGGTTCATTCATGTTTATGTTGTGTATGCCTCAGTGCATGGCAGTCCTGTCTGACAGAACACAGGACACAGGACAGGGAGCGGCAGGCAGGTTTCTGGACGGCACAGACAAACATCCCCAGCCAACAGGCCGCAGTCACTGGACTATGGTAGCAACACCCCTCCAATCTGCTGAAGCAATTATCATCAGTTAGCAAGAGAAGGTGAGTAGTGCTTGTTTTCTTCAGCGTGTGTGTGTGCGTGAGTGAGTGTGTGTGGGCTGGAGCGAGGGCTAGGAGTGCACCCCTCCCCCTGTCCACAGGCTGCAGTACGTCAGTGTGTGACGGCGTGTGGCTCGCAGCACTTAAACCCAACTTTCGCGAGCGATCGGCAGCATGACTCAGCTCAGTGCCGGAACTTTCCCCACCACTGTCTCTGGTCATGCGTATCATTCTGGTTCACCCTGCTCTAGGTGGCTCTTACCCAGCTCAGATGTGGCGATTTCAGGGATGGATATCCTCAGCATTGTGCCATTACTTAGCTCCTAAAGAGAACATACATTTAGAATACATTCCTGGAGATTATAGGGGGGAGGAGCACAATTTGAATCCCACAAAAACACGAAATATTAATCTGACAAGTAACCGACTTCATTTATGATGGAAGCGTTCCACGTGCATACATAGGTCAACGTTTGCAAGCAGCTTTAGTTCATATACCCAAAACGGCCTTAAACTGACACATTTGGTGCTGTCCAAACATGTCAGATGTCACAATATGATTTGCCTGAGATTGACACATTGCAGGGGTCAAAAGCAATCAAATTCAATATGGCATGAAGACGTCCGTAAAGTGGTCGACCAGTTACTAGCGGTCTCATATTGCACTGGGGCTAGAGAATGACAGCTGTGAAGAGAGGTGGAGCGGGCGGGGGGCGATAAGGGGAAGGGACTAAGAGAGTCGTGTTAAGGAGAGGTGAGCAGAACATTTTTGTTACAAAAATGCATGAACACAGATGACAGACAGACAGGCAGACAGACAGACAGACAGACAGACAGACAGGCAGGCAGGCAGGCAGGCAGGCAGGCAGGCAGGCAGGCAGGCAGGCAGACCCACCAGAGTCACCCTGTTGCTGACAGGGTCTCGGAGAGCTTGGATGTATGGAACCATTGTTTGGAAGGGGTAGTCGTCCTGCCAGGACCAATCAGGGAGCTTGGTGGTCGACCCCTTAATCTCTGACACGGGAGACGGCATAGCCATCTGGGAGTTAGGGAAGGTCAGAGTTCAAGTCAGGAAACGTCCTTATTCCTCAGATAGACAATCCTCCTTGATAAACTTTGGTCTTCTTCTGTAACAATTCAATCTACAACAGCAGTTCAGCTTTGATACATGTTGACAAGACTATTTTTTGTGTACCCCCCCCCCCCCCCCTTCATCTGTAAAGGTAAAAAACAGCCACACTGATCTGAGGTTGCAATCTAATTACGGTATTGATCAGAGCGTGTACACAGTCCTCATCCATCACAGGCCTTAGTTCTACAGAAGGCCTAATGGCTCCTTTTATAAATATAGAATAATGACAGCCACAGCGGAAAACTGTCGGGTTCAGACGGAAGTTGGGCCATTAGTATTATTAAAACTTACTGCTCCTCTCAGACGGCCAGCTGTGTCTGACTGGCGCAATAATCTCCAGTCTCATCAATCTGATTTAACAGCATTCATTCATATCCATGGATGTGGAGTATTGTACCTCATCCATGGTCCTGATGTGTCTGCCAGTGGCTTTGGCAGGGGTGCTCACACCCTCGATGGGCGTGCTCTGCTGACCGCTGTGGTTGGACAAGCTGAAGCTGGGTGATAGGAGGCCCGGGACAAACACCTTGCTCACCTGGGAGAGGATCAGAAGGAGGGCGGGACAATTCAAATCAACCAATAGACATGGAGGAATGAAAAGCTAGTCAGGAAGTGGGCTGTTTGTGTGGAAGGATTATGTTGTTGGTTACCCTGGTGATTCCTGTGTACAGTGCCAGGCTGCCATTGGTCTCCAGAACCAACATGGCGTCTATGTGCTAGAGGGAAGAAGAAAAAAACATGAGGCAGATTGTTCCATCTAAACCTTCAGGATTTATTCATTATAAGGTTTTTATAGTTGCGCGTTGTACAATGGTGATTTATTGCTTAAAAATATATGAACACATCACTCCATGAAGGAACAATAATGAGCTGTCTGTTTGGTAGACTTTACCTCTAAAGGTGCTGCATCTTTGGCAGGAAGGGTGACCACAGATGGGAAAATGAGCTGAGAGGGATTGTTGCTCTCTATGAATTTAACACACCTGTGAAAACAATACACTTGTTACATATATGAAACAGAGCGAGAGAGCGAGAGAGCGAGAGACACTGCTTTTGCCTGACCTGACCTGAGCTGTTGGTGGGACTCCACCAGGAAGCAGAGGTAGTGGTTCTCACAGAGGTCAGAGGTCAAAAAAACTTTTGATGCCTGGCAGCTCATCTCCCTGGATGACAAACACACAGTTCACCTTCCAAGGCCCAACAGCAAAAGCCTACACCATACACCATACATAACCAAATTATAAACTATAAAGTAAACAAGTCTTTACCCATTCAGCAAGCACAGACAATTCAAAAACAGCAAAAACTGTATTTCAAGGATCCCACAAAATACACCATACACGGCCAACAGTATGTGGATACCGCTCAGTTTACAGACACCTGCTTGTTGAACACATCATTACAAAATCAAGCTAAAGTCAATATAGTAGTGTAGTAGCGGCCCATTACCTGTGGGGGGCAGCACTGGCCGGCTCACTCCACAGCTGCTCCATGCAGAGGTCTGGTACAATGGGCTCCATCTCTGGCCCCAGCAGCGACTCGTTGATGGTGCTGTTGGGCGAGGGCAGCAAGCTGGGGTGTCCCCTTGGGGACAGGGAGCAGTATGACACATTGAAGCGAGCTGCACCCGTAAAGGAGGGCGCCGCCATGCCGGGGGAGTGGGACCGACTGGAGGAGAGGACGAGAGGAGACGGGAGAAGAAGAAATGGAGTATTACTGAGGTTCCAGAGTCTCGAGCTAGTTACCTAAAGCAAGCTCCAACAGAGCCAGATTTCTCTGGATCCTAGATTTCACTCTGAGGAGTGAGTGAGTGTTTTAGGGATGAGGGTGTGCAGGACACCCTACAGCTGTCTGCACTCTCGTGAACAACCACAGTCCAATCTGACCTGAGGGCGGCCATGTTGGAAATGCTCGGGGAGTGAGTCCGCGAGTGGTGGCCCGGAGATGACGTCATCCGGCTGTGCAGGGCGTGGCAGTGGAGAGGGGAGACCATCCCCACCCCAACCGGGGAGTCGAGCCGGGGGACGCTCCGGAGGTGAGAGGTCAGGAAGCTGGGCCCCACGAGGCCCTGCTGCGCCCTGCTGCCCATCTGCTCGGGCCACTTCAGCATGGCGGCCTGCTCCTGAGTTAGGGTCAGACAGCACGGTCGAGGGTTGGTATCAGAAAGGAGGGTTATCGTCAGTCCTATGTCTGACAAACGTGTTGCAGGAAATGTAAGTGAAATTGTTTATTTCGTTAGCAATGTTAAAATAATGAATATTTGATGTCATTGTCTAACTATATTATCATATTACCTTTGTTTTTGCACTGCATGCTGTAAATCGAATTACTTCATGGATATTATGTAACTAGACTAATATAAAATTGTCACAATGAAAACCTTAAAAAACGTGAATACTAAACTACTACTGTATCTTACTTCAGACGTGACTTTGTGCAGCGCCCACACAGAGTGGTTTCCCTGGACGGTGTCGTAGGTTACCACTATGGAAGGGTCACTGCAGGTGAAGACTATCTTCATGGTGCTATCCGACACATACTGCACACTAGCTGCTTCAAACAGACCTGCCGGACACAGAAAAGACACACACACACACACACAGGAGATGAGCCCCTAATGAGCCTCCTTCTTAACCAGCACTAACAAGGCAGTGATTAAGATCGACTGAACAGAACATCCAGGCATCCCACTGCATGATGATGACCGAGGACCAATCCAGCCTCTAACGCACAGCTCTCCACGTAGGACGTATTTGTGTACAACATGTTGAAACTTATAGAAAACTCAACTCTATGGAAATGAGTCATAAGTCGTTGGTGCGAGTGCCTGTAACTCACCTGAAGGTCGGCATATGACCGGAGAGATCTCATCCAGAGGGTGCAGCATGCTGAACACCGTAGGTAGTGGCTCCCTGAGACACACAAACAGTCATTGTGCCCTAAGTACATTACAGATGCCAACGAGACGTCTGTGTCTGTGTGTGTGTGTGTGTGCGTACCTTAGAGGGCTCAGAGGTGCGTCAGATGCAGGGTTCTTGCGTTCCAGCAGCAGACCAAACTTAGTGGGCCACAGTGTGGAGACCTGGGAAACAACACAAACCTGATTGGCTCTCAATGACAACCCACTCAAGGGGTTCCCGCAACTGGCCGGGTAAACAAACCTTACTTAATTATGACTAGTCGGTATAGATAAAAATAACAGCACACACTCGCATAAATACGCACGGTAGACATGTACACACGCTCTCGCCAAGGGTAGTTAATTCACATCCGGACTAATGGTGTTTGTCCATGCAACAGCCTCTTGTCAGCTGTCAGTGAGCCAAATCATCCATTATAACTGCTTATGAAGACAATAGGCAGAACCTGGGGAATATCACAATATAACTAGCTGTGTAAAACTACTGTAATTGCCTTCTACATAAGCAGCACTCCCTCCCCCAATTTCAATCATCCACACAAACGAGTAAGCAGGCGAACAGGAAAGCCAGATTCTCACTTGAAAGGGCAAGGGGGAGATGAAGTCCTTTCCGGACACACTGTGGACGTTGACACATGTGCTCTGGACAATGCACACGGTCTGCTCCTCAACTTCATGCGCTGTACGTGAGGGGGAGAGGGACACATGTTGTTTGTTTACATCACCCATCATCAGAATTATTGCCCAATAAGAAAACCTTAAGAAAGCAAGTCAGTAAGTAAGCCTTGCTGCTTTAGAATGACCCGCGGGTCAGAACCTCTTGTTGCATGATAAAGTGCACAGTAATTACAGAATGCTACCAAACAGCATCAAGTCTAAACTCTAATACCAGGCAAGCAAGTATTTTCAAGCAAGTGCTCCTTACTTACCATCCTTATTCTTTTGTGGAACACCAAAGTTGCACCATAAGGCCTGGTTAAAATACATTTAAAATAAATTAATTGATAATCCCTGAATACAACAACCATCTGTATCACTGACTGTAATGTGTTGACAACATGCCAAGCTCACTCTGGGTTTAGCAGGCCTACCTGTTGCACCAGGCTGTCAACAGTGAAGGCTTTGTATACGCTGGAGGCCTGATTCCTGCTGCCCTGGCTCCAGATCACCATGTTACCTGCTGTATACAGCTCCTCTTCATAATCAACATCACCACTGTCTCCAACACAACCCTTCCTCAGCTGCCAACATTCCTGCAGAACAGAGACCACCAGTATAACAATTGGGATGCTATTCACTTTTATAATTTATGGAAAGGAGAAAGTAAGCAAGGTACGAAATAATGTTGTGATATTGAGTTTTAACTTGTAAGTTTACCCTCTCATTCTCCTGTAGGGTGACCTCCTGGAGAGAGCCCACCAGGCCAGCGGCCCCATCTGAAGACCAGAGCTCAGAAGCTGGCTGCAGCTGACGGAGCTGTAGGTTCACAGCGTTCGGGTGGTTCTTGCAGTGCTCACGGCCAAACGGGACAAACGACTGCAATTCCCCTGCGGCTATCATTGTGGCTCTCTCTTCATACACGTTCGACATGAGTTCCAGATATCAGCATTATTTCTGATGAAGAGGACAAGACGGGGAGAAGTGGAATTGTTAATAAAGAGCCAGTCCTCACTAGGTTTAATATAGCTATAATCTGTTGTTTCAAGTATTTATTTATGCTCAGGATAGTGGCTAGCTTTGATGTTTTCACTGTGTCACTCACGTCTAGCTGGAAGTGTGTGTTCTGATTAATCATGCTAGCAGTAGTTTAACAGTTGTAATACGATAGCTAGCCCATAACCATGTGACGCGATAGTTGATCAGTAGTGATTTAAAGACCGGTCATTTCAGTCCAGTAATGCATGCATGTCATCATTAAATGTTTTTAGTCTAACTGTTACCCTTCTGTTTTCGGTAACAGTTGATTAAATGAGTGCCTTGAGTGGCAAAGACAACTTACAGCAAGCTTGCTACAGCTAGTTAGCTCTAGCTCGTGTCCTAGTATTGACACCAAAACGTCCGATTAACATACATAACGAGCTAAAACATAACACTAGGCCTCGCTATATCGCCAATGGTTAAACCAAGTGCTAGCTTCTCAAATCTGTCAAGCACTGCATGGTCAGCTCACCTTGCTAAAACGTTAGCTATATTAGCTAGATAGCTAGGTAACGTTAGCATAAGCAGAAGGAGACCGGCGCAAACCTGATAATAAGGAATAGTCTGTATCGTCTCGCAGTCCTTGTCTTTTATTTATTTAACCCTTACTTGTGTATCGGGTGATTTCCAATATCAGCATAAACACTACTTAAGTTAACCCATTAAGGTAAAGATCGAAAAATAAGCTTTTCAAATGTGCGCGGACATGTTCCTGTCTTGACTCAGAGGTTCACGCCCTCTTTGTTTCAACCAATCACAGACCGAATAGGGCAGCATGACGTAGGGTGGTGAACATTTTTAACACATTAACACTGACAGGTGGTTGTTTTAATGTGGTTGGTAATGAATGATAGAGTAGAAAATTATAAAAATCTACACACTTTCCTCTTATCAGCCAAGAGGGAATGTCTGAGGCTTCATACCGTGGTACACGGACAGAATATCGTTGGTGATGCTCACCACTCCAGGTGACACAGGGAACAGATGTGTCAGGTCAATATGAACCCAATAGTGACTAAATGGTCGCCTATTCCCCGGGCATCTCTTCCAAACTAGGTTTTGCTCTCTACCAATATATATGTATGTCCCCTGGTACAATAACAAATTGTTTTTTTTTGTTGGGTTTATTGAATTTGATTGTTTTTTGTATATTGTCTGGAAACCATTATGTGGCCCTCTCAAGCACCTGCCTTTTCTCTTATTTGCTGTGGTGTTTTAAATTTAAAATAAGGTTTTGATTTCCGTACACATGAATATCAATCACAAGGAAAAAATAGCAATATGCCTAACATGTGAAAGGTTTTTGCTCGTGCCTCTCCCGCAAATGTGTATCTGAAAGTAACTACTCTTTCCCCTCGTCCAGCAGCATAATCAGAGATATTGTACGGCTATTCAACAAGGTTTTGAAATTCATCAGCAATCTGTATTACAAAAAAAGTAAACAAAGAATAACCCAGAAAAAAACACACAAAAGAATGTGTAGACAGAATGTAAATGTAGGGTTGAATTCCAGATCTTAGATTTATAATTTATATTCTTAGCATTTGAGGATACAAGGAAAGGGCAACTTGACGAGAGACCAGAGAGACAAAGCTGTAATGTGATTGGTCCGGATGACCCAAGGTCCCCAGAGCACTGTGGGTAAGGCTTTGTTGCTTTAAGAAGACTAATGAAGATCTGAAAGGATATTATTGTATGTAATGTCTTCCATGTGGCTTGAAAAACAAATAACTTTACAGCATTAGTTATGATACAATGAAGAGCCGGTTGTTTAATTGATCCGTTGCAGGATTTCTTTACCAGAACAAAACCACATTAGGGAATTCTCTAGGGCCCAAAATTAGGGCCACTGCCATCGGATTAGTTGTGTGTGTAAGTGTACAATACAGTGTGTGCATATTCATATGTGTGTGTGTGTGGTCTTGTTCCACAAGGATGGTAAACTAAGAAAGTAATTTCCTTGTGGGGAAGGGGGTTAGGGTTACAAATAGTGTTAGGTTTAGAGTTACATAAAGGGTTGAGGTTAGGATTAGGGGTCAGGCATTACACAATTATGAATGAGGTGAATTGTCAGTCCTCTCTAGGATAGTAAAACAAACCTGTGTTTGTGTGTTATGAGTGCAAGTGCTTGATGGATAGTATTTAATTCAGTTTTTAATACACACAACAATAAAGTTCAACTTGATTGGCTGGGCAGAGAGTCCAGTTGATACTATTATTATTATGCTGGGGTCATCCCCTGGGTGGTTAATGCGTGTTTCACTGGCAAACTGCCTAGAGGTGACTCATCAAGGGGGCTGGGTGTGGTATTGTCAGTTGCCACATTAGTCTCCAGCTCTAACGTATAGCTCTGGGCCCAAGCTCACATCCACCTGCCAGGGGCAATTTGGAAACCAACACATCTCCCCTGTTTAGGGAAGAGTTTGTGCTAACTACAATAACCTCTAAGAAGCTATGGATTCCCTAGCAGACAACTCACAAAGTAGACAGGTGTTTTCTGTTGGTGGTTCTCTCAAGTCCACATGGGAATGTGTTGATGAATTTTTCTTACTATGATAATGACATAGTAGTCTAAAGTAATGCATTCATTAAGTAAGCAACATGGACTTTCTTATTAGAGGTTACTAATCGGAAGACTGCTCATAATCTGACAAGTATCAATAGGATGTACTTATCTGTAGGAAGTGTACATTCTTTCAAATGATCACAAACGTTTTCTGGACAAAGGATTCAGCATCTGTTTTATATCAACACTGTCAATTATATAGGTATGTTTTCCCAGTGGTTCATACTTAATTTACTTTATCTTGGGCCTTATTTCATCAGGATTGTGACTCAGTCCCCCAAGGATGCTGGTCATGGCTGTTCAACTGCAGAATGGCCGAGTGGTGAGGATTGTAGAAGTGCATTGGAGGTGGTTCGGTGAACAATTATGGTCCTTTGAATAACCTTACTTATTAACAGAGCACTAGTTACATGCTATGCAATCCATCGGAACTGGTAAATACATAGTGCATAGTACATGGGAGGTAGGGATAATAGTCAGCCCGGCCACACATCTGACATTTATGTTAACCATGCATTTAACCTTAGATCATGTGTGTTGTCACGTTGAATTATCCTTCTGGTATGTGATGAGTGAGTTAAGCAGTTAGGAGAGAGTAGCGGTGGGCTAGAGGGAGGGAGGAGAGAAACAAGATGGAGTAGAGCGGGAGCAGTGGAGTAATGCACACGAATATGGGAATGTGGTTGAGGTACTGAAATGTGTTACCCCAATTGTATCTGTTTTTGTGTCTGTGGCAAGAATACTCTTAACATTGCAAACAATCAAATGGAATTTAGTATGAAGTTCTAAACAATTGAAAATCTATTGACTTGATATGTCAATTTGCCAACCGTAATATACTGAAGAATATTCCGTCTCCAATTCTCCTGCACTCCTCCAAACTTGTTCAATCTTAAAAGTCAACTATTGTGACTGGGTAATCATCAGATGAGTCAAAAGCAGCCCCCATGACGTGAAATAAGTCATTGCTGTTTGAGCAAAACTTAATTTTACCATAAGCTTAGTTCAAACTGAGCATGCCAAAAGCCAATGACGATCGCATCTATCCCGTTGGGATGTTATGACGTAAAAACCTAGATCGAATCTGATTGCCCTCCTGCCTGATGAAAAGTAATCCGATGTATAAAACGAGGGAGGTCTGTGGGTCCAGAATGAGACACTAACCGGTGGGGAAGCATCTGATAGATTTTCAACTGTGTTCCGAGACTACTTGGGAACTCACTGCCGCACAAAGTAAGCGTTCAGAACCCTGGACAGCGCCAAAGAGAGAGGACCCGCGGATCAATTTTCTAAAGCACATGTAAGACCTTTTCTGTGATACTATTTGTTTAAGGCAATCAACAAAACAGATTATTTACGTATTCCAATACGTTTTTTCTTTTGACTGTATGTAGCCTATGGTTTTGTTAACGTCAAATTAATGATTTTGCCGAACTTAAAATTGTTAAAGCAAGACGAGATTGAATGTGAATATTCATATTATCTTTATCAATGTAGATGTTAAGCGCCAAAGTACTCACCAACTCCTGTAAAAACCCGTGCGCAATTACGCATTTGTCTGAATAGTTGTAACATTACTACCTCAGTGCTGAATTTGACCAACATGATAAAACCTGGAAAATAGTATTACATTGTTTAGAAAACGGTTTGGCTTTTAAGATTGAAATCTACGTTTGTAGCAATCGATTTGTTTTGTATCAAAACTTCGATGCGTAAAAAGCATTGAGTTGTGGTTTGTGAGTTGTTTCATATCAATGATTCAAATAATGAATACATGTCATTGTATAGACTGACTATACGATACCATCTAAACTCCCTGACTTCCATTGCAGGTTTAAAGCGATGGTTCAAAGAAACAGTCCCCAGCTGCTTCTCCTTATAGCCCTGTGCAGTGTGTTATATTCCCGGACTCTGAGTTTACCATATGCATCTACGAGGTAGGCTACGAATAGAAGGCAACAATATAGTCTACATTGTTTTATTTAGTTTGTTCTTAAAGTAACTCATGCAGCCTACTATCTCCACTGTGCAAGTTATCTTAACTAATACATTTATTCTAACACTGATGTAGCTTTGTTGAAAGTTATTGAAATTGTGTTTATGAAAATCATTCACGGAATTTAGTAACATGTTGCCCAATCTATTGAAGGGGGGCTCTTTTCAGTAGTCTTCCGTTTCAGTTGTTTGTTTTTACCTGACCAAAAAAATTACAATGTTTTGTAAATTATATTTGCTAGATTTATATAATGCGATTGCAATTTGCTCTTTTTCTTGCCAGACCGATGCGACACGCAGACGGTCTCTTTACAAGCGGATACAGCAAACTTCTTGGGCAGTTATCAGCGCGACGGTATCTGGAATCTTTGATTGGGAAGCGCGTCAGGTGAGCAGTAGGCTTACAGGCGGGCGGTTGTCATTGGGAATTATGGATTTCGGAAAATATTGTACTTTTAAAATGTAGTCGCAGATCCCATTTAAATATGTATTTTGTGTCTAGATTTAATACAGGCCTATATAAACACTAATATCAGAGGACGTTGATTTGATCATATTTTTAAATAGGCTCTTTACATTTTTATAGTTTATGACATGACATGCTTTGAGTAATCAATTTCATGTCTGTACTACATTTGTTGCTGAGTTTCAATAAATGTATAGATAAGCGTGTTCAAATCAATTCATAATATGAATGCACAGTCCATGATGAGATGTTGGACTTTTGTTTGACCTATGTGTATTCAGTGACGACATGATGGAGGACCAAGTCCCAGTGAAGCGACACTCAGATGCGATCTTCACAGACAACTACAGCCGCTTCCGCAAACAGATGGCCGTGAAGAAATACCTGAACTCCGTCCTCACAGGAAAAAGAAGGTTTGTGCGCATGTGTATGTATGTGCTTGTGTGCAGTTTGCATTTTTGTGTGAGGGCATGTTTGCTGTTCTTCGTGCCTCGTTTAGACCTCTTCTCTTCTTTCTCCTCAGCCTAGAAGATCCTCCCAGTGTTCCGGAGGAGTCCATAAACGACCCAACGTTTCAGGAGAGCTATGATGACGTCAATGTAGATCATCTTATAAATTTCCAATTGGTAGGTTAGGCTTCTCCCCTGTCATTGTTAGATTTGAAATCATGAATTATCAGTGCACCATCATTATACTTGTCCTTCCTACTCAATAATCTGTGTTTTCTCTCCTTCTCCATTTCTTCCTCCCCACCTGCCTTCCCTAACTTTCTTTTGCAGCCACTTTGAGGGAGAGCAGTGTGTGTATGCAAACCTCAACCAGACATCTTCATTGACCTGCCATTCCAAAAATATTAAAAAAGGACATCTGTAACTGACATGTGTCAGAGTCCAATGTGGTTATCTATCAAGTACATGTTTACATTGTATATAAGACACTTAAACTAAAGACTTACCCCTTGATGATGCAGGCCGCAGTAAATTATATGTGACTTCACCAGATTGGGATAAATCTGCTGTTAGCAGGACCTCAGTAATCCGTAGATATAGCTCTGCACAGTATGGTTTAATTGCAAGAGCTTAAGCAGATGAGGACCATATTTGAAGAGATATCGATGCATACAATCACTTTTTATCCACTTAAAAACAAAGCTATATCTGTGCATAAACCTGCCTAGAGCAATCTAGTGATGTAACTCACCAAATAAAAATATGTCTGTTTATTTTTCAAAGCTGAGTACTTTTGTAAGTAAATGCTGGCGTTGAAGATGTTCTGTCTGAGAATAGTGGTGCACAGCCAGGAGTGACCAAGCAGCACCTCACACTTGAAGGCGCCCAACTTTGTTGATACAATCCTAATGATATTATTTAGAGGTTAAAACCTATTTTGCAAGGGGGGCTCAGCAAGAAATCAAAGAAAATCAATATCACTATTTGTCATCCACAAATCAAGTTCCAGTTGAAGACCAAATGATAACACTAGGAAAGCGGTTTATTCCTCATAAATAACTGTGCTTGTTACTCTGCAAGTACTCACCTGGAATACTAAAGGTGAGCAATTAGAGGCAAGAAAAGTGTATTTCTTGCTGGGTTTTCTAGCTGTCAGTAACTTAAAATTAACACAATCATGATAAGGATACAGATGCTATTTAAACCATTACAACACATTGGAGATAGTTGAGAAAAGTCTTTGAGGTACATACATTATACATTTAGAGATTGTCTGTGGAATTTAGTCTAAGGAGTTATAGAAATAATTGACTATAAGGTTCTGTAGATAGGTCATCCCTTTCTTGTCTTGTCATATTTTGTCATGGAACGTAAAGTTAGTTAAATATAAATGTGATCTCTTTGAGAAGGTCAAGGCCAAAGCATGAGAAGACAATGTAAGACATAAATTGTTTACCATAGTGGTCCTTTTCTACAGAATGTACCTTTCAATAGATCCAGATAATACTAATAAATAAATAAAACAGTTGCAAACATTCCCGTTGTTCCTCATTTTGTGATTATTTGGATTGAGGTCCTAGCACATACAATATGCTGGAAAAGATTACACAGGCACAGTCATCGGTGACTTGTGCTCCAACGGGTTGAGTGTGCTGAAATCCCTGAAGCCAGCAACAAACACATAGCTGTTTAAACATATGAGTCAGTGTGTCAAAATAGATGTTTGACTCATAAATGTCAGAAGGAATCTGCTATGGGGGAGGGGGTAGATAATGGTAGGGCCAAAGTCAATTATATTATTAGCTTATTATAGGATTACATCTCTGTCCATACCTCTATGTACCAAAAAACAAAGATGGAATTATATCCGTGCAGGTCTGTCGAACCTCCATGACGTAAATATGGCTAAACACAGTCAAAAAAGACAGACACATAAAAAATGATTTACATAATACAGCAAACCTGGGAGGGCAATGGTCAATCAGTCCATGAAAGCATGTCTAGATACCAAGTCTCAGCATGGCCTGCTTGAGGGCTCACACCGAAAACCTAGGACAACTGGGAAATAGAATACATTACATATGTTTCAGGAATGCCTCTCCTCTCAGTGTGTGTGTGTGTGCTTGTGTGTCCACTCTCCAGTGCAAAGTGAACGATATGTGATTATTCCCTGCCTTGTGGAGAGGCCAGACTCATTAACTCTCATTACTGTTGATCTTAATGGCCCTACATCCTCCCTACCCCCAGCCCCTGATAGTAAAAATAGAGAGGGGCTTGAGTACTGTCAGACCCCACACTGCTTTTGGTGTCTGGGTCTGTGTGTTTGTGTGTGCGTGCTGTATGTTGGGGTTGGTGAAGGGAGGTAATTGTAGCTTTTCCTCCACTTAGTGAGTTAGACCTATCACTACACATGTGCAGTGTGTGTGTGTTTATGGGGTTTGTGCAGTAGTCAACCAACCCATTCTACCCTGCTCTCATTCCATCCTTTTCCTTCACTGCCCCTCTCCACAAAACAGTAATTTTGTAAAGGGGGGCTGGAAACCATAGGACAGGTTACAGGCTAAATTCAGGGGTGAGCCTTCCTGCCTCATTCGCCACTCTACTTCCTGTTTCTTGCATCTGGAGGGGTTGCCACATGGGTTCGATGACAGTGGACAGGGGCAGGCCTTTGAGTCTGTGACATATGGCTCTGCAACAGGAGCCAATCACTCTGCATCGTGTCACATGATCTCATGCTTTGTCACACACCAACCAACCTGCAGCACATTTGGTGTGTTTTCCTATAATTAAAGAAAGAAATTAACGCAAAACCAAAACGTTTTTTTCTTCAAATCTTGTTTTGACTAACTGAGCGCAAAAACAAGGGAAACAGTAAGCACCTGGTCTGTGACAAACATGTTAATGACTTTTTCAGTTAGGGAGGTCTCATTAGTGGAGGTGTCTCGTGTCTCTCAGGCTCAATAAATCAGCTGAATGAATGACCCTGCATATCTGGGGCCTGGAAAGGGCAACCTTCAGATAAATCATGATCCAACGCTGACAAATGGCTGAAAGTCCCCTCAGTGCACACATGAACAAACACATTTCTACAACATGTATACAACCTGGACATATCACAGTAACAGCTCTATGTATGTTTGTGCATGTATCTGCCCCCTTCTTGCCCTCTTTCCTAGAAGCCTACTGTTTAGCCAAAGAGCCATTGAAAGGATCCAAACAAACCAGTTATGTATGGCTTTCAATGAGTCAACTATTTCCCTGGAGAGTCATGAGCATTTTTTTGTTGTTGATTTGGACCCTGTCCAAAGTCAACGTAGGTGATATTCACTAATTTACACAGTAATGGGTTAATGCTAGAAGCAGAAACCCATGATGTGGGTCATGATGAAATGTCACGTCTAATGCCAGGACTATTTTAGGCTTGATTACTTATATTACTATTAAGGAACCTATCCAGTCTAATGAAATGTGACAGCAATGCCTGGTTTAAGAGAGTACACTGAAAACATGTGGAAGAACCACTGTCTTTAAATTAGAATTTATGTTTTTTTTGTTGCTAGTTTGCTAACTAACTTGTTGCAGCAATAACAGTGCATAGACTGCTCATGATGTGCTTTCACTCCATTAACCCTTGTGTTATCTTCGGGTCATTCTGACCCATCAGCCGTGTGACCCACCGTCGTATTGCGACAAATTGACCTCATACAAAAACAAAGTGAAGCATTTTCTTTTAACCGTTGGGCTGTCTCAGACCCCCCACATTGCAAAGGTTAAAAGAAAATTATTTGTATTTGTTTTTGTATTGGGTAAAACTGGGTAAACACAACGATGGTTCGTTATGAACCTTTGGGTCATGTGACCCGAAGGCAGCACAAGGGTTAATAGATGAGGGGGGGGGGGAACAATGTAGAACGCTAAACAATCAAGGCTTTCTGTGTGTGTGTGTGTGTGTTGGGAGCTACAGGAGGCTTTAGGACAGAGATAGAACAGTCTCAACAGTCAACTGCACATTGACATTTCTGTCACAGGCAGTAACAAGGGCAGCCGCAAGGCAGCAGTGGGAGGGGAGAGCTGCCACAACACCACACGCTCCAACACTGACGTATGCTGGGTAAGGGCACCATGCTGAGACTGAGGGTAATTGGGAAAATCCCTGATGTGGAATGTAGGGCCAGCAAAGGTGGAGAAGAACGACTGACGACTGATGTCCAGCAGGCCAGGGATACGATATGATCCTAAGTCATGGCTCTCTGTCGCCTTTATGTTTCTGGACTTTCCTTATTTTATGGCTTGAATCCCTATTGGTATTCTTTTTTTTTGGTCGTCAAACTATAAGCAAAAAAACAAAAGAAAAGGGAAAGGTTGATTTCTTCATTCTAGACTGCAAGCTGCTGTGTGTGATTACCTTCCACAAGAAATACACGGCTCTATGAAACCAATGACTCGGTCCAGTTGAGAAGAAATTACATTTGAATTACACTAGGTACTTTTTAATTGAACATATCTCCACATCTTTCAATAATGGATTGACATTGCCTGCATATTTGAAAAAATGATGTAGGCCTACTTGATTTCAGATAAGCTTGGACACATCTTAATGGATTTGTGCCACTTGATATCAATGTCAATTTGTGCAATGTGTTCATTTGGCTGCCACGTCATGTGACGAATCAACATCCACAAGTTTTGAGATTTAACTAGTGATATAATAAATTGAATGTCAAGATATTGGACTTAGCTCATATTGTGACTTACTGCTGGGTTAGCCTTGCCTAGGGTAACCTTAATCACAGATCCATTCATATTTTCAGATAAAAAAATAGTACCATACATGGTTTGTTGCAATTATGTCTTTGCTCGACTATACTATGCACTACTGTAATTGAAATTAATACTGAAGTTTTGTTGACCAAGCCATAACTAGCTAGCTGCTCTAATTGAGATGTTAGCACTGTACTGTGTTTGAGTAACTAAGATGATGTGCTGCAGTATCCTTTTGCTTGCCATGCTTGGTAGCTGAGATGTGGTTACTCTGCAATGTGGATAGCAAATACAGACTGACAAATATATTTTAGAACTATGCACTTTTGATGCTTGATTTCCTGCTGTACTTTCTGTATTCACTATTTTACATCACTTTGGATAAAAGTATCTGCTAAATAAATGTAATGTAAATCTTTTACAAAAAAAACTTGCCGTCATTTCCTGAACAGGTAAGCCAAGATAATGCACTGATAAACATGTTGGGTGTCAGAGGGAACAAGGTAGAAGTAAAAATGGATGACAGCACCATCTACCATAGTGGTAACAATAGACAACAATTTGTAGTCTATAATACCACCTAGTGGAGAAAAGGAATACTATCCAGCTATGACTGCCTTGAACAATAAACTGTAAACGCTCTTTTTTGTTTTTTACAAACGAAATACGATAAATTGGCATTTAAAAATCATAACAGGAAATATTTATTAAAACAGTAAATATTTACATATGTCACATAAAAAAGCAGATTTACAAATATCATGGAAGACAATCACATTTCATTAAGAAATAAAATGCACAATCCCAATAAAACAAATAACCATCTTTTTCTGGATTGATATTTTCTTCTCCATATGGTATTACACCCCCCCCCCCCGCCCCCCCATGATTGACGTTTCTTGACGACAGAATGGCAGTAAACTGGCATAAGTAAAACCTGATTGTCCCAGAATACATGTGTATTCCGTAGAGATCCCTTTGGGTTGAGTCTGTGGCACGTGGACAGAGGGAGCACTGATTAAGCTAAAAAGTTCCTTGAATAAAACTCCAACAATCATTAGCTCTTTTTTCCTTTTCTTTTGAGAGTCTTTGGGTTTAAAGATGCATGGCTGGCTTCACAGCCGTCTGACGTTCTTCTTGCTGCGGGCACTGCCTATCAGAATGGCTTTGTCCCTGGACGTGCTGCTGCCTGGACCGTGGGACAGGACAGTGCGACAGGCCGAGGAACCGTGGAAGTGGCTATGGCACTTGGTACAGAAGTCGAAGGCACAGCTTTGCCGGGTGCAGGTGGCACGGAGGGCGTGGGCGTTGTGCTTGGCGGGGGAGCCACACAGCTTGCAGTGCTTCAGAGACTCATGCTGCTTAAGGGAACTGGCAACCTGGAGGACATGAACACAACATGAATGAGTTAGACTTCCCGGCAATGCCTTCTATGCTCTGCAGTTGTCGAGAGAGAGGCAGGGGGGAGGGTCAGAAGACACCAGTTAGCTGCCCCCTATAAACTGGATATTATCCAGTTTATAGGGGGCAGCTAACTGGTCAGCAAAAACAGGACTGGACAAATACACACCTCCTGGTATTCCCTGAAGCGTGTGGCATGAGAGTTGCGGGTTGAGGGAGTGCAATCTTTCTGCAACGGACTCCTCTTGGAGGCTCGCTGGGCAGATGTTGAGGCTACGGTCTGTATGCAGGACAGCACCACCCTGGACAGGGCAGCGCTGCGTGTCAGACAATCCCCATTCTCCAGTCCTCGAGCATTTCCAGAGTCCTGCCATAAACGGAAGCAAAACATGATTGTTAAATACGCTTCCACTTGATGAACCACATTGTCTGTCCCATTCCATAGTATGACAGTGTCAATACAAATGGTAGAGACCTCTAAAATGTACCAGCTCATTGTGGGCTAATGGTCAGTCAGTTATCCTGGTTTGTGGACAAAATTGAGCCGGCTATTACCTCAAATCTCTGTTCTGCCTCCTGGCATCTGGTGAGTGCAGCCTTGTCCTGGAGGATGATTCTTCTCCAGGTTCGGCTTACCATTCTGCAGCTAGGAAGAAAGGAAAAGAAGACCATCATGAATAACATGAATTCTTGAGAGGGAACGTCACCCATGTTGTTAACCTGTGCTAGCTTCACCACGTCTATCAAAAGGTGTCAGGAAAGAGTATCCTACTTACTGGATCAAGTCCACCTCTCCAAGCATCCCCAGGATCCTTGTGAGGATGTGTTTCATGTCTCTCTCCAGCAAGGCTGTGAACACATCCACACACTCCCGCCCCATGTGTCCTCCGATGACCCTGTCCAGGTTAAAATCCTTGGCCAGCTTTCCAATGATTGTCCAGTCATAGCTCTTGGTCCTGCTGAAGGTTTTTCTGAGTTCCTGACACACAGTCTGCTGGAACTTAAGGATAGGGAGGCGTGAGTCACTGTGGTTCTGGGCCGCAGGGGTAGATGAAGTGTACCTCTCCAGATCCTCCTGACCTAAGGAAGTTGATACTAGATTCTCTTCTGATTCATAGCTCTTATCGTCTTTCTCAAGTAGGCTGTTCTGCAAGGATAGGTAACCACTGTCCTCAAATTCCTCACAGTTCAATGACACCTCGTTCAGTATTCTGTCATGTTCTTTTTTGTTGTTTTCTTTGTTGTGGACACCCCGGTTGTTATTCAAAGATACGCTGTCGCGGGTCAAACCGGGAGACAACTGAGGCTTGACTACGATGTCGACGCATTCCTTCCGTGAAAAGTTTTTTAGGGCAGGCATCTTGAAGTCGGCGGCAGCTTTCTCAATGCTGCACGGGACCCGGTGTTCCTCGAAGCTAGCTGGGCACTTCATTTCGACTTAACTAACGTAACTTTTTGTCTCCTTTGCAATCCTGGAAAAAGGAGGGAATACCTTAAATGTGCGTAATGCCAAAGACGTAAAACACTTTAGGTCGGGCCTTGGTCCAAACTACTTTCCCCCTCATTTCTGTCAGCTACAATTTGCATACCCATTTATCTGGTGGGGCAGGTTTGGCGCTACTAACTAAATTGCTATAAAAGCTTGACTTTTCAACATTTTAAGTGTGATGCCAGTAGTAAGCTAATACTTTCAGAATTCGTCACATATCCATTAGACAAATATTCTTCACAAGCAAAAATAATGGGGGCGTACGGCAAATTTACGCGCCAGCTTCCGTTCAAAAATATACTTTTTAGCGAATATATAAATTGTGTAATTGCACAAAGACAATGTGTCATATCATAACAAGTTGCACAAATGTAATGTTAAAGTTTCACGAGCTTTAAATACTCAATAGCTAGCAAACTAACTTAGCTAACTAGTACAAGCAAGCTAACCAGTCGGTCAGTCAATTCTACAGTCAAGTAGTAAAAGTAGCTAACAAGTAGTCAATTTAAATACCCTTATTGGTAACTTACAAAATTAGAATGTTTCGTACCTTGTGACTTGAAAGGGGGAATCTTGGTTCCTAACAACTATGCAGCATTACCTAGACAGTACTTCCTGTGCCAGTGTACGTCCTAGTGTGGTGGAAATGAAAGAGCGCTCGATTCCTCCACATTTGAAATTCGTGTAAAAACTGCACAGCCCAATGAAATCAAAGCGGGACAGTTACCTTTAAAACCCCAGCCAATGGTGAATAAGACAACCACGTGTGACACGGCTGCGCAATGAATTTATAATCCCGCAGTTTTTTTCCCACCAAAACAAAAAGTAAAAAAATATATTTACTACGCAAGCTTTACATTACGTTTGCATTGCAACATGTAGTAAATACTTTGCGATCGTGACCCATAACTGTTTTAAATGGATAATGTATTTAGGCATGCATACATAAATATTTATCTGCTTGCTGCACTAAACCAGCAATCCTCTCTAGAAGTACTGTCAAAACAGCCGATTCTGAAGCAGACCATTTATAAACAATAGAAACGTAAAAATAGCTAGGAGTAGTTCTCCTCAAAGCCCAATGAGTACTTGTGCTTTTCAGGCTATAATGTGTGAATGGGTTATCCCCTCAAACCCAAGAGGACAAACAAAAACAATCACTTGGTCCTCAACATGTCACACTTCACAGCTTTATTATTGTCTCTTTGAATCCCTGCTATATTTTAACATCATTTTCATTCTCTCCTAGTATGTCCATAAGAGTCTCCTGGTTCGAGAATTCATGCAAAACTGAGTTCATCTCGTCCAGTAGATCCTCCCCTGAAAGAAACTCTCTCACACCATGGACTGTCTTCCCTATACGGTGGTCTGTTATCCTGTCTTGGGGAAAATTGTAGGTCCTGATCTTCTCAGACCTTCCTTTGGTGCCAATCTGGAGAAAAATGATGAAAGATGATAAATGCACATTGGTCCAGCCCACTTCTTCACATTTACATTTACATTTATTCATTTAGCAGACGCTTTTATCCAAAGCGACTTCCAAGAGAGAGCTTTACAAAGTGCATAGGTCACTGATCATAACAACAAGATAGCCAAAAAACATCGCGAGTAGCCAAAACATGAAGCACACATTGTGAACAACCAAAGTAAGTGCCAAAGGGAAGAACCATAAGAGCATGTAGTTAAACAAGTTACAATTAAACAACATGAACCGCTATAAGTGCAGGTGTACCTGTGGAAAAAAGCAAGCAACAGTAATAAAAACAATATATCACAGTCATAGTTATAGGCACCTATTGCTCATCCACCGCTCTTGTCTGGTTGTGTAATACAGCAAAGGTCCTCTGCATCGATTATTTTAAGCACAGCCATGTAGATAAGATACACTACTTCTATATTAGTTTTACAGCCTACCTGGACTTTGCGTGCAGAATAACGCTTGCTGGTTTCCTCTTCCAGTCTCATGCTGTAGAGCTTAGCCCTCAGCATTTTCATGGCCTTCTCCTTGTTCTTCAGTTGAGACCTTTCCTGCTGGCACTCTGCAACAACACCTAGGAGAAAAAACAGAGATCACAGTCAAGATACACCTAGAGAGAGAAAATCACTTTCCTTACAGCTTTTTGTATAATAGCTGCACAACTGAATCTGAATAGAGGTTTAATTGTCTGCTTACCTGTGGGGAGATGAACAATTCTCACAGCGCTGTCTGTAGTGTTGACATGCTGGCCACCTGCTCCACTTGCCCTTGTGGTCTCAATCTTCAAGTCTTTGGCATTGATCGTGAATGAGATCTGATCAGGACAACAACAAAAAAATAGATAGTCTTAGTTAACAAGAGACACTGGAACATTATAATACTCACAATAGTATGCTCTGTAGGGTAACACAGTATTGGAGGAACCCAAGTCTCACCTCAGTGGGTTGGGGCAGTATGGCCACCGTCATGGTGCTGGTGTGCATGCGGCCCTGTTTCTCAGTCTTGGGGACCCTCTGAACGCGGTGGACCCCTGCCTCATACTTCATCCTTTTATAGCTCTGAGGACCACTGACACTGGCTGACGCATGACGCAACCCGCCTGCAAACAGAGAAAGATGTAAAACAAGCACATCAGACACCACAACACAAGACAGGCAGACAAACGTATGTACTCAACGTCGTATGACCTTAAAAGTACTCCCAGATAATGGTATCTCAGTTGAGGACCATCTGAAGAGAGCTATAGGTATTGGGCCTTTCATTAGCTATTGCTTTCTTTACCAAGACAAACACTGTGACAGTCTAAATGAACGAATCGAATACATTCCACTGACCCATCTCACTCTTCATGTAATCCAAGATTTCAAAGCTCCACCCCTGATGCTGGGTGAAGGTGTGGTACATATCGAACATCTCTGCAGTAAACAGCATGGCCTCCTGGCCTCCAACCCCGGCTGTGACCTCCAGGACTAGGTCGCTGAGGTCTGCCTCATCCTCAGGCACCAACATGTCCAGAATCTGAGAGGACGAAGAGAAGAGCAACAGGATGAGAAGGATCACTCTTTTCAAATTTTTGTAGTGGGGTGTGACAATGAAACACTGACACACACTGTGCGTTTTACGTTTTACCTTTTGTCTAAGTTCTTGAATCTTTGATAGACAGGCTTCGTTCTCCAAGACTGCCAGTTCACGCATATCTGGGTCTTCATCTTTAAGACCATGAAAAATTACTCAATACACCATGTCAGGTCTCAGAATGTTAACAGTAATTATTTACTTACAGCATGTGCGTACATACCTTGGAGTAACTTTTCCGTCTCTGCAAACTCCTGTTGTTTTGTTTCCAGTTCTCTGATGTACTGAACCAGTGGTGCTAATACAGATTCCCTGGTTCTTTTAGCTCTTAGCTCCTCCTCGCTAATTTTCAGTCCTTCACTCATGTTGACAACTGGCAGACATTCATAATACTCAGTCTCTATCTTCTTCAGGTAGTCCTGCAGAGATCTCTGAGCAAAGATCTCGTCCACATTCAGTACTTTAGTAATCCTCAATGGCTGCGTCGAGTGGAATGTTCTACAGTGGCAATTTATTAATTGCGATTTGGGAAGTCTATCACAGTGAGATACTGCTCGGTATCTTCTTTGGCTTAACACGCCAGAGGACGAGGTCTGATGGGGTGTCATCAAGGACAGTTCATGTAACTTCCTAATGGAAACGTGAAAAGCTCGTCTACAAGTTATCCAGGAAAAGCTCATTTTAGCTCATTTGTCTTGCCTTGTCTCTGTAATAATACACAGATGTTAACTAATCTTCTGACCTGCTAAGCTAGTTAGCTAGACTGCTGCAAAACAACCCTAACTAAAATGTTACTAGTAAGATGATCCTTTACTTGTTGCATATTGTATTCGTAAACATGCCGGATACATCTCCGTTTAACACAACTATATTTACTCCTTTTTACTTATTTAATTCATACCGTCGACAGGTTTCACATATAGTTATGCGTGAGTGGCAGGGCGCTGCCATGTTTATTCGGAACACATGCGCAGTCAGTCACACCAGCACGCCAGTATTAAATACAATTATTATTATAATAGGCCTACTGTAAATAAACTAATCCTTGACGTTGGGAGAAACTGTGAAGACCTCGAAATCTGCCAAGGTGACCTTTTAAATCTTTTTTTTTTTTACAGACAAGAACGTTAGCTACCTATTGACCAATACCTTTTCTGACCGAAAGATGGCAGAAGAAACATGTCCACCCATCCAGCCCACCTGTCCTCTGGTTGCAGTCAGGTTGGTCCTCTACAAAGCTCACTGGGCTCTCCTTTTTATCAAATTATTTCTCTATTAATGTTGTATTTGCTTTGAAAAGCTATAACTGAACCCAGAACTGATAAGCGTATTGTACGGTTGTTCTGTCTGTGGGCTCAAAACAAAATACGTTTTCACATTATCTTGGACGCATCAAACAAAGGGATGGTATTGGTCGCTTTAATTTTAATTTACGCATTTTTAAATATATCCAACTTTTTTAGGGTTATGATCATGGCATTAAAACCCTCTGGTCCTGGTTCTGTCCCTTTAAAATATTTGTATATTATTTTATATTTTTAAAGTTTCCCAAAGCCCTACAATGCAGATTCACCGTATTATTTTTGGAAATGTTATACATGTATGTCCTTCCTTCTAGACTTCAGCCGTCATAGGTCTATCTTTTCTTTATTTTTGAAACACAAACTATCTACTAAATAAATTAAAACTAATGAGGCTGTTTTGGTTACCAGAGCATTGATTGTATTTGAATGAAGTCGATTCTGTGGTGGTACACACTCATGATTACTCTCCGATTTAAACATATCCGTATTATATTCGAATGTACCATGCACAATGTGTGTACCAACTTCATTTCCTCATACCAACCATTCTGGCCTACACAATTGTTCTGTTTTGTTTCATATTAAAGCTCTGCTATAAATTCTAGAGTAGGCTACAGTTATTATGGACTAGTTGAGTGTTCTAGTGTGTTACTGTGAGAGAGAAGGATGCATTTGACACTGGAAGGTCTGTAAGAATAATTCACCATCATGACAGCGTGAAGAAAACAAAGAAAATAATGATATTCATTTACCTTGTATATCTGCATTTCACCATTGCATATTTCCTTTTATGGGAGGAATTCATTGGCTAATTTTAATAATTTAACCTACAACCATTTTGAATAGTTATGTAAACACTCAGCATCCAATTTTGTACACAGATCATGTCTGACCTAGTGGCTGTGTCTTTTATTGCACTGCAGTAAACCTGACAGTGCAGAGCTAACCACATCAAACGTTGTTTAGTATTGTTACTTATCATATAATTTAATTATATATTATGTGTCTGGTATAGGTTTTTGGATCATTGTTTTCCCCTCTTTGTCTCTATATTGTATTGCGTTCATTCAGAAATAAGAAGGCATACTAGGCTATTTCATAGTAATCCTTTAACTCTCCCCAACTGTGATTTGTAGAGTGACCAACAAAAGATTACAACATAACGATTTGTTAGGTGCGACCAGAATTTATTTTAGTCATATTTCAAGCAACCAAATGTTTAAGCATGTCAATAGGCTTACTACATCTTGTTTTTAATGAGATTTAGCTTTTTTAATCGGACTCTAATCTAATTTTAGAATGTAAGCAGTTTTCAGTAGTCTGTACTAACTTGATTGATTCAGATACTTTTTTCCTTTTGAACCATTGCTGTAATTTAACCATATCCCTTTCCATTCAGAATTGCTCATACTTTTTAATTGCTTATGCAATTTAAATTACACAAAATGTAAGTTCAAACTGTATTAACTGGCATGGCATGGAACACTAGCAAAGTTCAAGGCAGGCTAGAGTTTAGCTAGAATCCTTCAAATTCCCTTTCATTTACACAAGGGCACTGTACTAGCTATTGCATCCACACAGACATTCCATAAAATGCTGTCACAGTTTTATTCCCTAAAGCTCTGGATCCTTGACTTTATTGTAAGAGTCTAGTGGTCAACATTTTAATTTTGTAACATTTACAATGGTTGTCAGGGCATGGTGGTTGGGGCCCATTATATGGCTTGGCCTTAATGCCCTCGGATTTCCAGAATGCTAACTAACTGTCCTAATCTAGTTACAACATCAGTCCTGAAGTCACCAATGACCACCCCTGTAGACCTATTAGCGAGGTTCCAGTGGCTCATAGTGTGATACTGGGTCAGTGGAGCTAAGGGTACTATCACAAGACAGATCAGATGCCGTCTTAAGCCATCCTTCAATATGTGCTTTCTTTTAGCCTAATAAACTCTCAATTTCATTCTTGGCCTGTTCCTCTTGAAAGCAAATTGTATTTGGCTGCCAGGGCATGCCAAAGACTAGAAGAGAGAAATGTCTCTTTCAAAGTTGAATTATGTGCTAATTATTCAAGGGAGTTTGAGGGATTTTCTTTAAATGGGTCAGGCCAGCAACTTTGCTGTGTCAGCACAGATTACTAGAGGCATGGGAATTAGGGGGGGCCCAGCTCTTAACGGCAATTTTGCGGGGCACCCAGACAGCTAAAATGGAGCTAAAATTATTTAGCAAGGACATGCTCTTACAGCAGTCCTCTGAAACTGTTATATTTGATAAATAGAATGCTACAGTTGACCTGTAAAATTAATAGGGGGGTCAGATGGCTGAGCGGTTAGGAAGTCGGCTATTAATCAGAAGGTTGTTGGTTCGATTCTTGGCTGTGCCAAATGACGTTGTGTCCTTGGGCAAGGCACTTCACCCTACTTGCCTCGGGGAGAATGTCCCTGTACTTACTGTAAGTCGCTCTGGATAAGAGCGTCTGCTAAATGACTAAATGTAAATGTATTCAGACAATAGGTTTACTGTATTGTATATTGGATCCAGTTGCACAGCTATGTATGTTAATATATAGAATACGTACATAATATAAGATACTCTCTCTACTTTCATAGTAGTCGCTCTGGATAAGAGCGTCTGCTAAATGACTAAATGTAAATGTATTCAGACAATAGGTTTACTGTATTGTATATTGGATCCAGTTGCACAGCTATGTATGTTAATATATAGAATACGTACATAATATAAGATACTCTCTCTACTTTCATAGTACAGTACATTCTCATAATGACATTTGTTGGAGGGGTGGGTCTGATACTGTGAGAGGCTGACTGAAGGGAAGACAGTATCTGTCCCTATATTGTCAGCCAAACAGCTGCAGCTCACAAGCATGGTAACAATGGTGCTGTTTGATAGAACTACCCTGAATCCCATGGCCTTGGTCTTAATACAATTCAATATCTGTTCATTAGACTATGATGTGAATGAAAACGTTTAAATATATCAGATGAATGTCCTAATACAATTTATTTACATGGTCTATACAGTGTAGTAAGGTGATTGTAACCTTAATTGGAAATTACATGTTTAGAATTAAATCATTGTGAATACATACATTTTACAGTTACAGAGACTGCTAGATTAAACAAACATCTAATTAAGCAACTTCAAATATGAAATAGATCTGTAGCAACACAGGAAGGCATTGGCACCTGTTGGCATAATACAAATGCATGTATTCCCCTCGTCTTGGGGGCCACTGTGGTGTGATATTGTTTCCAGGGAGGATGAGGCCCAGTCAATTAACAGGCACATGTGAGGGTGAGCTAGCAAGTTAGCATTTGTTACTTTGTCTCTAATTTGTGTCATTGATGAAACAACCTTATCATTAGAGTAGGTCAGTTGCACCTGCTGACCCAGATATCCCCTCACACAGTTTGCGGCTGTGTGAGTGCTATTAAAAGCAAGGCAGCATGTGACGCAACACGGGGCAGTTGCTGTGGGGTTATTGGACAAGTTCTGTAGTGTAAGAGAGGGGAAGATAAAGGGGAATTGGCCAACAAAAATAGCCCCTCAAGTGCATCTTCATAGCTGGGTGGCCTTTGTGAGTCCAAGCACGTCCGTCTAGCAGCTCCTTGTACTCCACAGAGATGCCTTAAATCTCCGTAGACACTGTCCTTTTCACTTGAGTTAGGTTTACAATGAGTGTAAACTGATAGAGATGACTTAATTATACTCTATTGTACTTGTCACTGGATGATAAATGTTTTCGTAGAGTGAAAAGGATGTTAATGTTTGCTGTTTTTCCATAAAGTTGCATCTAAGTAATTGGAGTGGAAGACGTTGATAGCCTATATATAGTGGAATTTATTGCAGTGGAAAACTTTCCATAATGACTTTCCCACCCCATTTTTAAATGATGTGAATTCCAATAGTAAAGGATTAAACTTGGATTTGTAGTCTGAAAATCCAAAGGCGTGCAGTTTGTATAGGAATTTGGGACAACCAGACTTGTACTGACTGCGACCTGCACCGTGCCACGCCACCACGGCCCTCAGAATGACTGCAGCCAAATTGAGTTGCCAAGAGGGTCGGTTACTAAAGCGAAATATAACGGAATGAAAAAGGGATAGCCTATTAACTTTTCTTACAAACATGCAGCGCAGCTGACCACGTGATAATATAACACAGCAGCTTCAAACGTGAGTACTGTTATTCATCTATTTAGGCAGCTCAATGTTAAAGGGGTTGCTGCGAACACGCTGACACAAACTCAAACGAGCAGGTAGTTTGTATTGAGAAGCGATGCGACGTTGTCAAATGTCATATTGTCGAGGTGCATATCGTAAATTATTTAAATGTTCGAAATTTTGCCAAAAGAACCCCTATCAATGAAACACAGAATGCATGGCTGGCTGATCACATAATCGCACTGCGCTACCTCGAGACAGGTGCATCACAGCCTTCTTTAGACCGTCACACATACGCTGTATAACGGTTAATTTTATTAGGCTTTAGCATCCAGAATGAAGTAAAAATGTGATGTAATATTCAAGGAATATGTAACATAGGGGAAATGTAATATTCCAAAAGTATTCCTTGAATAACCAACCAACATATCACTTCACTGGCGGACTTTTATATGTTTGCCCTTGCCCTTCAAACAGCCAGAGTCAGCAACTGTCAGCCACTGTAATCACTTGATGTATTTCACTTTGATGCGTGAGAAACAGAGAAATACACATTTGTTTTCTTAGCTGCATAGGATCTACGTTTGTAAACAAACATAGGAGTTGCACAGTGGTCGAGTTATGTTATGTCCACAGCTCTTTACTGAGTGTCAGTTCTCCGCAGGGGGCCTGCGTGAGAGTTCTGAGAATAGTTCCCATATCTGCATTGGCTCTTCCTTCTGGGCCGTCTGTGTGTGTGTGCAGAGATGGAGAAGCTTATCATCAGTGGTTTTGTTTGTTTGTGTGTGTGTGTGGCTTATCAGTAGTGCTTTTAGCACTGTTATTTTGCCATTTTAAGGAATAGATAGCTCATCTTGCTGATGGTGTTAGGTGAGGAAATCGAACCAAGAAAGTTTTGCAAGCTCTGGATGGTTTTGTTAAATTATGAAATTCAGCCTCAGGGGACATCCACAAGTAATGTGTAAGATGGTTGTGGTCGTCTCTTCTGCAGGGTGTAACTACTTCTTCTTTTACTATATTCTGGATCAAGTCAAATGTTTTGGAATCCCGCTACAGAGATTTTGGGTTGCAGCCAGTTATTAAAAAACATACAATCCATCACACAACATGAAAGATAACTTGACCAGAATGCAGATACAACAGTTCAATTCAGTACCCCCCCTCCCCCCTCCAAGTGTCCCGGGGAGAATGGCGGTGGATATGAAAAATTAATCAACTTGAAAGAATGCATGTCTCAGGTGAAACCCCTCAGCAGTTTTGGACTGTTTATTCAGAAAACAAGTTGGAATCCCTGAAAGTATATTTTACCTAAAGGCGTTGGAATGTTTTCACATTAGCTTTCTTCAAGAAAATAGGCTCAGGATTGTTTTTACATCTTAATTAAGCCACTTAAATATACACACTGACCAGTCTCTCTGGTTTCAAGCTGTACTGTGATTATTGGATCAAGCTATAGATATTAAACTGCCAGAAGCCAATAGCTATTTTCAAAATACCGTTATTCAACATAGACCTCTCAACATTCCAAAATCTGGTTATGTTAAATAATAAATGTTATGAGAACTGCTTGCTCTGTATTCACTTGGCAAGTTGAGGGCCAGTGCCATAGCTGATTAATTCCACAGACCCTTATCAAGTCACCTGTGTGATATTTCTAGGTTTAAATGAGACTATGCCATGCCTTGACACACTATGGCCATGCTCTACTTCGGACTGTTGTTTTATGTAGCATTAAACAAGGCTGAGTTGAATGAGGATAATCTAGACACTACCTAACCTTTTTTTTTTATTAAATTTTTTTTGGGGGGAGTTTTTCCTTGTCTTCCTTGAGGGTTTAGGTTGGTTGAGGGGCAGTTCTATGGGCGTATGTGAAGCCCTCTGTGACATGCTTGCGTGTACAAAGGGCTATACAAATACATTTGATTTGACGTAACATCTCTACCACCACCCAATCTAAACAAATCTGGGAGGACACAAGAGATTTTGCCCCAGGGCTCAGAGTTTGTCCTCACTATCCTCTAACACACAATCTTTTTCGCCAAGATATCCAAGAAGGAAAAAGTAAATATTGATTCCCAAATTCCTGGGTAATGACATTTTTGTACCTCATCCCAATTCACTAACCTATGACCGTGGACTCAGTAACAGGTCAGCTTGTAGACAGGGATGAATACCCCATCTTGTGTTAGACTGTGAAATTATTTGATTTCAGCTCTACTCTGTTGATTGAAACAAAACATTTGTATAAAAACTATCTTTATAGCAACAGGAGATGTTTCCATTTCATGATTAGGCACAGAAAAGCATAAGAGTGTATAAGTGGTAAAACTTGTATTGAAGGACGTACTGTGGTGCTTATCAGTGTGGTACAGAGAACATCTTGTCATGAGATCACCTTGACCAGCTGTTATGTCTAACAGTAAGGTGTGTTTGGTACATATGCATGCTTTCCTACTATGGGAATGATGTTGTCGTTTTTTCTCAGAGTATCATGCTGTTCCCTGGTTTGAACCCAGAATAAGTCTGAATCTTGCTTGTCTAGAATCTGTCATAACTCAACAGTACATCTCAATCTGAACGCAGTATGGCATAAATGGCCTGCTCTTTGTTCCCCAAATTAGGCCAGGTTTACTTGGGGATCATTTTGTGCGTAGTTTAATACACATATTGGTACATTATTATCAACATATTGTCTGGGAACTGTCTCCAGACATTTTTGCAATTTAGGTTTGTGCAATTTCTTTTTCTTTTCGCAATGTGCTGGTTGCTGTTGTAACCGACTTCAGTCTGTTTGCAGATGCCCTTGTTTTGTTTTCAATTTTACTTTCATCACAACCTAAGTGGTATCCTCAGGAATGTTTGGGAAAGAACAATTCAATAATGGCTTTTTTACAGGCTTATGTGATGTATTTAAATGTATGAAGACAGGTTCAAGCACAGTCCAAAGGGGGGAGGACAATTTCCAATTGGTGCCAGAGACTCACAACATTTATATACATAAAGGTTTGTTAGCTGTATCACCTACTGTTATGCCGTCCAAGATCAGAGTTGTCTAAAAAGTTGATAGGGCTGTTCAGATTTCCTCCTCCAGCAAAAGGAACAGATGGGGAAGTGGTCTGATTGCAGCTGATGTCTGTTCAGTGTGAAGTAGCTTGACTCTGACGAGACAAATAGCACACATTGCCAGGTATGTCACGTACAGCTCACTCACATAAACCAGTGTGTGTTTCAGTCTCCGAATTGCCACAGCGTAAACTTATCCACAGACACGCACACACCTGAATAAATCAGTAAGGGACACCGAACGTCCAACATTACACAATAAAGCTCCACTGAGAACCACAAACATACACAGTTGTTGCTTTCCCCTGTTTTGGCTTTGGGAAAAAGTAACACAAGGAACCAATAATTGAACAGATTAATTACATCTATTCAGATGGCTGGCTAGTTTTTTTTTTGGTCTAGTCATTTTACCTGACTAGACCCTTGCTATCAGTATATGGCCTGCTATTCGGTATACACATTTTAATAGAATGCTATGATAAAAATCAGGGGAAATTGATTCATGGAGCCTGGCTGCTGATCTCTCTTTGTTTACCGATGTCTACCAGTTCAGAGGTCCATCCTTAGGGTTAGGGAGAGGGTTTTATCCCCCACACATTTTCCTAATCCATCCTGGGATTTAGCACCCTCTCTCACCCTAAAGGCTTTTCTTTGGAATTCCTCGCTGACTTCTTATCTCAGTATGTGGCCACTTCCATTCCTGTTTGTCTTTTTGCCTCTGTTTGTTTGTTGTGCAACACGAACGCAACAGGATGGACTAAAATTAGACATTTGTATTGTTTCCATTCGTCTATATTGCATCTGAAGTGTATAAACTTAGTAGATGTCAACAAGTTGTCCATCATTTTCAATTTGTATCTGAATTTCAATATAAGCGTATGTTACTGACTCGAAATGCAATGTAAAGGAAAAAGTATTTAAAACTTATCTGAATTGGTCTTGTTCATTGCAGTATTGAATGACATTGAATGAATACAAATGTATAAATTAAACTGCCACAGAATCAGAATTCGGTTTCTTATATACTAGTGTAATAATTGGACCAATACGCTGTTCCTATTGGTCCAGAAGACGTTCTCAAAAGTTAATAAATCCATTTATATACCTCCTGAAAGTTCGCAGAGGTAAATAAACGTTTTTACGGACCTAGCAATGTGAGCTAGGTATTCGCCATGTATGTTACACACAAACACAGCATTTACTGTGACAGGAAGGTGCAAACAGTAAACATATACGGATATTAAATTAAGTACAATAGTTCGAATAAGTAAACAATCTAAAAATAAAACAATTTAAAATATAAAATATATATAAAAATAAGTATAAGAATATGAATGAGAAGCTTGAGTGGGCAAGGTCTCTTTCCCTAACACTCCTACATCACAGACATGGAAAAACCCTGTCATGGTTGTTGTGTTCTGTTCTGTGTGTGCTGCTGTGCTAAGTGAGTTTTTCCTTAGACCATAAGCCAGAGAAAACCATGTGGGTTAGGTTATGGAAAGAGAGAATAAAAGGAGCCAAGCCAAAAATGATATGACTCCAAACTCAAAACTTTTTGGGGCCACCCTGATTCAGACATTTAATCATTTGGGTTTATTGGTGCAGCCATTAGATTATTTTATTCTCAAATGTAACAGTGTTACACTGCTTGCCTGTTAGGAGAGTGGGGTTGGTTTGGAAGAATCGAGACTCCTGGATTTCAGACAGCAATGTCAGAAAAGTTGTTGGAGGAAAGACTTCCACAGTCATGCTACTATGATTCCAAAACCACAGGAGCCTTATTTTAGACGAGACAGGGTGTGGGAGCTCACCACCGCGGCAGTTGGGAGAGCAAACAACAGTCACACTCAGCATTCTCCAGACATACACTGCCTAAGGTAAACATCACTTCATTTAATTCTTATTATTGACACAAAGCCACAGCAGACAGCCCAAGCGGATATGGATTTTTTTTTTTTACAAATCTTTTTTCTACAGTGGGCTACAGTATTGTCCTAAAAGAGGTACACTTATATTCATGCACTCAAACACCCTAATACAAACTATTTTGTCGGTCTCAGATACAAACACATTCTCTCTCCCCTCTCTCGACCAAATCTGCACCTAATAGTAGTATCCCCTTCAACCCAGATCAACAAGATACATGTAGCGACTGTGAGCAGTCTGTGTCCTTTCACAGTATCAATGGAATGAGATAACATTGTTGGCTGTACCCCACACCATGCACTCAGCATAAACTGACCCCTTCTATTGGCCTCCAGTCATTCCTTCCACTGATTTTGGATAATGGCCATCGTGATCAAACATGAAGACATAACATGTGTTGTCATTGTGAAGTGTAGTTTACTGCAGATCCTGTGCAAACTCTAATTTACATTTACAGCTAAGGTCTTTTAAGGCTGACTCCATTCTACCAGATGGCTCTCAAACCCCATTTGTGATGACTGTGTTTGTTATTGAATGCGATAGGGAATGATAACAGCTCAGTTTGTTCAACCCAATAAAATGTAGTTCCTTTCTGTTCAGATGCAATCTCCTGCTGTCTAGCTGTTCTCCAAGTCAGAACATGTGGATTTACAGGAAAGGACCCATGATAGAGCCTTGCTAGGGGCTTCTCTGAATCCTCAATTATTTGTCAGCTCATCGCCTTAGTCAAAGGTCAAATAAATGTATTTGTTATATGCACAGTTTAACACAGGTCATTCAGGGCAGTGCAATTCTTACAAGACAAGTCAACAGCCACGTAGTAGGCATACACATTTCCCCAAAAGTACATAGAAATACATCTAAAAAGCAAAAATACCCAAAACAGCAATAAAAGTAGCACCAGCAATCAAAAGTGGCAAAAGTACAATAGCAGCAATATTAACATAACGATAACATAAGCAGTGGAGAAGTACGGACAGTACAGATATTGTGCAAACTGACTTTTTGGTACCACACAGCATGGTCGATTCTATTGGGCAGAATGACTGCAGTTTGTGGGCTGTTGCATGGTGAACGGTCTCCTCACGTGGCCTGCAGATCAGGTGTGTATCTCCATGCTGGTTTCTGCGTCATGAGGAATGCCACAGTCCCATGCATGATCTTACGGTTGTCTCACTAACTTGATTTGACCCAGCGTGCCGTCTTAAGTGTAAATCACAAGTCGGCCTTGTGACTTGTTTTCCTTAACCAAAGAGGAATGGTGTAGCAGCTTTGTGTGAGAATACTTTCACAGCATGGACTCACTCTGTATTCATTAAGATGAACCTTTAAAAGAAAAATTTACAAATATTTAGGGCTACTTGTATTCTATATAGCTCGAATAAGGTAAAAGCAATATATATATGTATACCTATTGTTGCTGTATGAATGCAACATTATTTGAATTTCATGGGGTTCAATTGTTATAGGGTCTTGTATTAATGCTACCTCTTAGATTTTATGAGGTAGAACATACAATGTCATTTTAATCTAATTCCATTGCTAGTTATGTACCCTTAGTTTGCTAGTTATGTACCCTTAGTATAGTTAGTCCTCATATTTAAATTTTAGATTCCTACATGTTAAATGTTTGCACCTTCCTGCCAAAGCAAATTCCTTGTCTGTGCAAACTTTCATGGCGAATAAAACCCATTCTGATTTTCCAAGATTTTATTTTATTTTGTAATTATGTTTTTTTTTTTAGATTTGTATTTGACTCACTGCTCCAAAAAACTTAGGCACTGGCGAGCTCCGCCTCTGTCACGAGCACCCCTGTACCAGTAACTGAAGACTATGAGGATGCATGGGAAGCTTCAGTCCTCACCTCATAACCATATCACACAGACTCAAGACAACTCTCTTTCCTCGCTAAGGTAACTCTATTGCTTTTTCTCTTTTACTGTTCAACTTAATAGCATGAGGTGACAATCTTCATGGAGCCCATTAGCCAGCAAAAATGCTAAATCGAGTCATTACTTTCTACTTTAAACGCCAGTCGATGAGAGTAAATATATTTATCTTAACAACTTTAACCGTTTTCTGTATTACGTAGGTAACTAACTTAAAGAAAACAGCGTTGGCCAAGACATGTAGGCTACTCACTTGATTCAGCTTGTGAAAGTCTTTGTTGACCCTGTCACCAACGCGCCGAAGTGGTCGCACATGTTGCAAGAGTCAACCACCGCAGACAGTTATCTAAACTAGAAACTAGTTTGCCTGCACTTTACATTTAGGATGTAAACATTTCTCGTCTTGCACGCTGTTGCAACTGATAAACCTTGCGTGTCTAGACAGTCAAATAATTGATCAGACGAATGGAACCACGTGTATTGACGGGGTTATGGAAAATTGATGTTTTTAACTCTGTTCTCCAACTATGCTTCCGGAATGAGTACATTTGCAAGAAATAACAATTAAAGCACTATCCGATTCTTCATATAAGCTCTTTTTGCATATATGCTGTTTCCCACAGACGCGCGGTAGAAAGACCTCTTTGTTTTGGTGCAACTAGCAGAGAACAGCTGATGAACTGTGGAAACTTCTAGGATGGTAGACCCCTGGCAGTAATGCGACTATCTGCTTGGAGAGTTGAATTGCTTAATTGTTCCACATACTCACATACTTCGTGGTCACATACTTCGTGGTTAGAGTTCATGGGCGTCAGTGATTCATTTCTACGCCAACATATTATACATTTAAATAACTGGTTTAGCCGGGCTGAATCGGTGAAACTCACTCTTCAATTATTAAAACTCCCGCGTCAAGGAACAGATAGCCTTTCTTTGGCGTAGCTGGTAGTGGTCGCGCTTGGGATGCCAGATGTGGCAGGTTCGACTCCCGATGGGAGCCACCATTGGCCAATTGAACCCTCTGATGGACCAAGACCATGTCTGTTACATACAACTGGTGCCATGCAGTAGGAGTACACAACCACTACACTGGAATGGTGATCTAGTTGCAAATGTCTTTTTTATGGTGGCGGGAAATGGTTTCGAGTGAAGAGGAGGGTCCTTTGCGAGAATGTGAATCGTGACCCCTTCAGTCTTTCTACCGAGTGAATGGTATTGTACTCACATTATCCGTGACCAAAGGAAAGGACATCTGCCATGGTGTAGACACCCAAACAATGTTCCACACACCTGCTGGGTGGCTGTTATGTCTCTTGTAACAGAGACAACTGTTTGAATAATAAGAACAATTCATACATATGCATTCATAATAGGTTAGGCCAATCTTATATCAGCCTGTTTGGATACCAACAGTGCAGCTATGCCAAAGTCTTGTTGGTTCTCCATTCTTCTGTACCTAGAAACATCAAAACGCAACACTGTTACCTAGGCTTGCTGTGCGCAGCGGCCGATTGCTACTCGGGCCATGTGACAGTGATGCACTGAATATGTATCTCACAGCCAGAGTCACCTTCTGAGACATGAAGAACAAGCAGTGGGGAATATTACTGGGAACTCAGCACCGGTCGGTTTTAGGTTCAGCTGTCATCTCATAAAAGTCCTATTGATGTGCTAAATTGCTGCCAAGGAGACAAGCCGTATCGTTGGCTACACAGCTACATCCAGATCTAGGTTCATAACCAGTATTTGGCCCTCGTTCAATGGGAAGCAAGGATTTAAAAAAAATGCCGGCCAGCTTCAGGAATGGGTGGTATTGCAAAGGTTCCTGCAATACAATGATCCCATTTGGTCCCTGTCAACAAAGTAGCCATCCAAGGTCACCAGTTTGGACTATAGTTATTAATCATTTGGGCAGGCAGCTGGAGCATGTCATGGTGCCAGGCCCAGGTCACTAAGCACAATGCTGTCCCATCCTCAGGTTACCCTTTGGGTCTTTCCAGGTCAGGTGAAGCCCTGCTCTTTATCCCAACTATTCTTGGAGTCCAGGTCATTCACAAAGAAACTACTAGATGTAGTCATGAAAAATTCAGCTAAGTTGTTATTATTATTTTCAATTATGGTTTGAAATGGTTATGTATACCAGTTGCAAAAAGGTAATTCAGGGCTTGATTCCCAATCTGTTAGGAATGGTTCAGGAACCATTTTTCCAGTTTCTTGTTATGCAACAGCCAACCACCATAGCAAGTTCCTCGTACGTGTAAACTTGCTTGGCAATAAACCAGTTTATGATTCTGATTCCATGGTATTAGAGTAGAAACCAAACTCCAGAGAATCAGTGAGTGGGACATGAACCTTAATGGGCTGTTTAATGATGACTTAACTTTCTGGCCTGGAATCAGATTTACTGACCATAAAGCATACTTGTATATGAATGGTGGTTTCTCTCTGTAATCCGTGTGTGTTGGGAAGACTCTGATAGCTTTTCCAGATTTTGCCCCTGAGTGGAACTATCCGGAATTTGGCAACAGTTAATCAACTGACTTTCAGCTTTTGGGGAAAACAACCTGAGAATGTTTGCTAAGTGCACCCGGCTACACCGTCACTTTCTACTGTACCTAAACTTTTTGTAAAAACCACAAGCTTTAAATAGTTTTGTGTCTGAAACCAAGATTTTGTTCTTTTTGAAACATACGTCCCCGCTTTTAATATCATGGACAGTGTCACAGTGATATGGTCCCTGGGTTCTATACATGCCTTGGTAAACGTTTCTTCTCACTTCTTATGACCGGTTCTCTATAGTCAAGGTCTAGACCGGGACAACCAGTCTGGAAATGCATCCTGTCTCTGAGGTTTGCTGTTCAGAACAATGCACTCATGTCCGCCTCAATTAGTTTTAGTGATCAAGAGGTGATATAGGCTGTAGTCTGTATTCTGCCAATATATAGGGTTTCCATGCATGGGACCACCAATAATATAGGCATAAATAACACAATTATACTGTTGGTTCAAGCCATATGGTTGTGGGTTTGTCTTTGTTTTTTGATAATGGAAGTAGTTTGTAGTTTTGTGTTAAGTTACGATGTTTGATCTTCATTTCCATTGCAACGGTGATACTTGGGTAAGTTTGTAATGGCGGGGAACCACATTAAAGTGTTTTTGGGGGTGGGTTAGGGCAGTTGGCGTCACTCCACAGGGGGGTCGTCCTTAGCCAGCTGGCATGTCTGATGACACGTTCAACGGAGCGAGGCAGAATGAACAGATCAGATTCCTTCAGCCATGTGACATGCCACTGACGCTCTTATTCCATTGGCTGTAATAAAGTTTGGCCTTATTAGATAGTGCTGGGGGAGAGGGAGGACAGAGCGATTGCTCAGGAGCAAAAGTGAAATCCTTGTTGTGCATGCTGGCCCCTAAAGGGCATTAAAGTTGAAAGTCACAAGCCAGTTTGGGCTGGTCAAGAGGGCACATATGTTGTAGATATCTGCTAAATTGAAGGGTGGTTACCACTAGAGTTTTTAAAATAAGTTACATTTAATGCAACGTAATTGTAATGGTTAAATTACACTCAAACACCTAGAGGGTTTGACTCTCCTGTCTACTTGTTCTGGCCAGAGTCATGGGTAACACACCGATCCTGCTCCACTTCAACATTATTTGTAAAGATATGTAGGTTTAGTTTGTAGGGGTGTTTCTGCTTTAATTGGATAGATAGTGAAGAATGACAGGAAATGTAGGGAGAGTGAGAGAGGGTTCAAACCCAGGTTATCCTAATCATCTGGACTTAACATTGAAGAGGCTCTGCTCACTGTCGTCAGTAGAATACATTAATTCTCACATGTCAGCAACCCATGCACTTGCACTGGCAATTTATTTTAATTGACCGCAGCTCTGGGTAAATTACCATCACTTTTGTTTAAACTGTATACAATGGTCCCTAGTTTCCTAAGTTCACTTAGTTAAGTGTACTCACGTATATGGGCTCAGGAACACAAACCCACTTCACTGTTGGCTGCTCCTACAGTCTCTTACATTTTCCAGGACCCTTCCGTCCATTGGGATCTGGTTCTTCGTCAGACAGTGAGCAGTATTCAGAAATGCTAAACCTGGGCACAGTGCTTTACCCATGACCAACCTGATGACTATCATGATGACTTGGGCAATTTCTGTTTCTCTTCTGTTCAATAGACTATATGACAATATTCCTTTGTGGTTTTATAATGTTGGAATGGGAATCTTGTTTGGGAAACATGCAACACGCAGAGAACCACGATCAGCTATGAGTAAAGACTGATAAAGTGACAATAGAATTTAGTAGTGGTGGGGGAAAAAATTGATTCACATTTGAATCGCGATTCAGTCTTATAGCTATTCACATCGATTCACAAATGTAAAAAAATTTATTAAAAATTGTGAATCGATTTGTGACCCCAAGAATTGATTTGGATCGAATCGTGAGGTACCAAAAGATTCCCACCCCTATAATTTAGCATTCTCTGGCCATGTGTCGTCAGAGTGAGTGGGGCACAGCGCTGTAGAGTAACATTACCTCTGCTAAGAAAGGACGAGAGAGAGAGAGAGAGAGAGAGAGAGAGAGAGAGAGAGAGAGAGAGTGAGGGAGGGAGGGAGGAGTGAGGAAGGGAGAGAGTAATTGAAAAGATATGGATGGGGGATGAGGAACATTTGCAGACCTCTATAAAAGGGGAAAGGATTGTGCACCCAACTGTAGTTTCATTAAAACTTTGGGATTAACCTGCTGCAGACGTAAGAGTAAGTGAATTCTTTTCATGAAACCCAACTGTCAGTAGAGCCAGATGTCTTGTGACTGAGTGGGACGTGTTTTGGATGCATTTTTGACAGGAATGCGATACATTGTTAAAAGAGATTGAAGGTTGTACTGTTGCAACACCATGTTATCTGGGATCAGCAACTGTTTAACTTTTTATTTTTTAAATTTACCTCATTTTCTTACAGTGCTTTCAAGATTGTTAACATTCTGTGTGTTTGCGTTGCCGACTTTTTGCTCAACACGCAAAATTCACCTTAAACATTTAACAGTTTCAAAGGACTCATGCTCTGTTTGAATAGGGATGTTTTGCTAGACTTAGCCTGTGTGTTTCTCTCTTCAGACACAGTCCCACATCTTTCAAGGTGATTCCTGGCGTAATCAAAGACCATGACGGCCATTAATGCTCCTCGTGATCGGTAGGCTTTGTTCAGTTTCTCAGTCTTTTCATGTTATGCGGACAATGGACATGTACTACTATATGTGGACAATGAGTACTATACCCACATTTTGTGTGTGTGTGTGTGCACAGGTATAATGCGGTGTGGATCATTTTCTTCATCCTGGGCTTGGGGACCCTTCTGCCATGGAACTTCTTCATGACTGCAACCATGGTAACTATTCTTCTCCAGTTTAGTCCTGCTAAACAATGACTCACAGGCTATCCCACAAAAAGAGGGAACACTGTATGGAAACACATCTTTATCAGCACGCATTGTCTCCAAAAGAGTCTAGTGACGGTCTTAAATGCAACAGATAATATGGTTGGAAGGTAGATTTAGAATGCATTCAGTCCAATGTTGCAGAAAGTCTCGTAAGGAGAGAGATGCTTTAAAACCAGCATCTTGTTTGTGTTTGTAACTGAACCATGTTTAAAGTCACATATATTTGCTTTCCAGTGACATCAGGGCTTGTTGTGAGTGACTAACTGGTTCCACTTTGAGAAGGTTGTCTCATTAGGTCATTCTACATGTTTCACCCAGATTCCCCCAGGGTGAGTCATGGCATTAACCAGATGTGTTGCTGTGGTAACATCACCGCTGTAATCTCTTAGACTGCCCCGGAGCAGCACACCAGACTAGAAGAGGTAGTATGGGGTAGAGTAGTTTTGGTCGTGAGGTCGACCCCAGGTGTCTCTCCCTCCTCCTGGGTCAGATTCCAACATTAACCCCTCTGGCCACTGAAAGTCTCTGATGACTGAGCATGGAATCCCCATGAATAATTACATTCTCAACTGTATTTCTTGAACCAAGTGATCATTATTCAAATTGATTTCGACAAGCCACGGTGTGCTAGATTACAAACACAGTCAGTAGGTGTCAGGTTGGTACAGAGTCTGACTGTCCCCCCTCCCCCTCCCCAGTACTTCACCAGCCGCCTGAAGGACCCACAGAGCGATGCCACGGCCAATCAGACCCTCAACTCGACGGTGCCAGGCGTGGACACGCGGAACGTTCTGGAATCGAAGTTCAACAACGTGATGACGCTGTGTGCCATGGTGCCCCTCCTCATCTTCACCTGCCTCAACTCCTTCATCCATCAGAGGTGAAGACACATACTGATGTACACATGGTCTTTACTCCAGGTTGGCTAGGAGAACACAGCAGACCACTGGCCCCTTCCACAACCCCAGAGTGGACCACACACTCCCCATGGTATATTGATGTATATGTGAACTATAGTATATATTGGGTATACGTAAACCCTTTTGGCCAGAAGTATGTTTGCTTTAATTTGAGCGGGATTTAGCGAGATCTTGAAAGGGGCTCCTGCTCTCCTGGAAAAACACACCCAGGAATGCTATTCATCTAACTCTCTCCTCCTTTATCTCCTTCCCCACATTCCTCTCTGGCCCTCACCTCTTTTTCAATCGCTCTCCTCCCTTGTCTGACCTACTAGCATCTTACCCATTTCCCATAGCAAAGTCTCAGAGGTCTGAAAGCAGAGCTGATTTAATAAACTCATATCCACGTTGAGCACATGTTCCTCTGTACCATCACAAATAAACAGAAAATACACAAATATAGCACATATTAGAAGCTGGCCTAATACAGATCTCTCCACCTGATCCAGTTCCTTATTGTAATGCAGAACTTGTGTCCTCTCCCCCACAGGATCCCTCAGAAGCTCCGTATCTCGGGCAGCCTGACGGTCATCCTGGTGGTGTTCCTGATGACCGCTGTGCTGGTCAAGGTGGACGTGGCTCCCCTGCCCTTCTTCTGCCTCACCATGATCAAGATCATCTGCATCAACTGTGAGTGAGGCAAGGGGGGGGTAGCACACGGACATGCAGGAATGCAGTCTCACACACACACACACACAGTCTTTCCTCCTGCATGACGCTAAGCTGCTTATTAATCTGTCCGGCTAGGCTGGCTTATTTGCAGAGGGGTACAGCACCAGGGTGAGGTTCCCTCCCCCTGGTGGTTTGGGCCTGACCCCCTGAAGCCCTGTGAAGAACAGTCATCTCTGCTCTGTTCAGAGGGCGGGACGGCGGGACCCAGAAGGAAGGCTTTGATGTTGGTCATCAAGTCTTTCTTGTACCAGTTTGTTCATTGGAGGGCAGTGTAGACGAAGAAGAATGAGTTACGCAACGCGCTCCGCTGTCTCGTTTCCTGCTGCTTGCGTTCACGTCTGTTCTGGGAAGTTGTAACTGTTCTCTGTAATCCCAGTCAACCTCTGTGTGCAGTTGAGACTACACCCTCCTCTTCTTTTTTACCCACAGTCTGTTTCCCCCAAAGCAGATCTTTCCACCTCTGCCTTTCTACTCTCCCTCTCCCTGACTTTCCTGCTTCCTTTGGAAAGGGGAACTTTGGAGAGGGAACATGTGGTTTTAAAACCCCTCTGCAATGCGCTGTTGAATGACGGATGTTTGACCATGTGTCTCCGTTTCTCTGCCTTCAGCGTTTGGTGCCGTGCTGCAGGGCAGTTTGTTTGGTCTGGCGGGCATGCTGCCAGCCTCCTACACCACCCCCATCATGAGTGGCCAGGGTCTGGCCGGGACCTTTGCTGCCTTCTCCATGATCTGTGCCCTGGCCAGTGAGTGACTAACCAACCAACCAACTGGCCACATTCTCCTAGACTCCTAGAATTCTAGGATATCCTCTCAGGAGCGGGAACTCGAATCCTCATGGCCTACTGTTCCCCGTGTGTGTGTGTGTGTGTGTAGGTGGCTCCGCCCTGCAGGACAGTGCGTTTGGCTACTTCATCACAGCTTGTGTGGTGATCCTGCTGGCCATCCTATCCTACTTCGTCCTTCCCCAGATGGACTTCTTCCAGTACCACCTGGAGTGTAACGGCTCCAGACCCTCGGGCGACGAGGAGAACAAGATGGATCTGCTCCGGAAAGGTAACACGGGTGTGGATGGAGGTGTTGCTCACTCCCTGCTAGCCTGTTTTGTCTGTAGAACTGTTTTGTCTCTGTGAGACATGTTTACATGGGGGTGGGGTCACATGTGTTGTTGTAAATACTGAGCTTTTAGATCTGGAATGTTGTTGATTCTTGGTGTCTCCTTCAGTCTGTAATGACACTCTGGCTTTAAACCACGAACCACACATGGAGGTCCTCCCATGCTCAATGTAGTATGCCCTAGGAGTGCATGAATGTACTTGCCTGTGTGTGAGTGAAAGTGTGATTGATTAGATGCGTGTGTGTTATTTCAGTGTGTGTTGTTGTTTCAGACAGCCCAGGGGAGAAGAGGCCAGTGGTCAGTCTAACTGAAGAAGACACCAAGTCCACACCCTCTGTAATTGGCATCTTCAAACAGGTACAGGAGTCCTCCATCGCTGTCTTTTTACCTGCACTCAGCCTAACCCTGCTGCTACCCCCAGAGCTAGCCTAGCCGTCACAGATGCACACTCTGCTGTAGATGTCTTGTCAATTACCAGTCTGTGTGCCTGTGGTGGAATAAGACTGATTTTGGTGTGTGTGTGTGTGTTCTGTCCTGCAGATGTGGGTGACGGCCCTGTCTGTGTGCTTTGTCTTCACCGTCACCATCGGAACGTTCCCCGCTATCACAGTGGAGGTCAAGTCCACCGTGGCCGACGGAGGTGCCTGGGGTGAGAGGTCAACTTCTTTACATAATGACACCAGTGATACCTCGACAGCCTTTCAGAGGAATCCTCCTCTTCACCATAGAGGGTGGATGCTGTAGCACAAGGGCTGTTTTTCAGCTGCTGATCATGACGTTGAAGTTGTCTTCTCCCAGACACCTACTTCATCCCTGTGTCGTGTTTCCTGCTCTTCAATGTGATGGACTGGGCCGGGAGGAGCCTGACTGGTGTCTGTATGTGGGTGAGTATCAACTACCCCCCCCCCCCCCCCGCCCCCCCCCCCCCCCCCCCACCCACTCATCCACCTCCCTCCCACCACCACCACTGATACAGCAAAACATCCCCTTTAGCTCCAAGTTTCCCAGTCTATCCTACCTCCTTCCGACACACTCTCATGTTGGTCGGAACAAATGAGATCTGACACAAAAGTCAGAAGTGTACATCTGGATAGAACCAGAGTTTGTTGGCTTGGGGTCCCACAACATCTGTTCTCGCCTGCAAAAGGGATCCCCCCTGGCCAATCCCCTGGAACCAGAAAACATTTGTTTCTCCTCAGTCTCCACTTACCCACAAAGTATTTGGGATGGGCTTTAGACTCTCATGGCAATAGCTTTGTAAAACCTCTTAACCCAGGTTCTTAAACACACCCAATATGCGCTATATGTAAATATCTTTAGCGGGAGAGATTTCTCCATTTTATACAATCTCGTCATTTGGTTAAGAGACACAGACACACAGATTCAACAATGCCCTGATGCATCTTCAGGGAGTTTGAACACAGTAACTTCTCATGACTTCAACTTCCATGGTTCAGCGGTTCTGTGGAACATGACAAAAAAGAAAACAACAATGGAACATAAAGGGCTTTGATGTGCAAGCCGGGGGTTTATATTGGAACGTCGTCTGGTGCGAGGAAGTAGCTTGAGGGGTGCGGAAGAGGGGGCGGAGGCTTCTAGATTCCCCACATTTGCCCTGTGTGAGTGTCCTAGAATAGTCCGAACCAAGCTGCTAGGATGCTAACGTTAGATGCTAACGGGTGGTTAGAGTTCTGACAACCGTTTTACATCTGATTTAATTTCCCTCCAATTCAGTTTAGTAAGTGGCTTCACTTGATTATGTGGTTGTCCTCCCATACACTCTTTTCTAATCAATAACATCCTTGACTGGACTTCCCCTCTATATGCTAGTCAAAGTTAACTCTTGCATTAGCTGTCCTTGGTGGCTGCGAATATTTCCTCTCAGTCTGAACTGAAATGCCTTATGCAAATGAAACACACACACACACAATGTTTAGTTTATACATTCCTATCTTAATACAATCCCGCCACATTCCTGTACTCATATCCTATTCAATTGTCCAGTTACAATAATTAGATTCAAGGCAGCCATGAAGAAGCCTTGGTAGTAACAATACAGGCCAGCCTCGTCTATTATGTAACTGAGTTTTGAGAGTGAGTTGAAAGGGTCAGGGGCCTATTCTCCTCATACTTAATGGAAATTATGTCAGCTGAGGTTTTAATGAGGCCAGGCTATAGCAAAAGACCCTAACCAGTGGGCTGTCTCCCTACCGCAGAGTGGGTGGGCATAAGATCTCTTTTGTTGAGCACTTCAGTTCTATAGAACTTCTATGCATCAGACTGGATTCTAGTGCAAACCCCAGACTCTTGTTAGTCTTACTCATCATACTGTGATAACTTTACGATGCTGTCTAGGACTTAGAAGAGCTAAGTTCTGGTTCTCTGGCTTGCTGTACGATACAGGCAAATCTCCAGAAGTGGGATGATTGATGATGGAGGATGAGTTCAAGCATGCAGAGCAAATAATGTATTAGGGTGTGGATCTTTTTGTTGACACAAGAAAACGGTCTGTTATCCTCCCACAGTGTGGGAGGATTTATATTGGATTTGCCTGATTGCAACCACACTGGGGATTGTATTATTTTTTTTACCAACAATTTTATTACAATATACTGACCTCCCTTCCCCTCCCTCACAGCCCGGTAAGGACAGCATGTGGCTGCCTACCTTGGTAGGCCTCAGGTTGGTGTTTGTGCCTCTCTTCATGCTGTGTAACGTCCAGCCCAGGAGCTACCTGCCTGTGCTCTTCTCCCACGATGCCTGGTACATCATCTTCATGATCCTCTTCTCCTTCTCCAACGGATACCTGGCCAGCCTCTGCATGTGCTTTGGACCCAAGTATGTCTGAGAGAAGGGGGGGGAAAGGATGCACATTTTTGGGATCTCAAAGCTAGATGTTTGTTTTATCAGGATGAATTCATAAACCGTTGTCCTGAGTGAAACTTCCCACGTCTTCTCAGCTCTGTTGCGTGACGCTCATGGTTCTCCCCTCCGTCTCCTTACAGGAAAGTGGCGCAGCATGAATCAGAGACGGCGGGAGCCATTATGGCCTTCTTCCTGTCCCTGGGTCTGGCTCTGGGAGCCGCCCTCTCCTTCGCGTTTAGGATCATGATCTGAAACCCTGAGGACCCCCACCCTCAGGACACGTCGATTCCCCTCCCTACCACCACCCCCCCACCACCCCCAACCCGGACTGGAAGACAGGGGGTTTTGAGGGGGAAGAAGAATAAGATCGATTGCTTTATGCTGACTCGTGTTTGTGTCAGAAAGCAGAACGCTGGTCACTGTGTACTGAACACTACAGACTCAACCCTTCTGGAGTCTTAAGAATCTGTGGTTTACAACCTCTCAAGTAGCTGTTGAAGATATTTCTGTTTCTAAAAGAATGCAACTGAAATTTCTTCCAGCTGTGATCTGTGGTACTGACTTATGTTCTGTTTCGACATTCATCCCGTCCTCAGGGGAGGACTGAAGATGCACTGAGGCAGGAGGGCCTTCAATCTCAGTCACATTTCTCTAAAACAGCTGAGAAAGAAAACGTTAAATATTGTCCAATGTTTTTCACAAGAACTTTTCAAAGTTCAAACAGGTCAAATTGTATTGGGTATCGTCTGCCCCAGGTTCAATACAAAACTGAGATGCCAAATGCTTTCCCAATATATTTACCCATTGCCACCATGGAAGCTAAATCAAGTACACCTCACATTTTCAAAACTCTGTGTGTTTGTGTTGTGAGTGACTTTAGTCAGACTATACAACTATTAATGTAGTTATGTGATGTTAATTGAATTGTACAAACGTTATAGTTTAGAAATACCTTTTTAAAGGTAAAATGTTCCAAGACTATGCCAATGTTTGTGTGTATATTCATGGTATAGCTGTCTTATTGACATAACTTTTATAAAAAAAATTGCAGTTAAAAGCACAAAAGATCACATGCAGCTACTGTATAAATAAATACATTAGTTTTCTGAACAGTGTTATGAACTGTTTACCACCAAAACCATTTTGTACTTTACACTAGTTATAACATTGTGGATCTATGTCAGATAGTATTTTCAAATTATTTAAATGTGATGTGCTTAACTGGCATAATAGTTTTTTTTGTGTTGAATTAGAATGTGACATGAAAACACCTTTTTTTATTTTTATCAAATATGCAAATCATTGCCTTTACAACCTGTTTGTCATAAAAAAAAATAAACCTTTGTGTATTTTTAACTCCTTACATTTCATTTAGTCGGGTCTAAAAAAGGTTTTACCCTTGTTAATTTCTAGAAATTTCGCAGAAAGTTATTACAAAGTTGCAGTCGTAGCCTACAAAGCGGAGCTTTATAGTCCAGGGTTCGAATTACGGGGGGGCTTGGGGTCCCACATGACCACAATGTAACAAGTCAAAATAAACAATTTAAAATTTGGATTTGAACCCAGGCTGTTGCAGTACTGCACCAGCATGTCTGAAAGAGCAGCCCTGCTTTCTCCTGGTTTTCTGACACCCCAACTCTGCAGGGTTTTTTTTTTGCTGTTACAACTAGATAGTTCAATGTCATATTTTCTTTTGAGTGGAGATTGTTATGATCCCTGATAGCTCAGTGGTTAAGGATGTGGGCTTCTGGGGAGGGGTCTTGTGTTCAAATCTGAAGAATCTTCTTCCAGTTAAATTTTTGCTCTTGGACTTAAATAAAACTTGACTAATACAACTGATAAAAGGTATATTTCTTTTTAGACTCTTGGTTGAGCCTGTCCTGGTGGGACAGTTGGGTACCTGGAAAGACAGCTGGGAGAGGGGATCTGGACAGTCGGGGATCTGGACAGTCGGGGAGTGCACCGCAGTTACAGGGACCCGGATCTGGGCCCATGGATGTTTGGCACTACTGGTTTTACACTGGTTTTGAACCCAGGTCGTTGTGGTGTAGGCCCTCGTTCTCAACCCACTACACCACGGGGTGAATCGATGTGAATCGCGATTCATATGTGAATCGATTTTTTCCCCACCCCTAGTACTTACTGCTGAATGAAATTAATTATTTTAATTATGCGTTGTGTAGGTCTTAAATTTCAATCTTTATAGTCTTAAAAATGGCTTAAATTTGACTTACTGAAACCTGCAGGAACCCTGACAGAAGATCTGATGTTTGACAGCAGACATATGACACCTTCCAACTAAACAGTCTGATCAAATTTGCTACTATTGTGACAAATGTACATTTATTTTTTACACCAAATCCATTTAACAGTGGCAAAGTTTTTCCCAGAAAACAGACCAAAGTCACGTGAATATTTTCATTTTTATTCAATAAGCTCAAAAGTTCTTTATTGAAAAATAAATTACAGGAAATGGATTTAAAATCAGACAGACAAAACATCTCAACCCAGAGATCACATTCCAGAAAAGCTTTGTTGTCCAAAAGGTGGAATACAAGGGCTACAAATCTTGAATTGTTTGAACCATAACAGACTAGAACTAATCCTTATTTGGGAACAATCCTATAACAAACCAAACCCTGGTTCTAGCTGGTCAAAAAAAAAAAAAAAAAAAAAAAATCAAGTCAACAATTTCACTATAAAATGTATACAAATTGTATTAAATATGTCACATACATGCCCTATTTGTGATATACATATAAAATGAGACTGTACAGACTGGCTCTTTCAAGGCAAGACAGTTGTGGATGGAACTGATTCTACAGTGTACTCTTACATGATATTACCATTAGTGAAGATTCAAAAAAGAAGCATTGTAATATCTGTTCTCTACCACTTAAAAGTTGTGGGTTTTAAAGAAAAAGCAAATGAGTGAAATGGTCAGAATACCATTCCCCTGCTCCAGAAGCATAGCCCTGGGCCCTGGTTCGTTCTACGCTACGTACTTCAGCTCTCAACAGGGAGCAGAGGGGGAATACTGGTAGGTACACTACAGCTAAGATGCAGGGTCAGTTGTCAAAAAAAACAAAACAAAAAAAACAGAATCCTAAACAATTACAGACCAAAAGTTTGTTTTCTACAGTTCATCTCTTTTAAATAGACAGAATGAGAGAGCGAGAGCATCGACTCAGATGGCCCGTTCAGAAACAGTCCCTAGTTCCTCGAGACTCAATATGATACAGCAGAGGGCATGATATGGTACAGGCCATTCCTCCCAGTCTATCCGAAGGTAAACCATCTTGCTTAGACCTATCCATCTTCTCAGATCTATTCTAGGTAGGGTGGCAAGGGGGCTGTTTCAGGCCAGGTTAACTTGGGTACAGTACACATGCAGACAGATTCGTTTTGCATCCATTGTCACAACTATAAAACAGCCGTTTTTATCCCTGAAGTACTGCTGACACCCAAACAAGTGCAATTTGCTCTTGACTGGATGTGACAGACGCTGATTTGTCCTGTATCCCTGACGTTCCATTTCATATCACTTGCGATCCTGACAGAAGTTTGTGCGTGTGTGGGCACATACACGATGGCTAGCATTTGCAGGTGCATAAACAACATGGCACATTCAAGAGTATCAGTAGGGCAGATTTTGGTAAAGGCCAAATACAGAGACAGAGAAAGAGAGTGAGAGAGCAGACCAGAGATGCAGATAATGACTTCCCCTTTCATTGCTTGTTGATCATCCTTTTCGGCCACTGGGGGGCGATGTGGAGCAGAGCAGCCAGCAGTCTTAGCAGTACTACAGCAGACAGAGAGGGCCGAAGGGATTTGGGGGGGGGGACTCAACTTTGGTTTTGAACAGTTCCACAGCTCTTGGACTTAGCGCACTGAGTGATCGGGCGAGTGAGTGAGTGAGGGGGGATGGGGGAGAGAATCAGCGGGCCTTTAACTTGGCGCGCTGCGGAGCCTGCTCTGTCAGGCTGGCTTTGAGAGAGTTCACCACAGTCTGCCTCACGCCGTCCTCCATATAGTGTTCACTCAGGGGCTTCAACACCTGGAGACACAGGAGGGAGGAGAGAGCGGAGCACACAGGCGAGAGGACAGGAAAGAGGGGAAAGATAAGGATCATTTGTAGAGTGATAGAGAACAGGAACACCAGACATGTGGAGGGGGGGGGGAGAGAGAGAGAGAGAGAGAGAGGGGAGGGGTGTGATTAAAAGACTTGTTCAAATCACCGTGGTGGTTATGTGACGACGTGGACAAACTAAAGAGGAAAAAAGAAATGGGTGAGAAGAAGCAAAAGTAGAGAAACCATCCAACATGCAGACCACAAACACTTAAGATCACCTCCACACACAAAAAAAGAAGATAATGGCAACTGAAATACATAACGTCAATCATCCCCCCCAAAAAAAGAGTCCCTCTCTTGTGCGAACGAGCGGGCGTGCTGTGCTAACATTCAGGGAGAGAGGATTGAGGGGTTCCAACCTGAGTCCCCAGACATGGGCAGGGTGGAGCGGGCAAATCCAGCCACCCCGGCCCCTGCATCGAGACAGAAGGACCAGAGCGGAAAGGCTAAAGGCAGCATAGCAGCTAGCATATCTTAGCTTAATTTAGTCTAGCGTAGCCAGAGAGATGCTAGTTAGTCTTGTCGTGCTGGCTGGAGGAAGCTAAGGAGGACAGTCTGAATCTCTGGGCTGGTCCTGCTTCTGGGGCTGCTGGGAGGAAAGAGCTCCAAGCAACTCGACGCTTTGCAGACTCAAAAAGCTCCCAAAACACCTGTAGACACGGGGGGGGGAGGGAGGGGGAGGTTAGGAGTTAGAGAAAGACAACCAGAGATAGACCAGACAGTTGATTCGGTAAGAGCTTCACAGACAGGCAAGAGGTATGACTGACCAAGCGGCCACCTCTCTCACCTTTCTGGGTGTCCTCTGATTAGGCAGAGAGAGGAGGGAGGGAGGATTCCGATTAGGAGAGAAAGATTACATAGAACACTGTCTGATTGAGCGATCAGATAGCAGAGAGGAACAAAAAAAAGAGTTGATTGGGTGGCGGTGTAAAATGAAAGGATGAAAGAAAGAGGATCATTGGAAGATAAAGGGTTTGAAGGACGATTGAAGAGGGTTGGGGGATTGGGGTGATGTGATGATCTGTAGTCCGGAGCAGGGACATGAACATCCAAAGGAATATCCGAGACAGACACAACAGACAGAATCATGGAGCTCCACAGCCTGAATTAGCAAGATTCCTTAATTAGCTTTTCCTAATTAATGATCTATGATCAAACAATGCTGAAAAAGAGATTCGAAAATCTTGACAAACCACACAAAGGTCCTCAGAAATCCCTCTCTCGTCCTCACACCCACCTGTTCCCAGAGGGTCTCAGCCACCAGGTCTATGAGGGTCCCCAGCTCCCGGAACTCTCCGGAATACTTGACGTAGGCCCAGGTCGACAGCGCCATGAGAGCCATCCCCATCACCAGGTTAGCCAGCGCCGCCAGGGTGCTCAGCCCCACGAAGCCCGTCACCCCGGACACCACGTAGGTGACCAACATGACGGCGAAGAGCGTGGCGGGCGTGCGCGCGGCGTAGAAGATGTTCTTGCCGTCGTTGTGCTTGGTGAAGTTGGCGTAGGCCTCGTCCAGCTCGCCCTCCAGCTGCTGCTGGTAGCGCAGGCAGAAGTCCTCGCCGCCCATCTTCTTGACGGCCCGGAACTGGCTCACGGAGCATTCCTTGAAGTCGTCGTGGCAGCGCTCCAGGTCGGCAGGGGCGATGTAGGGCTTGTCCCCTCCGCAGACCTGACAGAGGGGGGGGGGGGGGGGGGGGGGGGGAACAAGACAACATGAGCGCTTGGGAAGGTTTTCTAATGCTGCAGCCAAATTGATGAGTTATGGATACTGAGTAGAATACATAGGCCTTTGTTTACAAATCCCACTGTAAAATGTTTGCCTCACATGGAAAGGTAAAACTATTTATTTTTTTAATAGTTTCTCAGAATACGTGATCATCATAAAAAGGCTAGGTGTGTGTATGTGTGTGTATATATGTGCTCCAGAACCCACCAGTTCCATGTTCCTGTTGTAAGTGTCTTTGGCTCCGGCCACTGCCGTCAGGTTGTTGGCTTCTGCTGTTGCCTAGGTAACAGAGGAGCGTGTTGGAATAGACTGAGGAATGGAGGGATTGGATCAGATGGAAAATAAAGAAACCATGCAAGAGCAGTACGGACCTGCAGCATGGACTTGGGATGCGGGAGCTCCTCCCCCTGGTAGATCTTGATGTAGGCCTGGAGAGATCAGTTCAGACGCCCCGGTTAGAAGAGACTCCAACATGCATCCACCATCCCAATTGATCTTTGAATAAGCAAACAGTGATGTGTGGTTCTGAACGGCTCCCTCGGAGAGGAGTGATGCTGTGGTGAGTGGGGCCCTCGACAGGTGCTCTCCTAACTGCAGTGTGAGCTGCCATCGCGGCAGAGCGAGGGGGGGTGGGGAGAAGCCTGACCTTGAAGTACTCCACCAGGTCTCTGCAGGTGACCTTAACCCCGCCGATCTCCTTCTCGACCAGCCTCTCAGGGGCCAGCAGCAGGGGCACCAGGTCGGCCAGCTCCTGCTTGAAGTCCGGGTCAATATCTGAGACAACGACATCATCATCATCATCATCAAAACATTCTGTATATTTGTATTCTTTAGTGCTTTGATGGTGTGTGATGCTGGATGTGATGCTAGATGTGATGCTGGATGTGATCGTCCTCGGGGAGCAGATGGGGGAGCGTTGACCTTTGAGCCTGCCGTCGAAGTTAGGGTTGGTGGCCACCCTGAGGCCTGGGTGGGGGAGCAGGAAGCAGCCGATGGTGGTGAAGCAGGAGTGGATGTGCTTCCTGACGTTCTGCAGCTCCTCGTGCTGGTTCTGCTTCACCTGGGAGTGCACGCACACACACACACACACTATTTGCTCACAGTTTTGTGTTTATTTATTGAAATAGAGGATATGCTGAGAGGTTTTAAAAATCTCTCTTGTCTGGGTGCTCTATTCCAGATGCTAGTGTATGGACCAGACTCCACTCACCTGCAGTCTCCTATCCAGGAAGTGGTTTCCCCCCTTCAGGCCATAGTTGTGTTCATAGGGGTAGCACCAGTCCCGGATCAGGAACATCAGAGACTAAAACGACAACGACCACTGAGTTCAAAACTAGATCCTAGATGCGGTTCTGAGTGCTTCCATGACAGATTTTCCCAGATGCAGGGTCCATCTCCAGACTGGGTGTGTTACCTGGAAGGGTTTCAGGTAGATCTCCTCCATAGCCAGACGTCCATATTCTGTGAAGAGCTATGCGACAGAGAGAGAGAGAGAGTGCAGGGGGAGGAGAGACGAAGAGAGAGACAGTGAAAGAGCAGAGAGTGCAGGGGGAGGAGAGACGAAGAGAGAGAGAGTGAGAGTGCAGGGGGAGGAGAGACGAAGAGAGAGAGAGTGCAGGGGGAGGAGAGACGAAGAGAGAGAGTGAGAGTGCAGGGGGAGGAGAGACGAAGAGAGAGAGAGTGAGAGTGCAGGGGGAGGAGAGACAAAGAGAGATAAAAGAGAAGGAGAGCAGAGAGAGCGAGAGTTCAGTCCTGAAGCCACCAACAGTTCTCAGAAGGAGCCATCCATAATTGGAGCTCTTCAGTGTTTACCTGGAGGTGCTGCAGATCATCCTCTTGTATGTTATGAGACAGGTTATATACCTGCAACCATATAGAAAGATGAAACGGCTACTGACATTTGGAAGCAATCATCTTCACCTCAATCACCTCACAAACTTGGGTTTATAGTCATTTTCTGCAGTACAACAATTTGTCGCTCCATCTTTCATGTGAATGCACGCACGCACACACACACACACACACACCTGTACTGAGCTGGTCATGGTGCTGAGAGCAAACACAGTAGCACAGTCCTTGATGGTTGACTGGCTGTCAAACGCCCCCTGGGTGTCGGCTAGCAGAACTGCAACCTGCCAGCAGAGCAGAGCAGGTTGGAATCTGCTGCTGGTCTTTGTATAGAATGCTGTGTATGCATGTGAGCACATGACGTTTCTGCTGGTGTGTGTTCATATAATAGGATGCGTGGACATATGTGTGTGTGTGTGTCACCTTGCTGCCGTCTGGCTTGGGCACCACAAACACCTCGCTCCAGACCTGGATGCCGGTGGTCTCCCTCTCACATCCCCCCCTCCAGCTGAAGCCCGTCAGGGGCTCGTCATCCCCCCCCATCCACTGGTCCAAGTGCTGCTGGCACCACAGGGAGGAAGGGAGAGGTGCAGAGAGAGGCAGAGAGAGAGGGGGGGGGAAGAAATGAGACACAGACCGTTTGTGTAGATTTGCCGCATTTCCTACTGACATGCATTTACATTAGATGGCCACTGGGGGGCCCTGTGATGTCATATTCAGACCTGACTACTAATTCAGAAGTAAAGCCAAATTGGCATTAGATGTTTATTACACTAGTGCTGACTAGGCCCTTTGTACAAGATAGGTCAAGGATAACAGAACAGGGTTGTATGAATGCCAAAGTAATCTATCAAGACAAAAGTTCCCTGGACTACAAGCATGCAATTCATAGCTGATCATTAGCTGTGTGCTGAAACAACTAGTTTAGGGTCTGGTGTGTGTGTGTGTATATGTGTGTGTGTGTGTATGTGTGTGTGTGTAGTGCCTTGGCAGCATTCCAGAGAGTTAGGTCAAGGTAAAATGTTTAAGATAATCATGACTGCAAGTGACATATAGGCTCAGTTTCCCAGACCTGGATGAGCCTGATCTTAGACGAAAACCTTTTCCAATAAAGATCTTCATAGAATTTCTCTCTTAGTTTAGGACTAGGCTTAATACATGTGTGGGAAACTGGCTGATAATCACAAAACCATTGTTTAATGATATTCATAGATGTGTTAAATCAGAGAGTAGATTCCACAATAAGGAGGGGTTTAAATGGACAGATCTCGTAGAAATATCACTTGCCACAAAGCACAGCTATGCCATAACTCTATTCCTCTCATCTCTGTGGCTGTGAGAGTTGAATATAAAAGGTTAAACTAGCACCTCAAGATGGTGTATATGGACTCAACAGGATACAAAAACAGACCTGTGAAGGACCTGCTGGAAATGGAGAGTGATGTGTGGATGCTGGTTGTGTCTGGGGGTGCTGCTAGTCATTTTGGCAGGGTCACAGTGTGCAGTTACAGTGTGTGTTGCTGATGGAACATGAGGGCGCAAAGTCATCCTCAACAGCTGACCCTGGAGGAGATGGAGTGGAGAACACACACACACACACGGCAATCACTGCCTCTCTGCTCTGGGAGTGTCACCTTGTGTGTTCTCAGCAGGCACACGCCAACAGGCACTCAGACACACACAGACACACACACACACTCGACCGCGACCTTATGCTTTTCTAATCAGGTTCCACTTTGCTGTCACTCATCCGGAGCCAGGCAGGGAAACCGTTAGTTGTCCGGGGCGACACTTGGTTGCCACAGAAACACTCCCTTCTTGACCCACTGTACGGTGACATGTGGCAGCTGTGTGTAAGACGATCTGGTCTGTTCCTGTCTCAGCAGCTGATGCTACAGCAGGACTGTGGACGAGGGACTGGTCAGTCCACCATCTGTCAGACTCCTGCTACCACCTCACCATGAAACAATAAGCCTCGACTAATTGTTGGTTTAGCATTTTGTCTCTTTAAATACAGACGTTTACGTGAGGTCACAGCTGAGCCTGCCCTTCCGAAACGACGAGCTACATCGATTGCCGGCTGCATCGACAGAAGCGCACCAGTCTGGCTCGTAGATCCTCGTTCCAGAGACACAGCCACGGTGACGCGCACCTCCGCCCTGGGGGAGCTCCCGTCCCAGAAACCCCCAGAAAAGGCATCGCCTCGTTCTAATTAAATGGTGATGAGACAAAAAAAACTTCTGGGGTACAACTTGGGGAACAGCTAATTAGCACGACAAAGGGAATCTAGGAATGGAATACACCTACAGGAAGGACTGAGATGAAGCGAGGAGGAACTAAACACTTCTCAACACATCCCAGAGGACTGTGTGAGAACAAATAGGATCCTTGTTGGACCACCGTGTCTTTTGTACTCATTTGCGTGTGTGAACAACTGTTCTTTGTTTCAGGGAGGTGGATGTACAAAAAATCTGGCTCAGATTGAAACCTCTTTAGAGTAGCTCACCTGGTTCTGACACACAGTATCACTCTGTCAATGTGTTTGCGGTGGAACTAATAGGAGCGCGGTTAGAAAAGCTGTGCATGGTATTGCATGCCTGTCTAGAGCATATGTATACCACAGAACTGGTTATGTCTTTCCCAGCCCAGCGCTGTCAGGGCGAGTATCTCACCTGGTTGTGCATGTAGCGCAGCATGAAGTCCAGCAGGAAGGACTTGCCCTTCCGGAAGGCTCCGGCTACAGACACCACCACCACGTTCAGATCCCTGATCTCATCCTGCAGAAGCAGCTTCTCCAGCGCTACAACATCCAGCTCAAAGTTGTGGTCGTCCTCGTGGGCCAGAACTATCTGGATGGGCCGGGCTTTCTCCTCCTCCTCGACCACAGGTTCTGGCTCTGGTTCCTCTGGGGAAGGCGGGTCAGTGTCTAAGCCTGGCTCCGAGTACAGATCCTGGGGTTCATCGGTCTCCTCCTCCCTGGCATCCTCAGGCACGGCCAGGGGAGGCTTACTGTCTGGGGGCATCATTGGGACATCCTCGACCCCACTCACACCTAGGGGAGAGAGGAGAGACAGCTGTCAGACCAGCCTATGGCTGTGGAGGGGGGCAGAATAGAAATGAAATCCAACATCTGGATATGATAAACAATTAGGTGCCACAATTCCCCCACCGTTGAATGATTCAGATGATTTATAGAATAATGCACGGGCAATTTGCAAGCTGTCCAGTCATGGAGCTGAATTCTAAAAGCCAGTCGCCTTATTGTGCAGCAGTACACCCTGTACTGCTGGGCAATAGATAGCGTATGAGGGCCAGAGGAAAATGGACCTAGGGTTTTGACAAATGAACTAAGACCTAACGGGTCACAGTTGGACTGGTTGTGTATAGCACACACTGAACAATCGTAACAAGATATCAGGCAAGGCTCTAAAATCTCAAACAATGTGAGCATTACACAAAAGCCCAGATTGGAAAGATTTCAAAAATCTTATTGTAGTTTCTGCTCTCTAAGTAGGCCTAACTGAAAGGACGTTACTTCAGCTTGAAGAAGAATGTGTCCTCTTCTTGTCGTTGGAATCATTCTGATTGTATTCTAAATAAAGGCACTCCCATTGACAGGAAACAACTCATCCTGCCCCAGTTATCCTGACTGGCAACACCAAACAGAACAGGTAGGACAGGTATCTAGGCTCTAGGCTTGGTTATTCACTCAATTAGATCACTGTTAGGGGTGGCATGAGACAAATGCGTCATTAACCTGATAGAAACCAGCCTACTTTCCTGTATCAAGATGAAGTCAAAGTCCTTGCTGATCACAACACCTTTACGGTTATCTTGGCCCACACTTTTGACAAAACCTTGAGTCTTCAGTCCCTCAACCACGCTTCATATGAAGGATTCCGTCATGGACGGGTTCTCTCTCTGCACTGACACTTCACCCTGTGCCAAATGCACTTCTAATCGTGCCAAATGACACTGAGAATTTGAACATTTATCAAAAAGCCCACCTGTCCTGTACACAAACCCAGCCAATGGCCAGGGCTGCGTGTGGTTTGGGGTTATTAAAGGCTGGGTATGATGGGTTGGTAGCACTGTGATGTGGTCCTGCTATGGTAAACAACAGCGTTTGGTGGCGGATGCCAGAAACAGAGAGGGAACAGAAGGCAGGAGAGAACATGACCGTGCTCCACCCAGACTCCCACTGAGGGCTGCCTTCACAGCCAGCTGAGGTGCCCCGCTGACACACACACACACACACTTCCCTCGACCTCTACGGAAAAACAACACTTCGCGAGAAAACATTCAATATTAGGAATATTAGATAAGATATTCATCTTAGCCAATCAGCCTGGGGCACATTGAAACCATGTAGACTACATGTTAACAAAGAACACTTCATCTCAAAGTACAGTTACACCTGATGCTAGCAGACTGGCAGCAGTGCTTCCATTGTATTCTATGTAGGCTACTGCTTTAGAGCTGTAACTGATACTATGTTGGACATCTGTGTCATCGACTGGCTGTTTGTTTTTAGCCCGAGTTAAACTAGACCACTCCACCCTTAGGTCTACATAGCCGGGTCTGTATTTGAAGCACCATTCTAGGACACAGAAGACGGGTAATTTAAGAAGCTTTGCTTTATAAGATGAAACAGCTAGCTCTATAGAGAAGACGAGAGATTTTTTCATGGATTGGCTGCAGGTATACGTTATTTTTTGTGAGGGAGAGTGAGAAAGTGTATGTGTGTGAGAGAAAGAGATGGAAAGCCCTAGTCCTTAAATTGGATTCTACAACAAACTAATATTTAAATACACACTCATCCACAAAGTCTCCACCTTGACAGAATCTCAGAGCCGACGGTTCCAAAATTAGCTCAGTGTTATCATGGCTCTTTCCTTATCTTTCTAATGGCCAGTCCAATCGTCCTGGGTGTAATCTGCATCGCAGCACAGGTTTAATGGCTGTGACTAAGGTACCGCTTCTCTCTATCACAGCTCTCTGGCTCATAACAGCTCCACAAACTCTGTCCTGCACCACATCAGAGAAACCTTGAGAAGACCCTGCTCTACTTGGCGCAGCACGCCATCTAAATATGGATAACTTTCCTTCGATTAAGGGTCATTTTATGTACAGAAATACTCCCATCCAGTCGTCTACCCCACACCTCCTGTGTTGCCAGCTCAAGGGCTGCATTATAGTCCTCCTAAGCGGTTTTCTTCATCCCTGCCCAGTTGGACAGCGGTGGACGACGACGACTATTTTTCATCTTTAAACTAATCTTTAAAGGTAGGTGCAGCAGATGAATAAGACATGAGATGAAGACATCTCTTCAGACTATTGAGATTCATCCCCAGGAGACTCGGCTCTCGTCTGGACTGGTGTCAAGCAGGCCAGACGTTCAACAGCAGCCAGCAAGCCCACCAAGGCCAAAGTGCGGTGCAGTCAGCCCAGCAAGAGTGTTAACTGTTGCCACATAATCCCAGCTGTGCTTCAACATGTTCATACAAGGGTCATTATGATAAGGGTCCTTGTGATCTTATGAAATACTTTTCCTATTCCCTTATATCCACCAAGACAAAAATGCAACACTTCGCAATATTTACAATTTATTTTGCCATTGGAATTAGTATACACACACACACGTTGACTGCCAGTGCATATACATGATATTTGGGGCTGTCGTGTACCACATAATCAAGTGGGGCTGTTAAAGAATAAAAGGCCCAAGTGAAAGTTACTGCTGGCTGTGCAGGCAGAAGCACGTGAGGAGCACCCTAGATAAGTATTTTACCACCCTCTGTAAGATGACAGTATGTAAACATATCTCGCGTTTCATCAGCACTCATGGCAAGGCAAGCAGCACCTTACACAACGAGACACGAAAACAAACAGGTGTTCTTGCTTGTCTCGCCGGGGTATATCAACAATGGTAAACTGCGAAGAATGAGAAGGCATTGGCTGTTTCATATGCAAAACATTGCTGCCAAATGCAAAGTTAGCTGGTTTAACGAATACCTAGATAAAAAGATGAGCAAATCAGTAAGAAACTAAGAATAGCCCGCTTAAAATATCCTAAACATTAGCCGGTTAAGACGACACGGGACTTGCTCGTTGTTGAGTAGGGGAAAGAGCAAGCGGTAATTTAGTTGTTTTCTAAAATTCCTGTTTGCGAGGACATCAGTCAGAAACAATGCCAGAAACACAAACTTAAAACAAAACTCAAAATGCAAGCTACGTGAAAAGGAAGACAAGCGGTCCAACGTGACAGAAAGATGCATGTGATATTGACAGCAGTCCGTAGCAGTCACAGGACGGATCGGATCAACTCGTTGGCTACTGTGTTGACAAGCACTAAGTAGCGTTAGGTTTAGCAATGCAGTACACCTTTCACTGGCGCGATCTCAGAAGCATACATCTGAAAACACAGCTAGCTACTTAGCCAAATAGTTCAACTCCAGAGTAACTATATTCGTGTATGAGTTGAGCCCCTGACATACATTTGTTCACGTCCCAACAAAACCCCCTTGAAATGTTTAGAAAGTTACCTTTGTCAAATACGCGGCTTTTGCAGTTTGTTTCAAAATGATTACGATTCCTCAGCCCGCTCACCTCCGCCATGTTGCTCTGAATCAGATGAAGCTGACGTCGACAGACCCAGTTTCTCCTCGTGCCTTATCAAGTTCACATGGAGTTACTCAGAATGGCAGGAAGAGAGACGGCTGACCGGTGTGCGACTCAAATGTAAAAAAAAATTATAAAATGTTTTAGTTTAACGAAGTACACCTAAAAAAAACACCCGTTTAATTGGTCACATTTTGCAACAATGCAACAGGTGCCACTTTTCATCGCATGTTACTTTGAATTATACTCCGATGTTTCTTTGAAGTATCAATATGTTCCTTGACGTAATGTTGGTCAATATAAAGTAAATTTAAACGTACAATTTGTATTGTAAAAAATTATAATTATGCTATCTATGCTATGTCTCATATAAAAATGTGGTCCTGATACAATCATCATCGATGTATCAATGTTGCAATAGGATGACCTGTTTTCGCAATCCAGCATATGTTCTTCTGTTTTAGGTTATACCAACTTTCCTGGGACTTTTTAGAGGAAATTAAAACAACTTCCTTACGATGCTTGGAATGTCTGTTTGGCTTTCACCACCATCCAAGGATCTCTTCCTCATTCAAGTTTTCATCTCAATGTGTAAATATCTTTTCAAGGTGTGTCAAAACTGTTTTAGGAATATAAATGATATATTATCTGATATTGTAGGCTGTATGAAATGATCTAACTTCCTCTTACTTTCAGACTAATCTCCTGTCTTCTGATACAGCTAACAGTAGGTCTGATATGTTCTTTTTGACATTTTGGTGAATCTCTTGACAAGAGAAACTTAATTTCTCTGAGGCCTTTTTAACAACTGAGCTGGTTTGAGCTGTGTTAATTTACTTTATATTGTTTGTATAGGATGAAAATGAGAAATATCCTTGTACCAAAGGCACCTTCCCAGAACTTGCATGGGTCGTAAGAAGTTGCACATTCTCTTTATTTTTTATTTTATTTATTTTTTTACTGCAGAACATAATAGTGACAACCTGAAGCAATTTAACCACAGATTTCCCAGTGGCATATTTTTCCCTCACACATTTTTCACATGTTACAGGATTACCTTAAAGCAGTCATCCAGTATAACTAATTTTACACTCCCCACCATGGCTATCTAATACAGATTTTTGTAAAGTGTACCTGGTGCGGTGCCCACATTTGTCTCTCACTGAATGTTTACAAAGGGGAAGGCCCTAAGTCTCTCTGTGGCTGGACTCTTTCCCAGAAGCCTATAGAGCACAGCCGTTGCTGATTTGCTTATGTCAGCCATTATAGCAGATAGGTATCCACTGTGACAATTGAGGCACTTTAAAATGCCATAAACATCTTCAGCTGTGAGGGGCAATAATGACACTGAGTTGTTTAACCAGTGAAGCATCTGCTACTCTAGCTGTTTGCTTAAGTACAGTAGAGTCATGGAATGATTTCCTCTCTTTCGGTTTCACACTAAAGTTAATTTGTATAAAATATAGTCTGCTTCAGCTAAGTGGCTGTTATCTACTCAGGGAATTATTATGTGTGATTTGGGTTCAGGTATTCCAAGATGATTACTACTGAATGCAGTTTCAACAAGTCACCAGTCCTTGCACATAACTTTGTAATTGAATGTACAGGGGTGAGCAAGTACAATGCATATTACAGTTATGTTGGTTATCAGAAAAAGTGACAGGAGATATAAAATGTAGCTTGGAGAAACATGGGAATATGAATTGCAACCATCTCTTGACCTCTATACAATGGAAAGAAATGGAAGGTTCAGTTGTATATCCGTTTCCTTAAGTTGGACTCTTTAGACTGCAACAAACTTGCTTTGTAAGCCTAATTTTTTTAGTCACTGTTTGCTTTGGCTGGGATGGACTTGGCTCTGTCCGCCAGGTTTTCTGGAAAGTCAATAGTCATTATGATCAAACTGCCTTGCAATGCCCTTTCTCAGGAAAACTATTTATTCTAGGGTAATATATATTGGCCCCTGTATTGATTATTTCTAAGGATAAGATAATAAATATCTTATCCTTAGAAATATTATTTATCCTTATATTAATATAAGATTTTGATAAATATTAAATAAACCATCTCCGAGCTACAAGAAGAATCCTTGGAAAATTGTCCAGAAAACAATCCAGTTCACTTTCAGTTGTACTTGTAGCAATGCTGTTCTAAAGGCAGAGAATCCCAACACACCTGTCACAAGAAAATGTCATCCTCCTCGGAAAGCTGTGAGCCTTACCACTCACCTCCTTCCTCTGTTTGCCCTTTATCAGGTGTCAGGGAGACTATGTCAAGAAATCCACCCTAAGCCAGAGCCACAGAGGCAGGAAGACTGGAACCGTGTGAGAGGGCCAGGGCTGTGGATCTTTGGTGGGATGTATGGGAGAGGCTTCAGGGTATGGTGGGCAGAGAGAGAGGGGATTCACAGCCAGCCTTAAATAACCTCTCACAGATCCCACCCAGATTTACTGGACCCGAGGAACAAACACTGATCGAGTGTCTATATGGCACTGGTTCAATGCACGCGGACACACACACACACACACAAGGGAGACAGTAAACACACACACTGAATATGACTTCATGCATGAAGCACACAAATGACGCACATAGCACATACCCATGCAGGCCAACGCAGACCCATCCAGTGTAACTGATCCAGGAGATCCCCCTCCATTCAAGGATTAGATGTGACATTTAGGGTCTCCTGAAGGACTTTTCTGTACGCCTTGTGATGCACAGGTGTAATACAACCCCAAATGACCTCAAGAGTGCTGTTTACAGGTCAGGAACACCAGTTAGTACATTACAACAACAACAAAAAACTATTTTTGTTTGTTAATCTGACTATTTATGAACTTTATGTTAATGGTCTATCTAATCTAATCTACCATATCTAATGGTTTTGGTGCATGGAAAAGGAACATTCCTGTAAGAATAACATGCATATGTTGTCGATAATATGCAGATAAAACAACTCCCCCCCCCCTCCCCCCCCCCCCATGTCCACCGAGACAGGGAGAGCAGGTCAGTGTCTAAATATAGCGTCCCAGGCTATCAGAAAGGGACCCACTAGTGAGAGAGTGATAGAGAGAGAAGGGAAGAGGGGGCGCTAATCTGTGTCACCATGCTTCTATTCTTAACTTGTCCCAGCAGTCTGCAGAAATTTGAGACACGTGCACACACACCCACACACACGCACACACACCTCCCCCCTCCTCCAATGGATACCTGAGTAAGAACTGTGAGAAGGTGTAGTGTCTTTGGGATGGCAATCCAAGGTAGACAGGAATCTAGAATTTACACTTCCAAGTGTTGACCTGTCCGAGAACGTGTGTTCTGCTAAGTTGGAATCAATAACATAGACGGGTGTTTTATTATGCCGAGCTTAGTTTGCTGAAGCCACAGGTAACCAAACTCCACTGTGTCCACAAGACAAAACCACAAAACCATCAAAATAATTTGATCGATCCATCCCGTAGGTTGTAGTCAGCATTATAAACCTCTTCTGTTTGACGAAAGCATTAACTCAAAGCACAAAGAACAAGTGTATGCAAAAACACTTTCTGAATGGCAGTAGTAAACTGACACAACAAAACTATTTTATACCACTCTGGAGACTGCTGATTGTTTAATGAAAGTCACACTGAACATCAACATTTCTTGATTCCCATGTATGGTCCTACTATCACATACTGTACTTGTAGAGAGGTTAGACTATGAGAACCATTTGAAGACCTATGTATATCAGTATGTGAGTTATTACCTTGAACTATATAACAAACCATTTAAATTCATATACAGGATTTTTAATGTAATAACCTTTTATGCCTGATTTGTCTGAATGAATGGCTTGCAGTGTTTATTTTGTGAAAAGAAATAGGAGCAACATCAAGGTTACATTACCTACCAAGTTACATAGCAGTATCTGTACACATTGTAGTTACATAGGATGTTTAGTTCCACTCATGGTAATTGTCTTCTTACACTTTTGTAATAACCAATGCCGCAACACTTGATACCATTTAATCACATAGCAATTGCTATGTACCAATGTTTTTTTCCGATAGGTATTGCTTTGTTGTTACGTGGTCGTTTATGTAACCTTGATGAAAGGTGTTTTGAAAAGCTTTTCAGTTCTATGAAAGGCTCAAGAAATCTACTGTACATCTGTGATATTACTGCTATAGTAGTTAAAGGACTGGTTAAATATTTGCAGTCTCACTGATTCAAGCAGGGAACTACAGCTCTAGGTGGCTTTGCTTACTGTCATATTGTTGGACCTCTGTTTAGCTTAGAAGACTAAAACAGTATAAATGTGCAAATCTACAGACACTGACTGACAGAGTGTAGGCTGGCCATGACATCACAGACTAAACCCTGTAGCATTAACATTAACCCCCACTCCCCACTACCCCAAACACAATTACTTACACAAAGTGGGCTTATAGTGTGTAAACATAAAAAAAAACAGTGCCTCAATGGTTGAAGGTGCTGCTATAAGCCCTGACCTAGTATCTGATTTCTAAACTTTGATTGTGACCATTAGTGGTAATGACAAAATGTGACCTAGCTCTGAGGCTTAGGGGACATTTTCAACCATCCCTTCAAAAACAGGCCATTAAATGTCAATTTATCATCCCAAAACAAAATCCATAACAAGCCCCCCGGCACACGTAGTAAAGATTTCATTGACATTCTATACACATTTACATATTACATTAAGTCAATATTGACACATAGATAATCTGAATTGCCATCTGAGTGTCTTCTGCTCAGCTGTCAGTCTGTGTGGTAGCCATCTTGAACAGGCCTCAGCACAGTAAACCATATGCGGGGAAAACCCAGGGATGACACCATGAATTCACCGGTAACGCCAACCAAGGCTGTCCAATTGCAGTCTTTACAGAGGTCACCTGCTTATCACGCTCGACCGCATGGAATGCTGAGGAGGAGAGCACACCCACATAGTCAGGTGTGTGTGTCTCGTCTCTGTTCTTAATTCCGATTGGTTCTCTGTAAACCAGAGAAAACAAAATGGAGGGAACTGAAAAAAGGCTGATATACGACAAATAAAAAGAGAACATGTTCTCCAGTGTTTCACACTTGTGTGTTTCAGTTCAGTTTCTTTTCTCTTTGTGGCAAAGGTGCTGAGTTTGGGAATAGATGTTTTCTCAGTGGCTCGGTGGCCCAAAGCTCTGTCCTTGACACTTCCGACCTCTCTCATTCTATATCAATTTCCTGCATTTGCTCCCTCAGTTTCTTCTCATCTATCTTTCTCTCAAACTAACTTTCGCTTCATTCTCTCTCTCCCTCTCTCTCTCCATCCCTCCTTCCATCCCTCCTTCCATCATCCTCCAGGCCGAGGCTCGGTCAGGTAGCCTCCCCATGGGTGGCGCTGTCAGCTCAGAGGTGAGAGGAGGTGGAGAAGCACAACTTCAGGGTGTAAGGGTTGGAGCCATCTGGATGAGGAGATGCAAATGGTTACACAAAGTTAATATTTTTCACAACAATGCATGCATTGTTTAATCAATGGCTACTTCTTAGATGTAAGCTGCCTGGTCTTGTGGCTTGCCCACACACCTGCCAGGCTGCCACTGATCACTCTGGCATGGAGAACGCTCAGCACAGCAGTGTTAAGTCCGGTCTGGGAACACACAAGGTGTTCAGCAGATGGTGCTTACACTCCTGTCCTGGTGTGACTCCCAATGTTTTTCAAGTACACACACACACACACACACACACATACACACTTACACATACACACACACCCTATTCCTAATCTACACTGATAAGACCTCCAGAGGGCTAGGATATGACATCTGCCTTGCCAATAGAGAAGGCAGATAGAATTTGACAATCGCCGTATCTCTCCTGGTGCCTGTCTAATCTCCCTCATAGTAACAGGGAGTTATCTGGAGAAATGGCTACAGAACAGTTTTTCTTTTCCCATAGCAAGAATATGTCATTTTAGCAATAATTTTCAGATAATGGACACTTGGATAAAAATGTGTAATCCTACCAGCCGCCATCCCCTAGTAAAATCCTCTCAACTTCATCTGTGATCATGGTTGAATGCGGACGTTTCTCAGAAAAGCGTGTGGTCACTTACTAGGTATTCTGATCTGGTAGTGGTTGAGCACGGTCAAGACCTCAACCGCCTGAGTCTTAGAGTCAAACTCCAACAACCCCGAGATGGTTTTGGAAGAGGCTGGCAGAGCGAGATGAAGGAAACAGGGGAGGAAAGAGAGAGGGAGGGGAGAGGAAGGAGAGAGGCAGGAGAGAGAGAGAGGACAAGTAAAAAAACTGAAAAACATTTGCAGCTCAGTCCCAAATAATATGGTAACATTAAGGAGGCAATACTTAATAGAATACAAATCTGGCACTGCAGCTTCCTTTTTTCTATATAACTGAAATCCCGTTTACGTGGTGGGGTGTTATTTTTTTTAAATCAATAAATGTCAAACTTACGCTTGGCATCAAACATCTTGAACTTGACAAAACCAGGCGTGTCATGCTCCGAGCATAACTGTGGATGGCAGACAGATACAGGGATCAGTCGACATTTGTAAACATACCAGTCTGCCTGCTCTTTGTGCTCAACCCTGCCCACCAGCAGAGGGAGCACTTTCATTGTCTCACCTCTCCATTCATGCCCTTTGCTTTGCTGTCCTAGTCACTGAATCCACTGTGTGCGGGTGACTTACAGTACACCATGACTCCCTCCCTCACATTCACACATCCACCGACCTGTTGTTAACCTCTAGCAAAGAGACCGCCCGTATAAATAACATAAATCTTCTATAAACGAATGGAAGAACATTCAAATTCCAATAATGGGCCTTCAACGGACTGACAGGTTCCAGTGGGGTCCTACCCTGAGCAGCTGCTCCTCAGATATGCAGGGCGGGACGTTGTAGTAATGCAGCACACAGGAGGGCGGCTGGATGATGTTCTTGGACGCCTGGCCGGCACTGGTGAAGCGGTTGTTGCGCGTCATGGCAAAGTCCTTGTAGCTGCTGCTGCCGTCCTCCAGCTCAAACACCTGGCTGGGGATGACCGCGTGCTGCTTGGACACACTGCAGCGAGGGAGGGGGAAGGGGGGCATGGGGAGGAGCAGTCAGACAGGGAGAGGAAGAGATAGAGGAGGCGGAGAGGGGTGTGACAATGCACTGGGCGTTGTGGGAAGTAGGCTCCACATTGTGACCATGTCCTATAGTGTAGAATTGAACTGGATTGGATTATGAGGGAGTCAGGTGGCTGAGCGGTGAGGGAGTCGGACTAGTAATCCGAAGGTTGCCAGTTCGATTCCCGGTCGTGCAAACTGACGTTGTGTCCTTGGGAGCATCTTCTTCTTCTTCTTGGCAAGGCACTTCACCCTACTTGCCTCGGGGGAATGTCCCTGTACTTACTGTAAGTCGCTCTGGATAAGAGCGTCTGCTAAATGACTAAATGTAATGTAAAATGTAAATGTGGGGTTAAGAAGACACAGTGCCCTCGACTGACCGTGTGACGACAGGAGGGGAGGGACGGGGGCTCTCGCTCACCAGACGTTGAGCCTCTTGCCGAACACCTTGATGCTGTTGAGGTGTGTGATGGCTCTGTCCACGGCATACTCATCACCCATCTCCACCAGGGCTGTGCCGTGAACACTCTTCATGAACTTCACCTGACACACACACACACACGCACACACGCACACACACACACACGCGCACACACGCGCACACACACACACGCGCACACACGCGCACACACGTGCACACACACGCACACACACGCACACACACACACACACACACGCGCGCCACAAACGCAAACACACACAGAGGGGGAATACCGAGGGGTTATGCCTTTCTTTATACAATGATCTGAATCAATAAATCCCAGATTAAAGACAAGCCATTCACAAACACACACATACATACACACACACACGCTCAGTCCCTTATTGTTTCACAAACTCGGCTGACCTTTTCAATGTTACCATAGAGACAGAAGAGATTGAAGATGCGAGTGCAGTTCATCTTGGCGGGATGCAGCCCGCTCACCATGGCGACAGAGCTGGGGTTGTGGCTGATGTAGGAGGAGCTCTGGGGCAGAGGGTAGGACACCACCTCTGGGATGTCGTGGGAGGAGTTGAGCTTGTACCTGCTGTTGCCGGGCAGAGGCAGCAGGGGGCAGTGTGGGCCTGGAAGAACACAAGGGGGCAAGAGAGGGGGCTAGGAGAGGGGTGCTATAGGCTATTAACTACCATAGAGAATACAGTATGGGCAAACCATAGATTTAAAACAGTTCTATATTGAAACAGTTCGAGTATACAGCTGACATTCATACTGACGTCTTCTCTGACACAATTCTCGTGTTTCACAAGGGTCCTGTGGCATGTCTTTAATTTAACCCTTGTGCTGCCTTCGGGTCACATGACCCAAAGGTTCACAACGAACCATCGTTGTGTTTACCCAATTTTGCCAAATACAAAAACAATAAATATTATTTTCTTTTAACATTCGCAATGTGGGGGGTCTGAGACAGCCCGACGTTTAAAATAAAATTCCTCACTTTGTTTTTGTATGCAGTAAAGTTGTCTCAATATGACAGTGGGTCACAATGACTGATGGGTCAGAATGACCCGAAGATTACACAAGGGTTAACAAGCCCCTGAGTCCGACCTAATGTTGAGGAGAGCAACACCACTGATACCTGTGTTGATGAATGTGCTGCATTTGTTTAATTAGTTATACGTTTAACTTTCTCCTGTGGAGGAACAGACTGTTGAGGCAGATGAAAGGTACACCTGCATCCTTCACTGGCTCTTGGGAATCTATACCTTCCATCTTATGAGTGTGTGTGTGTCCGTGTGTGCGCTTAAGTGGGTATGCAAGGAGCGGGTTAATGTTTCCCATCAAAGGTGAGGGGTGTGGATAAAGTAGCCAACCGGTGCGAGTGAGAATGAAATGACACTGACACAGTTACCAATCAGCCAAACCAAGGAAGCGGCTTCACACACCTGCTAGCTGCTAGACTGAGCAACAGTGTTCCAGTCAGGGTTTTCTTACCATAGCCATTATCCCCATACGATGATGGATGTTCTCCTAAAATGGCTTGTCTCTGTCTCCCCTTCCCACGGTCTGAAACATACATACACACACACACACACACACACACAAACACACGCACAATGAAGACAAGCCTGGGGTTTGAAAGTAAAATTAAAGCTATTCAAATACACCTGGGGGTATGAACAGACAATATTAACTAGACAGAAACAATGTCTGGCATTATAGGTGAGCTTGTGAATTTGAGAGACTAACACTCTCACATGGATTGTCTAACATTCAATTACATGTTACAACAGTGAAACAGTGAGCTAAACAGCTGTATTGAATATCATGTGGTTGAATGAGGCGCATTTATAATTTTAACCAAACAAGACATATATTGCATTACCTTTTAAACGATAACAGTATGTCTTCATAATAACATGAGCACAACAGGGAAAGCAGGAAATCATTCAGTAATAAATCCAATCGTGCATTCAATTGTGGAAAGTACATAACACCCTAAGACAGTTATCTACTCAATGTACAGAAGATGACATACATTAAAATAGGAAACTACTACAGTAGAGTCACATCAAGAAGGACATTTTTGAGTTTTTTTTTTTTGTTTTACATACAAAGACAATGTGGGAACAGTACCTGAGGTCTATAGTAGCACATCAACCATGTGACAGATAGAGGCCATGGCTGTCTACTGGCACAGACAGGAAGTCTCTCTCAGTGAGACAGGAAGTCACTCTCAGTCTCAGGACCAGAGCACAACATCAACCTGTGTTACATCATCACATGGTATGGCAGTCAGTTCCTGTCCACTGTGGAGACACTGAGGTAAACTCTGAAGCGTTATGAAAAATGGGACATGGTAGGTATTGGAATTTTGTTTTGGCTGTGCCGTTAAGGCAGTTTCACTTACAAGATCCCATTTTAAACTTGGCCAAGAAAGGAAGCACAGTGGGTAAAGAGAGTCTTCCTAGGAGCCAATCGATGTACTGAGCACCATTTGTTTAGAGGCTTTGACAGATGAAGTTCAGACCTCCTCAAAGGTATTCTGTGTCCATGTAGTGCCTTCAGGCTTTATACAATTTCAAAAGATTGAGAGGCAAGTTATCTCAGAATGTGTAGTAAATTGTGTAGTAGAAGAAAAGAGGGAAAGCGGGAAAAGCCTTGAAAAGAGCCCATGGTGTTACTAGACTGAGCCACAGTTTGACAGGTTGACAAAGCAGTAACTGGATCCGGGATAGCCAATAAGGCCCAGCGATAGCTCCGAGAAGTCAATCTCTAAAACCTGTGTGTGTGTGCTTGCGTGTGTGTGTGTGTGCTTGCGTGTGTGTGTGTGCTTGTGTGTGTGTGTGTGTGTGCTTGCGTGTGTGTGTGTGTGCGTGTGTGAAAGAGGGGAGTAAGGTCATGGGTCTCTCCCTCTCTCTCTCTCGCACACACACACACAAACTTTGCCAATGCTGCATTGGTGTAAAACGATAAGGGGAGGATTACACAGAGTCTGTGCTCATCAAGCAGGAAGAGTGACCTTCAGTCAGGAGATTAGGAGAGTGCACGGCATGTGTGAATGCATTACCCTCTGGTTTGGCAGGGGAAGCAGCACCTACCACAGCCCCCTGCCCCAACCGTCCCCCCCTCCACACACTCACCAGCCTGTCTTATACTCACTATTACTATCCTCTCAAACCCTCCCCTCTCATCATCCCTCCCTGTGCCACGGCTTCACAAACTCTCCTTACTCCCTGCCCCCAGGAAGAAAAGACAGGAATATATCCATCATTAGGACCCCCCAAAGAGAAGCTGCGCTCCTGCTGGGAGACCTGCCTTTGCTCAGGTAGAGGAGAGCACGTACAGCGAGGCTCTCAAGAAGAGCGATCCCTCTCACACGGGGGGTGTTGGGATGGTAATAACCTCTAATCTGCACTTTCCCCTGTCTTTGGAGAACTGATTGGTCTGTTGCAGTTTTCTGTTTGTAAATTGCAGGCCACTGCCCAGCCCAACCCCAAGGTGTTTACGTGAAAATGGCTCTGAGCAGAAACAACGATTAAAAATGTATAAACATATGTAGTTATAGACAATATGGTGACACCTTTGGCGAATGACCTTACGGAACCTCTGTCGGGCTAGCTAGTGTGTGTGTGTGGGTGGGTGTCTCTGTGTGTGTGTGTGTGTGTGTGGGGGGGGGGGGGTAGCAAGGATAGATGGAAAGGGGGTTGTTTTTGGATTGAGGTCTCTGTGTCCTTTAAGATGGCCTCTAAAGTGGCTAATCTCCTATCTGGGAGTAGCAGCAGTATCGACCAAGCCTTGGGCTCGCCGCTAGCAGACAGCACACAGGTGCAGAGTGTGTGACACCACATTACCCAAAGAGAGGGGTCGAGGAAACAGACACCCTGTTGTTGCAGTTGTCAAGAGCTCTCATTCCTGAAGGGTTCTCGTGCCCCGCTGACCCCTGTTCCTCATACCTTGCGACTCAGAGGACGCGCAGCTCTACCCAGCTGGCTCTGGACGCGGGCTCTGACGAGAACTTGACTCTCTTTACCCACATGATGTGCTTCCTCCATCAACTACATCTCCATACAGAAAATAAACATTGCTGAGTAACAACATATTAACATTCCCTGGACAGCTCTCTGCTCACAAGGCATGTCAACACATTGACAGTGACAGAAATACTGTTACATGACACACGCTAATATAATACTCTAATATGACATCTATCCTTAGCCTGATGATATTTAGAAGATCTTACAGCAGTAGATGACTGTGACTGTGAGATCTAGGTAGAACACAGAGTACAGAGTAACAGCACAGAGGGGAAGGACAGAGAGCAGAGTCAATAGGAGCAGCATGGTCCTCCAGGCCAGAGGTGGCGCTGTAGCTTCCTGGGCGTGTTGATGCGTCTGCATGTGGTCAGGATGAATGAGAAGTCTCTCTCCCTCGCTTTGGGTTTGGAAGAGTGAAGATGGAAGCGTGTTGCAGTGCAGGGTCAGCCTGTCGTCCATCCCTCTCTCTCTCTCTCCCTCTCTCCCTCTATCCCCTGGGTGGGAAGGGTTCAGTGCAGGCTTGTGAGAGGCGGGTGTGAGAGTGCGTTGCTTGGAGAAGGAGACGTGCGCTGTGGTTGAATTCTCGGTCTGTGTGGTGGTTGACTGGAGGTCTGCGGTCCGTACGGGTCCTCTACGACCCCCCCCAACAGGGTGCACTAACAGTCCCAGTGATTCCTCACCAGAATAGGGATAGCCCTTGTTGACAACCAGTGTGCTAACCATTGGTGCGTTACAGAAACACAGATATTTCCACTGTGTCTGTCCATGGATCTGGTTATCATTCTGAGTGGAGGTGAGGTTGCGGCTACGTGCTGATCGTGGGTCAGTTTAGTCGTATTTCCCAGCTAGAGGCCTAGGCTAGGAGGAGAGAGGGTGAGCTGATTCCAAAGCCCTGTTTGGAGGTGAGCTTCCCCTCCATGCACTCAGTGAGTTTAGTAAGCAAGTAGACAGAATAGAAATGTTGCTGTTTCTCTGGCTTGTTTCAGCTGACACAAACTGAAATTCAAATTAACAGCCCTCCACCCTCCCTCCAAGTCCCTACCCCTCTTATTCTCTTTCCCCGCTCTTGCTCTCTCTCTCTGACTCTTTGTTCTTAATCTCCCCTCCCTCTCTCTCTCTCTCTCTCTTTCTTTCTCTCTCTCTCTCTCTCTCTCTCTCTCTCTCTCTCTCTCTCTCTCTCTCTCTCTCTCTCTCTCTCAGAAAGTAGCTGATTTATCTAGCACTGGTGACAATGAGGCTTCAGAAAGAGCAAACTTCTGATATCGTCACCTGACTGTGCATTACCTCAGCATTGTGCAGAATACACAGACAGAAACACTGCTGTGTCAGAGAGATAAAGAGAGAGACCTGAGAGGACCTGACTCTTTCTTCCACTAAAGCTTAGCAACTCAGCTCCATAGCAACTCGAAATAGAAAGGTATAGAGAGGGAAGTAATGGAAATTGCAAAGGCGTAGAAAGATACCCGCCTTGAGAGAGAAAAAGATATACTGTATACCTAGAAAAAGAAAATAGGAAAGCAAATTCTTACCTCTTCGTACCAGGTACGGTTTGGTGTAGTCCCAGCTCTCGTTATCGTTACGGATCACGTTCAAACGTGTCGGCTACAGGAGGGGAAACCATGGATATAGACCCTCAGGGAACACGCTCCACAATACAGTCTACCAATGTGTGTGTGGCCTTTGCGATGTGGCTGACTATATCGTAATGATGTGTATTTAAAAAAATAAACAAGTATCATGTATGTCTGCATGTGTGTTGTATCTTACCCTTGCATATTCAATCTTCAGGGTGCAGCAGCCAGCATAGATGTCTGCTCCGTTGAGAGCCGCCTTGGCTTTCTGAGCACATTGGATGGACTCAAACCTGAGGAGGGTCAGTTAAGGATACACACCTATACCAGCATTAACACACACACACACACACACAATCTTACCCACCCACACCCACAACACCACACCTATGACTTCAAGCTGGATTGGTTAAACTCACTCCACAATATTAACACCTGTACCATCTCATTGCTAGCTGTGTGGTGACGTAGCCGTATTAAGAAGCAATTAGGATGGATGCCAGGATATGGCGAGATAGTGATACTGATGAGCAACACCATGACAACCACACAATCACACACGTCTAAACACATTGCCCAAGCTACAAGACAGGATATTCCACCATGGCCTGGATGCCATTGCGTTTGAAGATGACGATGCGTAGCACGCTGCCAATTGGGTTACACACCGTGTAGAGAACATCCTGGAGGACAAGAGAGGAAGAGGAGGATGAGGAAACACGTACTGCGGCGTTGGGAGAGAAGAAGAAAAGGCGACAGTTAACAGGATGAAAGGCTGTTAAGAAATCCATTCACACCCAAGCAGCTACCGGGAGATAAAACAACTCATTAACCCAGGCACTGCTAACACACGAGCACGCAGACATATGCACAACCAAACAAAGAAGTCAATTAGCCAGCTGTAGCTGACGGTGTTCAAGTGGTCTGTGTAAAATACCTCTCTGTGTCTCTCTCTCTCTCTCTCTCTCTCTGTATCTCTCTCTCTCTCTCTCTGTATCTCTTTCTCTCTGTATCTCTCTCTCTCTCTGTGTATCTCTCTTTCTCTCTGTCTTTCTCTCTCCCTTTCTCTCTGTATCTCTCTTTCTCTCTCTCTCTTTCTGTCTCCCTTTCTCTCTCTCTCTGTATCTCTCTCTCTCTGTGCGTGTGTGATATTGCTAGGCTGCCTCGTGCTCTTACTGTATCAGGATTGTTATATAAAAACACATCTCAGAATCAGAATCCGGTTTATCACCAAGTAAGTTTACACGTATGAGGAATTTTCTTTGGTAGGTTGGTGCATAGCAATAAACATATTACTGTAAGTAAAAATATAAAGAAAGACAAAACAAATACAGTAAGATGAACAAGTACTGTAAGTACACGGTTTATAAACATGTGTGTAGCTTGTCTGTTTGTTTCACAAGAATGAAAATGCAGATGAGAGCGAGAGTGACAGAAAGAAAGAGAAATGGTATAGAAAGACAGCTAAGAGAGCAGTAGAGCAAGAGAGGTAAGCACATCAAACCAGAAAGGAGGGGGAGGCAGAACTCTGAGGTTAATAACATAAATACTGTCTCTGCTATGTGACATAGCTGTACATATATTCATGTATCAGGCACATATTCACTTTGGTACCCGCACAAATAGGTACATGGTCGCTAACGTCGATTTCCCATTACCATAGTGACGGTATGATATGGATGCATTGCCAAGTTGGCTGTCATTTGCGTTTCCTTGGTGACGTTAAATTATTTCCATTAGCACAGGCTGAATACATCCATCATATTGCAATGCGAAAGGACTTGGAAAAACTGAAGCTGTTAACACACCGTGATTATCTTTCTGAGATACGGTTCTGACCCTGTTGATAGGGTAAAAGTTGTTCTCACCATGGAAACAGGGTAGAGGGGGGTTCTACGCCATTGTGTTTCTAAGGCTACGATGTTAGCACAGTGATTGGGCAGAAAAAAGTTTCATGTCTATGCTCTGACCATAGCTATCAGATAGAAGGGTTCTATGTTGTTTCCGTGGTGATTAGATAGGGGGGTTCTGAACTTGTGTTCTTACTATGGTGATTGGATAGGGGGGGTTTTAAGATTGTGTTCTTACCGTGGTGATTGGATAGGGGGTTCTGAACTTGTGTTCTTACTATGGTGATTTGATAGGGGTGGTTCTAAGATCGTGTTCTTACCGTGGTGATTGGATAGAGGGGGTTCTGTATGGAGAGCAGCAGGACCTTGTTGCCACTGTTGGGATTGTCAGAGTTGGTGGGTCTTGTGATCCTCTTGCTGGTGGAGTAATTGAAGTACGCCTGCTGGCCAGCAATGTACACTGCCTCACTGGACCCACAGGATACACAGCGGTCAGCACTCTCCCCTCCCTCAAACTCCACCAGAGCCTGGCGCTTGAATGGCATCATCATCACGTAGCTGGTGGATAGACACACATATACACGCGCGCGCACACACACACACACACACGCTCTATATCTACATGTGTATCTCACATTGTATTATGAGTTGACACTTTTCCGTGTTCTCTATAGCTGGTGTCGTTTCTCACATGCCTGGTGTGTGTAGACTCCTACTGCTACACTACGGTGAATTGTTACCTCGAATCTCTCAATGAGCTCTGTCTGCCCCACCCAAGGGGCCTGAAGAATACACTCACAGCTCTGTGTCTGTTTAAGTCTATCTTCTTTACTAGTATTTGTTTTGGAGGTAGTTTTATTTCTTCAAAGCGGAGAGAGAGCTCTTGCAGGGTGGAGTGTTGTTTATCGTATGTTAATCAGCTGATTTAGGCAAACGCCAACCTCTGATTTCAACAGGATAAAACACAACACATCTTAAGACCTGTTCCCAAAGGAGACAATCCTTGTATAGTATCTATCGACCATATCTACATAACCAGTGTCTACCAACACACTCATTTACAATTTAAATTACAGAACAGTGAGAGCATACATGCCGTAACTGAAATTCTTTCACTTACATATGACCTCTATTCAAGAGGAATAGAGGCCTTGTTGTCAGGGTGGAAGTCTATTTTCAGGAGTCGTGATGAGATTCTGAGAGGAACCTCTGTCTGACACAGACAGTGATTAGCTCCTTACTCAGATGTAGAGGGGTGATGGCAACCAGCATGTCACACACACACATACCCATACCCATGCACACTCACACATTCCGACACATCCCTACAACACACCCACACACACAGAGAGCTCTCACCATATGGGTCCAAACTTCTCCAGGGCCTCCACCAGGTCGGCCTCCACCACAGCCTCACACAGCCCTCTGACGTGGACGACCGGAGACGGGGCAATCCTGTGGGACTCCTCTCCATTATCCTGAAACACACAACAGACACACACACACACACGAGTTAGTGGGAGGGATTATACAATGCTGGTTTGAGGCCTTATATTACATACACACACATAGATCACACAGGCAGTCGTTCTGCCATAAACATTCAGCAAACTAAGTGCAGTTGTGTTATACCTGTTTAAAACTGGAGTCACTCTGAGAGGGAGGACCAGAGATGAGCACTCAGGTTGAATAATTGAACTGTTTCTTAAAAATAGCTAAGCACCACAACAACATGAACATTCTCTTAATGGGCCATTGCCTTTAGGACGGAGGGATTTGTCTGAGTTAGGACTATGGCATGTCTTCTACAGAGGCTCTGCTGATTTCAATCAGCCTTTGTTGTTGTTCCATGTATGGCACACGGGGCTCAGCACCCTGATGCAGCGTGTCGCAGCTGGTTTGGGAGTCCCAGTTTGTCTTGTGGATAGTACAGAGGCCTGTGTCTGCCAGGCGGATAAAGCGAGGCAACGGCGAGAGTTGCTTCTCGAAGCTTGTAGGGGCTCTCATCTGGAAAGACTGCTGGAGCAGGATGAAATATTAAAGGGAAGGCCCAAGTGGTGCTGGTGGAACGGTGAGCCGGTCTCTATTTCAGGCAACCCTCCTACGCTGATAGGACGGCTGGGATCGTACTGGATCCGACTCAGAGATGAATAGCCTATCGACTACCTCCATGTCTCTGATCGTGAACTGATTATGAAAGAGGGATTCAGCAGGTGCTTTTACTATAGACAGGTGAGGAAGATACAGGTGAACAGAAATAATTGGGTGTATACTACGGATTTGGGAGAGAGACAGAGAAGGCAGAAAAAGAGGGAGAATGAGCAAGACCGAGAGACGCTCTGTGAAAAAGATACGAGGTGTCTGTGTGTTAGGGGTCCGTGTGTGTGTGTGTGTGTTTTAGAAGTGAGAAAGACTGAGACTGCGTGTGTGTGTGTGTGTTGTAGAAGTGAGAAAGACTGAGACTGTGTGTGTGTATGTGTGTGTGTGTGTGTTGTAGAAGTGAGAAAGACTGAGACTGCGTGTGTGTGTATGTGTGTGTGTGTGTTGTAGAAGTGAGAAAGACTGAGACTGCGTGTGTGTTTATGTGTGTGTGTGTGTGTGTGTTGTAGAAGTGAGAAAGACTGAGACTGTGTGTGTGTGTGTGTGTTGTAGAAGTGAGAAAGACTGAGACTGCGTGTGTGTGTGTGTATGTATGTGTGTGTGTGTGTGTGTGTGTGTGTGTGTGTGTGTGTGTGTGTGCACATGCATACGCTAAGAGTGTAAGACAGTAAGATAAATTCCAAGTTGACACAGACTATCTCTAAACTAAGATTCATTTCAAACAGAGGCTCACAGCCCACTCCCTGCAGACTGTTAATGAGCCTCACCATACATCACACACACACACACACACACACTCACACACACACACACACACACACTCATCCTATCACACATCACATTAAATAATGTTAGTCTTCGCCCTGCTGAGTTATTCATTAACAGTTTCATAGAGAAGCTCAATCAGATTATAGTTCTTCAGAAAGAAGGGAGGACATGAGGTAGAGGGGGAGGCTGAAGACACTCTGAGTTAAAATCAAGTGAGTAGATGAACTCACTAGGCTAAAGGCACCACGGATTCAGAACATTTGCAGAGATGGAAAGTAGCGGAATATCTCTCTGCTTCTCTTATCTTGAACCCAACTGTCCCCCAGGCGTCTCTTTCATCCCGCGTTCTCTCCTTCCCCGGATCTGTCCTTGGTTTCTCTGTTGTTTTTTGCACTCCTCTTTTCCCTCCTCTATCCAGCTCTGATTCCATCCCTCCTTTACTACCCCTCTACCCCTTTTCTAATTAGTGAACTTCACTTGTCTGACTGCTGTTCCTCTCTTAGTATCCACTTCTCTATAATCTCCTCTCTCTCTCTCTCTCTCTCTCTCTCTCTCTCTCTCTCTCTCTCTCTCTCTCTCTCTCTCTCTCTCTCTCTCTCTCTAATATTTTAGCTCCCTGCAGAATCTCCCAGCCAGGTGTTTATGGTGCATCTGTGTGTGTGTGTGTACGTAAATTGATGGAGGAGTGAATCATTGTGCCAGCCTAGGAGAACTGTGGGTATGTTTGCGTACATGTGTGTGCATGTGTGAGTGTGTGTTTGTGTGTCTGTCGGGGGCAGTTATGGGTGTGTAGGCATGGCCATATGGTAGTGCAAGGTTAAGTGGCAGTCCAATCCATCAGGGAACTCATTTTCCCATAGTGCTGTGTTTTTGGTTCTCCCTGCAGTGATTAAGTGGTGTGCTCATGGCCTTGTGTCCAGCTGCCCTCACCCATTCCTCACTCTAATCCAGAATACTAATCCCCATCAGGCTGGTGACCTGGACCCACAGCAGGTTAAATGACTCTTACCCCCTACAGCAGCTTGCTCTACCTTTCTACCAGGGGAATGGCTGTGTGGGTGTGTGTGTGGCAGAGAAAAAAAAAGAGAGAGTGGGGATCTGGGGGCTCTCTGCATAAGTATGTTTTGTGCCCCAATCTCTATACTGTCAAGCTTTAATACAATGTGTGTATGTGTGCATTTAATAAGCTGCTGGCCCAGTGCCAATCAGTAGCCTTTAAAGGACCCACGAAAAGCAGTTAGCATCTAACCAGAAGTGCATGCAGAAATACCTTATAAAATGAGAAATAAACTGCAAACAATGGCAATAGAGCAGTGAAACAATGCTATATAACCAGATCTATGAGGTAACAAGTTGAGAAGTCTAATGTGCAACAGTGGAGCATTGGAGTGTAATGAAATGGGGCAATTAACAGATATACTGACGTTAAGAGGGAGCATGGCACCACCACTGTGTGTATGTGCGTTAGCCTGTACATGTGTGTGTGTTATTCTTCCTTCTCTCTGGTATTTATAGCGCACTGCTGACATTTCAGGAGTGGCTGCAGAAAAATGTAGGCCATGCAAGGAAAAGAGCTGGTGCAGTATATTATGCTAGACAGCCAATGAGTAGCTGGTTTCAGTCCATGACACCATCGCTATGTGTTTGCTGTTCCTGTGGTGGTGTGAATGTGTGTACGTGTGGCTGTTTGTGTGTGTGTTGGTACCATAACTGCTTAAGTTTCCTCTTAATCTATCATTAATAAGATAAAGGTAAAACTACAGTAATTATGGAAACAAGAAACACACACACACACACAGAAATACACACACCTGTTGACTCAGCCTTTCCAACAGCAGCACCAGCAGTGACAGCCTGAACACAATACAGCAATTACACTGAATGTAATCCAGGGTCAGAGAAGGGATTTAACATCAAACTTTCAACAGGAGAACCTGAACCAGAGATCTCTCGTTTCCTCTGATCCCCGAGGCACGACTCAGGGAAGCGGTCCATCCCTCTTCTCACCACTGACTGTTTGTGTGTGTGTGTGGTGAGAGCTTCCACAGGCATTCTCTCAACACTTATGTTTCCTGTACTAAAGGCTGGTTAACATGCGTTGAGGATGCACAAGGTTCCAGTCAAGGAATTACTGGAGGCAGAGGGATGTTCTATGGACTGTGAACATCAGCTTTCCAGGCCACATCCCCTGGGAATGTGTGTGTGTGTGTGTATGTGTGTAAGTATGTGTGTGTGTGTGTGTGTGAGAGAGTGAGAGACAGAGAGAGAGAGAGAGAGAGAGAGAGAGAGAGAGAGAGAGAGAGAGAGAGAGAGAGAGAGAGAGTGTAAAACAGAGTGCCTGGGCGTGAACAAGCGAGTCTTTGTGAGACAGTGTGTGTGTGTCTGGACTTAACATTGTCTGTCAAGGATTTGCAGAACAGCTCCCCCCCCCCCCCATCCTCCTCTCATCCCTTCATCCTGCCTCGTCTGGCTCCCTCCTCTCTCATCTACGTTTATCTCTCCTCTCCCTCCTTCCTCTGCGGCTGTTAAGAGGAACACCATATAATTCACAGGACAGGGAGGTGGGAAAGACACAGTGACCTACACACACACACACACACAACATAAACATAAAGTGATACACAAATAGACACATATACCACACACCCTTATATTCTACCTCGCTCCCCTTGGAGGGCGAGGGCCCATCTGTCCCCCCCTGTTCCTCAGGCATGAGGGATTGTGATCTAGGCGACTACCCTGACAGGCGGTCTATAGACAGCAGGTCTGCCTGAGAGGCAGTCTATAGACAGCAGGTCTGCCTGAGAGGCAGTCTATAGACAGCAGGTCTGCCTGAGAGGCAGTCTATAGACAGCAGGTCTGCCTGAGAGGCGGTCTATAGACAGCAGGTCTGCCTGAGAGGCAGTCTATAGACAGCAGGTCTGCCTGAGAGGCGGTCTATAGACAGCTGGTCTGCCTGAGAGGCGGTCTATAGACAGCAGGTCTGCCTGAGAGGCGGTCTATAGACAGCAGGTCTGCCTGAGAGGCGGTCTATAGACAGCAGGTCTGCCTGAGAGGCAGTTTATAGACAGCAGGTCTGCCTGAGAGGCGGTCTATAGACAGCCGGTTCACCTGGACAGACATGCTGCAGCATTGAGACTGATCCTAATCTACACCAGCCCAGACTTGCTGTTCTCCACAAGACTCTCCACTGGATTAAGTACAGTATGGCCCGCGGTTATTCTACAGAACGTGGACTGTGAAGCTGTTATTTGGAACCAGTAGCCGGGAAGCTATCAACAGCTCGACTCACTCACAGAGAGAACACCTAGCCTGACCAGTCTGGACGCTCCCAAGAGAGTTCAAATCCCTCCTCCGAACTTTAATTCAATTCCACCTTCATTGCCAAGCCCCGCCAGTGAAGCACACTCACACTTTCAGGAGTGCTGGCGTAGAATACAATCCTCGCTGTCTCTATGTACTTATTCATTGAGATGTCAAAGTGTCAAAACATGGTGACTACAGGCAGAGATACCCAACAACTGTTATGTAGATTAACAGAACAGTTGTGGCGACCATGTTAGTAGGCCATATGGATGAAATAGACTGGTCATGTCAGTTCTATGACATTTTTACCAGAAGACTGACACTGTGTCTGATAGCTCCCCTGGCCTCCTCAAATTCATTTATTATGACTCAACATCTGCCAGGCAATGTTTGACATTCATGAATTTCATATGAGTTAAGGCTCATTATTTTGGATTAGGAAACAATTACAGAGAGGAAAGGAGACCAGAGAGGAGACCATAGGAGAGATCTGTTATCTGAACACACACACACATTAATGTTTAATACTGTTTCCCATCTTCTTGTCAGCAAACCTCGCTACGGTCCGTTCACATCAACCACAGACGTGTACACACACACACACACACACTGCTGACATGCATGATGCATAACTGCACATGTACTCATTCTGGACTTTCTGACAGCACAGCATGATGTGATGTTGTCTTCACACAAACCCTTTCTGTCCTTTCGTACCTGGGGCGAAACACACTGCATCCACCATGCAGCTAGCTTTCTGTAACAAGGACACTTCTTACACACACTCTGTATTCTGTTCACTATTTGACCTTGACACCAATGGAGTCCTGGACCTGCTTGTCAATCAAACTAGTGGCTATCAACAGGAGGGCAAAGCCACGATTATGAAAGAACTGACATACTATACAGAAAGAGAATAAGGTTCTAATAATTGTATGGTATGTGGAATACAACATCCACACATGCACACACAAGCAGTGTCTTAATTTCTGTATCAATCCATCACCCTCAGTTTTGCACCTGTACACCCTAAAGCACATGTGTCAAACTCAACGCGGGGTCTTAGATGGTGTATTGACATAAGTCTACGCTGTTTTACAGCGTGCATTGACCATAAACTACATCTCTCACAATGCATTTGGATTATGTTACGGCAAAGGGACGACATCCCACCTCTAGAAGCAGTGTATATACACATCAGCGTTCAACGCAAACGTTCAAGTTTAACTGGGTGAAGGCGAGCATGGCTTGAATGACAGCACTCCATGCACATTTTCAGCTAAGGTTCTCGAGCTAGAGTACTCAGCCAAGCTAGATGCATGTTTCTGCTTCCCCTTATGACAATTTGGAGCCAGAAATAATAAAGAACACCTAAATATGCCAAATGTAGCCTTCAAGAAAAACAGCAGATTGTCCAAGAATTAAAAGGCGGACTGCAATCGCTGCAGAATATGTTCACAAAAGCTACCGCTAAAAAATGTTTTTGCCCTTTGAGGGCAACGATAATGCTGATGTGGCCCTCGGTGAAAATGAGTTTGACACCCCTGTCCTAAAGCATGCGACCTATCGAGAGACAAACAGAGGCAGTCTAACACCTCGAAACACGCTGCTCCCCATACATGCGGGTCGACGCAAAAAAACATATCATGGAACGAGAAGCTTGAGAAGGCGTTTAACACTGAAAACATTTTTCTGTACACTAGCTGTAAGACTCAATTAGATTTACCGCACATTAAAACTCACACATTATGAGAGCACTGTAAATAGATAATTAAATAGAATAACACTTTTAAAGGCAGAAACAGGAACTATTCCTATAAATACAGTACATATGGTGTTTGCAAATACTCCCACCAACATGCACACACACACAAACAGTATGACAAACCACAGTAAAAAAAAAAGAAGGGAAAAAAAGAAAAGAAAAGAACTTCTTTCTTCAACTACTGTTCTTTCGCACACCAGTTGAGAGAGCCGTTGGGAAATACAACACATTTTGTATTGTTCTGATACTGACAACACCTTCGGGTTAGCGTCATGTTGATATTTAGAAGACACACCAGAACACACACAGGTATACAAGCACACACAAACACACGCACACACACACAAATGGTGCTGCCGAGTCAGGGGGTCACTTTGCAGCCTGCCAGAGAGAAAGGAAAGCACTGGAAGGTCCACTCCCTCTCTCTCTCTCTCTCTCTCTCTCTCTCTCTCTCTCTCTCTCTCTCTCTCTTTATAGGAGAAGAAAGCTGAAGGCGGAAAATGAAAAGACAAGAATGAAAGGGTAGAAGAGAATAAGTAAGGAGAAGCTGTGCAGATGCAGGGGAGTAGAAAGGGGGGGATTTGGAAGAAAATAGAGATAGGTAAGAACACACAGCACACCATCCACCACAGGAATGCCACACTACTGCAGTGCAACACATACAGCCTGTTTGAAATGTTTCTACGACGATAGGCTTAAAAACCTAACCAACATGCAGCTCTGGACTCTCCGTTTGAGAAATATTGAGTCAGTTGCAGGGGCAACAGCCCAGGCAACAGGAAGCATATTGTCTAAGTGCATCAGCTGTCACTTTCGCTTTGGGACTATCTTAACTCTGAAGTCCACAGACCACATTTAAAATGTGTCTGTCAATCCTGTATTATTATGCTATTGTCCATGGCCTTGTGTTAGATGATTGCTAGTGGGTTTTTTGTAAGGTGCCCCTGTCTTCATGGAGTTTGCTTTGTGCAGATTTCATATGGTTTGGCGTTACGTGTTGTGTGTAGACCCTTGGCAGTTAATGGAGGAACCAAACAAAAACATAAACAAAAACCGTTGCTTACAAAAACCTAAAGTCAGTCCATAAACATGTTGGATTTCCAGTTCTGTTTCGAGTGTGGTTTCTTGTGTTGTCTGACACTTACGGATATTAAGTCTTTGTAGAGAGTAGCAGTGATGCTCTGTTTCCTCCCGGGGAAAGACTAGCTGTGTCTCTTCCCTTCATCTCTCTCTCACCCTCCATCCCTCCTTCACTCTCTCTCTTCCCCTTCTTCAAAGACTGTGTGATATATAAATACACTCTGCGCCACGGGCTCCGACACCCCCTTAAATGGCTTTTACTTAATCGTTTAAGTGTGACATTTAGTCATACACTTAGTCATCCATCACTATATTTCTGACTCTTTTTGTCTTTGTCTACATTTCTCAGATAGGAACAAGCCAATTCTTATACGAGACCAAAATGAACAGGTATATCTCCTCACATCAATCTCCTCATCTCTCTTTCTTTCCTTCAAACACTCTCTGGAGAACAGACCCAGCCCTCTGGCCCAGCACCAGACAACAGACTCTCTCATCTCTCAGCACCTCAGCATCCACACACACACACACACACACACACACAGGCAGGCTCTCAAATCCTGAGCTGCTAGACCCTATCGCCTGCTCCCTCCATACTGCAGCTGAATAAGCTCTGTCAGTCTACAATTGACTGTCTGCAAGGTCGACGAGTCACATACCTCAGAGAGGTTGGAAAGCCTGCTGTTTGCTGTCTCAGCCAGAATGAGATGCCATTACTTTAGAGACGACCACACACACACACATAGATACACACATGGCATATTGGAGGGCCGAGCATGCACCACATTAGAAAATGATAATCAATATCCAACTTCTTTGGTATCCCTAGTGTGATTAATGGGGGCCAGGAGGACCAATCCTCTCAGAGAGCCTGGGAGTGGGCTGGGAGGAGAGGAGGTATTCTCTATCAGTCCCTGCAGTTCCTTCCAGGTGTTACCCACGGATGAGGCCATGCACTCAGCCTGGGGCTGAATAGGCATTGAGACAAACAGAACATGCAGCCTTTTGCCATGTGGACCATCTGAAACCCCCCCCCCCCCCCCCCCCCCCCAAAAAAAAAAAAGTCAAATTGATTCTTTGACTGATTTACTGGGCGATCCTGTGTAGTAAGAGAGCAGAACAGCAAAATATTGAAGAGTGTGTCGCCTTGCCAGGGATCAAATCTCAGTTTCATGGGCTGAACCAACGTGTGCTGAACCAAGGTGTCTAATTTTCGTCCACGAGGACATCTTGTGGTGGCAGGTGGGCTTAGTCTCAAGATAAATTAGTTCATTGGGTCCAGATTACATCTGTTACATTTACAAACCTAATAGGCCTAATCAATGAAAACAACTGTTGCTCAGTTAGGGAGATTAAAAAGGGAGAAAACAAGGGGGACAGAAGAGCTAATTAAGAGAACAGATGCTTCATGCTTCATTGAACTTTTACTCCTGTATGATTCTGCTTCAAATATCAAATGTTTTTTTCAGCAGAGAGAGAGAGAGAGCGAGAGAGAGAGTGAGAGCGAGAGCGAGAGAGAGACAGAGAACATCGGAAAGTGAGTGAGGAAAACAGAGACACAGAGAGCTAGAGAAAGATCGAGTTCGCACAAAAATAAATTGACATGCGCTTCACAAAGCACCGGAATACGTTGACACCGGCCACAGCAAACTGGCTTATGCCGGCGGTGGCGAAAGTGCAGCTTTTTCTTGGTGATAAGGAGAAGAAAGCCGATCAACGAAACAAGATTCTCGCACCGTAGAGATGGTAAAATCCAAAACAGCGCTCAGTTAATCTAGATAATGTGTTCTAAGCTTCACCGGGACCATATGATCTGATGAGATACAGATAACCGTTCACCCCTTCGCGCTGACTCGTCCAGCACAAAACCAAGAAGCCAAGCGAGTCGGTACCGGTGGATGCCAGATAGAAGAGACTTGTTTATAACATGCGCGATACAGACAGGCTATCGTTATTTACAAGAAAATCGAGTTTAGTCCAAAGACCCTGTAGCCTATTTTTCACGTGTATTTTGTTTATGCTCTCTTCACTGCCGCGCGCTCTTTATTACATCAGCATGACACAGGCCATAATAGAGTTAGATACCCGACTGAACCGAACTGAGCCACTGTGGCCTGCTCAAACACATTTAGTCTGCTGCGATGCTACAGTTCGTCACTCTAAATTCTGCCAGACTGATGGTGAGAGTAGACTCGTGGAGTCGTCTGAATGAGGGTGTGACACTAACTGACTGATATTACAACTTTATGAATGTCATGCAGTATTCAGAGGGTCACTGAATGTCTGCATATGTGCACGTGCGCGCGCACGCACGCTTGATGATTCGAACTTGTTAAAAATGTCCAGCGATTGATGCACATACTTTGGTCCAACCTTGAAGTTCAACATGTGGACACTGTAGGACACTTGTTCCACTGCAGAAAGGGTAATTAACCTATACAGACTTTAGCTCTGATTAACTCTAGACAGTGCGTCGTTTATGAAAAACGGCATGAAAAAACCTCTGAAACGAAGTAGGCTACCATTTGAAAACCAGTAATCTCCAATCCGGCTCCTGCAGGTTATGTTGAGATATCCTACTGCTAAATACTTTGCTGAGGTCGGGTGCTTATTCCTTACCCGTCGTCCAGCTCCGAATTTAGTTGCGGTCCATCGGGCCCGTTTCTCCCCACTCAGACCGGATATATCCTCATCACCCGGCAACCCCACAGACTCCGAGTCGGAGTCTTCTCCCTCCTCAAGCTCCTCGCCATCCTCCACCCCCGTCTTCATTCGCTTCGGCGCCCTTTCATACTCGCCTTCCTCATGTTCTTCAATGAGCGACATTGTTCTCTATAGGCAGACTAATATTATCAAACAAATCTTGGGCAGGTTGTGAGCCTTCGAAAAATCCTGGTCGATATTTTTGGTCGCGTAATGTCTTACATCAATCTAACCTGTGCGTATCAGCAGACTACGTAGCGCTTTCCTCCGCCGATCTGTTCTGTGGCTTGCACTTGCCAGTTGCCACAGATTTCTCTTACAGTGAAGGTGTGAGTGGTAGATCCCGCCCAGCACGCACCGCATTTGACAGTCTGTGCTGGCTAATTAAGTATACAGCTAAGGATTGGTCTGCGTTTATGTGTCAACAGAGAATACAAGACAGCTCCACATTCTGCAGTGAAGAACGCAGAGATAATTCCCCTCTGCTCAGTTGTCAAACATCGCCTCTCCTGCAACTGGAACAGTGTCCTAAAATGAGCATACATGTGTATAAACTAGCCTATATAACTGTCTTTTTTTCTGTTATATTTCTAACTGTTCTACGGTATGGTTGGTCTCCGTGTGAATCGGTTACAGTGTTCATAAATTTGGAATCCCCGCAATGCAATATGTGCTGTAAAGGTACATAGCGGAAATTACCAGAAAGAGATGACTGTGGGCCAGTTCACCTGCCTACTGCAGTGATGTAACATGCAAATAAGCAAGGGTTCATACTTTCTCAGCACAAATACATCGCTCATCTTTCAGCCTACCTGTATTTACTACCATTTTGTAGAGCATGCAATTTTCTAGCCATGTTTTTGCTTAGTCTGGCATTGGACTTAGTGCCCGAGTCCAATGCCAAGGGACAGAATTTTACACAGACCCATTAGCCCTGCCTGGAAGAGTTTAGCAGGAAATAGGTGTGGGACTGCAGAAGCTACAAACCCAGATCTGGGTTTGTAGCTTCTGTTGTTTATCAACACTCATCTAGCACTAAACTCTGAAGACTTGAATGAAGATGACACTGGCTAGAAACCAGAGCAGCACATGAAGGCTCTCTCTCTCTCTCTCTCTCTCTCTCTCTCTCTCTCTCTCTCTCTCTCTCTCCCTCTCTCTTTCACTCAGTGTCTCTCTCTCTCCCTCCCCCCTCCCTCCCTCGGGCAGGATTGTCGAGTTGGAAAGTGAGATTGTGGAGATAAAATGAGGTAGGGGGGAGGAGGGGGATGGGGGCGTAATGCCATAATGCTTTGTTGTGTTCCTTGTCTATGTAAAACTACATTGAAGAGTTCCTTGGTAAAAAGAGGAAATAAAAGACAAATACTTAGTCACAGGGTTTGAACATCATCATATTGGTTTCACTTCCTGAAGGTTAAAATAAGGACTTATGGGAGTGGAAATCTCCTCGACCACCGACTGCGTCAGTCTGGCTTACTGACCTGATGCTATTCCTGAAATTAAAGAAAATTAAATATTCCTCTAGAGGATCAACTGACAAGTTCCATAACATTTGGGATCTGTTGCTGTTGTACTTTGAGAGGCTTACCACTCTCCCCCCTGATAATATAATGCCTTAACAACTCTTCCCAGTACGCACAGCTGAGTTGTCAGATGCCCGATGTGAGCTTTACATGGTGGGAATTGCTCCCTCTCTCAACCTAATACTCCTCCCCTCCCTTTAAAAAAACAAAACATTATTATTATTTATATCTATTATTATTATTATTATTATTATTATATATATGTACTATGTGCGAGTTTGAGTAAACAGCTGATGTATTTTTATAACTTCAGAGGGATGCGAGAGTCATGGCAGTGCCGTCGCTAAGAGAGATACCGCTGTGTCATGCTCACTTGTGGCTCCTGGGAAGGAGAGAAGTGGAGAGAGACCCAGAGAGAGTGAGTGGGAGACAAACAAAAGGAGAGAGGAAGGAGAGAGGGAGACCAAAGAGACAGCGATAGAAGAGAAAGAGATTTTGAGTGGGAGTGCAAAGGATAAACGTGTGTGAATGTGAAACTGCGTGGGTATTTCTGTGACAGGAAGAGTATCGCTGTCCAAGGAGCTCTCATCTCTTACATGTGAGAAGCCCACCACTGAGGAAGACTGACAGCAGAATAAAAGCTTTCTAGCGGCCTAGAACGCGTCTGACACTGAAGCTTGTCCCCCTCAATGCAGAGTGGAAAGAGGGAAAAGACAACTGGTTGATCCTGGTTCTTAAGGTTATAATGGCAGAGTGGCTGGAGGGAGCATGGATACAAGTCCCTCTGGGCATACTCCATGATGATAAGGTCTTAGCTCCTTTCTACAATATGGGTCTCTGTGGCCCGAGGGTCAGAGGTTAGAGGATTAGAGAGTGACCAGGAGAACGGTAGGTGACTGAATACCCTGAAATACGATCACAGGTCACCCCTCAGTCAGTGATTTTTAGTATTTTTTTTAAAATTATATATAGTTTGATAGTTTGATACAGACAGACACATGCATTAGCATCCAATCAAGTTCCATAGATTGATTATACACGCTTGTGTAATCTTAGAAGCAGATGTAAAATGTCCTGCAGTTTTCCAGGTGCTTTAATAGCAGTGCAGCTTTAGATGCCTTGTAAACAGTTCTCAGCATGGAGCTCTGTTGGCGACTGCTTTGGTCTGGAGGGCCTGAGGGTGGATGATGATGTTATCTCTTTGCTGCTGAGGGGGGAAATGGCTTATGCTACTGCTTGAAGGCAAGGATGTTCTGACAAATTACTGAAAAGAGATAACAGTCTGTGGTGCTTAAAGCAAAGTCATGAACACAATTTTATGAGGACTATATTTAAAAAGACAAGTTGGTTTTTACTAATTCCAGGAAAAACATTTGCCCTACCCAATGCAACTGATTTATATAAATATATAATCGGTACAATCTACCGACTGATTTGATGTTTGACAGTTGTTTAAACAACAGGTTTATAGACACAGGAAACAGGAGACCCAGAATGAATAGCACAGTCGCTGTCATTCATGTCCCCATGTTTCCTCATACAGCTCAAACATTTTCCCAAATGGTCCTTCATCACACCATCCTGTAAAGACTTCCCTCATTGCTATGATTATCTCTGTGCAGTGCATGTCTGAACCCAGCCTTGGAGTTCTTTCAGTGAAAACCCCAAACAACAACACAGTCACACATCACAGGTGTGGCACAAATTCGATAAGCAATTTATGCAGACTAGAAAGAAACCCACATGTAGTAATACATTTAGTTGTAACCCTGAAATTGTATGACTTCTATATTTGGTTGAGCTAGAAAATCACTTAGATCTTAACTTACCTGAGTCGGCAAGTAGCCAGACAGACAGACAGACAGACAGACAGACAAGTGGTCAGGCAGGAAGGCAGACAGGTACTGTAAGCAAGCAGGGTGGGCAGACAGGCAGACAGCAGTGTGTTAGCAGTGAGATTTGAGAAACTTGTTAGCATTCAGTGTTCCATCTCGCAGTAGCCAAGAATGAGACAAGAATGGCTTTGGGGCAGACTTCTGAAGTTTTCGTTTTTTGAAGGTTGGGCAAAAGAGAGTTCCTATGGCAACGACGGGTTTGACTGGGGAGGTCTCAAAGCAGGGCAGAATCCAGGTCACAACTGGCTCTGGCGAAGACAAACCCACAGCCAAAAATGACAGGACGTCATATGACAGGACATCTCTGGAAAATACCGTCAAATGTTGCAGAAAACCCTTAACATGCATCCAATATTATGTAAGTAAGTAAGTAAGACTTTATTTATATAGCACTTTTCATACAAGAATTGCAGCTCAAAGTGCTTACATAAAATGTAAAGCACAGGAATTTAAATACGGTCACAGTTCATCAATATGGTGTTTCATATGGATTCATAGTGCTCAGCTCTAGTTTCCATCCAGAACCCATGCAGAGGAAAACACACCGACACCTCAGAGATGCAAATAAGTTGTTTATTGAAATACAAATGCAAACAAATGAGGTGATTTCATAGCTGTTTTCATGGAGCTGCAGAAACTCTCCGAGTGCAGCAATCAAAGCAGCCGTCCAGTGAATGCTGATGAGAGGAAAAAACACAACAATTTCCCCAGAATGATGGAATGCTAGAACACACATAACCTGCGGGTCTGTGTGACCCAGACCATCTCAGAAACCTGACTGAGATGACAATCGTTATGGAAGCGGTGGTACAAAAAAAAAGCATGGTCACGGAAAAGACTGCAATGTGTAGAACTGAGAAAAGAAAGCCATGATGCTTGTGATTGGTCACTGATTTCTTCAGGAGCCAATGAAAATAAACAACCGAATTGAACATCAGATTCCTCCAGAATCATGCTGCATCTACTTCATGTACGTTATTGAATATTACAACCATTTCATCTTTCACTTGAGTGCCTTTATTTTCCCCGCGGAGCATGTCTGGGACGGGGTGGAGGTCCAGTATTCCGTGCCCGGTGCTGTGATTGGCTTCTCCACGCTGACCCCTCACCCCTGCGTCGTCATGGCCATCAGATCGTGGAGATGGTGAAGCGAGTCACATGTCTGTACTCCTCCCCTGGCCTCAGCAGAGTGTCCGGGAAGGACGTCTGTGCGGGCACACAAACACACACAGGTCAGAGAGCAAAGGCCACAACAAGAGGCCACATTCATTACCCCTCCCTGTGAACTTGTGTGTCTGATAATCTGGCACCTTGGTTAGTCCTGAGGGGCTGGGGGCGCGTGCTCCTTCCCCACCTCCCACCCACTAGCCAACCCACGGGGACCTGCAAGACGGCCAACACTGAAGTGATGCTTCCTCGCATTGAGGTTTAATGCTGGTAGAAGAGTAACTAGAGACAGATCCGCATGTCAGCACTGTCTTCAAGGGGGGACGGGGACGGGGGGGTGAGTTGGGTTTAGATCTGTTGAGTGTCTCTCTCTCTCTCTCTCTCTCTCTGCAAGGCTTTCGCGGAGGACCGTGGGAGGCTATGAGCTGGTTGCTACGATCGTGCAGCTGTGGAAGGATGTTGCTAGGAGGGAAAGCGGGGGATGTTGTTTGGCTGTGTCACTGACTGACAGCTGTCCGAGACGTCTACGCACTTGATCGAACACACACACACACACACACACACACACACACACACACACACACACACACACACACACACACACACACACACACACACACACACACACACACACTTGGCCATTGGGGTATAATCTAGGGTTTTCAATCACATGGACCTAACATGGTCATATTTAGGGAGCCAGTGTTCGAGTGTACACAACAGTTTACGGACTATATTTAAGAGATTAATAGAGTTCAAACACAAGTCGACAACTGGCATGTACAGAACTACAGCCTTCCCTCCTCTTTCAATCCTTCTACCCCCCATCTCCATCCATGCCCCCCTTCCTCCCTTTCCTGCCACCTAGCAGCCCCCCACACACACACACACAACTGTCCTCCTCCCCCAGTACATGGCCCGTGTCAGCGGTTTGATCTACATGCAAATGGTAGGGCTTCTCAATCTGTCATTTCCCTGTGCACTCTGTGTTCCAGAGCACAAACGTATGCAAATTGGTTGAGTCGCTCTCTGCCTGCCTGTCGCACTGACTAGCTGACTCTTTCCCTATCTCCTTTGCTCTCCTCTTTTCCCTCTCTTCCCACCTCTCGCTAAAACAAATACTCTCTCTCTCTCTCCTTCTCTTACCCTCCTTCCTGTCTTATTGCACAGCGGGAGCCAGTGTAGGAGTTAGCACTTGTGTTCTGAATGTGAGCCACGTCTGGGAGTCACAAAGGCCTATAATTACCTTCCTACCAGCTGCCATTAGCACAGCAGTAAGGCAGCACTAATGGTCAATACCGAGCTGTTAAACACCCGGCTGAAAGCACCCGGAACACACACTCTTTCTGTCCTGTGTCTTTCTGTCTGTCTGTCCTCACTTTCATCTTTTCATCTTTTAGCATGGTAGCATGACCCTGCTATGGGGCCCAGAACTGTGAGCTCTGGTGAGTGTGATGGGGAAAAGTAGAAAACGAATGCAGATATAATATAGCCAAATGGAGAGGATATGGAGAGGAGAGAGAGAGAAGAGGAGGAACAGTGGTTATGGAAATTGCCGTACCCAGCCCCCCCCATCACCCCCCATCCCCCCATCCTTATCTCCACTCCTGCCTCCAATCTCTCCGGGTGTGAATCCGAACGGACCGACACAGCAGAACGAGAGGATGATGGAGGGACGGGAGAGTGCAATTTCAAACAGATATGATGGAGATGGAAAGAGAGAAAACAGAGATGGAGAGAATGGGTGACGGAAGGGGGAAGGGAGTTAAAAGAGAGTGGAGGGTGGGTGAGGGCCAGAGAGAGAGGGAGAGAGAGGGGGACTGGGAGAGAGGGAATGAGTTAGGGTGAGGAAAAGGGAGGAGAGGAGTGTGTGTTCAGAGCTCAATAAATCTTCCATGGACTTGGTGACTGGGCTGTCCCATTATTCTAGGATTACTCAAACTACAATCGCCCCCGTAAATCCACACACACACACACACACACACACACACACACACACACACACACACACACACACACACACACACACACACACACACACACACACACACACACACACACACACACACACACACACACACACACACACACACACACACATCTGACCATGGGGGACACTTATGGGTGTGTGTGTGTGTGTGTGTGTGTCATCCAAATCTGTGTCATGCTCGCTAGATGCAAATCCATGACATCAGTACCTTCCATCACATTTTCTCAGGCTTTAGAGTAGATGAAAGCCAGAGTTTGAACCAGGCTAGAATACACCTCATAATACCTGATGGACTGCCGATGAGATGCTTTTCTGACTGTACTCACACTGAAGTAGTGGAAGAGACCAGGGGACACACGGGCCAGCTCTCTCTTTTAATCCACCGTTCTCTCCCCCTCTCCTCGCCTGTTCTCCACCCTCGGACCAGACCATTGATCGTACGCAGTTCCACTACTGTCAGTGGAATAACAAACTCTCTTCTGTTCAACCCAACTGGTGCTCTTAGAGGTATCGCCACTGAAAAAGGTTTACTATTAAAAGACTTTAATGCCATGCTGTGACTTATTTGTTCAGTTGAATAAATATAGTAGACAGTCCTACATGCATAAAGACATGGTTTTAGATGGTATAGGTAGCATAAGTATGTTTTTTTTACACAAAGATTTGAAATGTATACATTTTAACAATACTGAATTCATCAATATTCGATTTTTATTTTTACCAATTAATCTTCGATTGTAGTATTTCTAGTATAATATTTGAGATACATACATGTATGTGTATAAATACATCTATTTAAAATCCCCTTCACAGTTACCTGTTCCATTAAATAGACAGTGACCTTTTAGTTTGTTTGTATTTTATCTGCTGTTAAAGATTTGTCTTCTTTTTATGCTACTTGTTGACACACCAACGTCCCCCTCTGGGATTAATAAAGGATTTCTTATCTGATCTAATAATCTAATTATATCCCTCCGTGCATGTTCCATCTTCAGCATCATGAATCATTTAGTTAACAAAAACATGATTAACCTTTAACCCAGATTTTACAGGTGGAATCTGCCCAAAGAAAATATATCATTAAAACAATCAAAAATTCTATTGAAGATAAAGGATCAAGGAAAAGATTAATTTGGTGTGACAGTGTTGAAAAACAACAGTGTGTGTTTAATTGCATCTGTTTTTAAAATCCCCAAATGACAGTACTTAACAAAGCTTGCCAGGAATGCCATATGGGTCTGTAGTTGGGGGTTATTGATTTGGTTCCACCAAGCAAGCACATGGTCGATATATCTTACAGTCTACGGGGAGCCTTTGTGATTTGAGAGCACCTCCCAGAGTTTATATAGAAACCTTCAGATAAAAGCTTATGGAGGAGTGTGAAGCCCTCTGTGACATGCTTGTAAAAAGGGCTATAAAAATACAAATTTGATGTACCTTGTTGACAGCATCGGGCCAATTCTGGGTCTCTAGACAAAAGGCACTGTGTTTCCTGTAGGAGGCCCCACCCTTTCCCACCAATGACCCATCCAGGAAGTTGGCAGTGTAGAACTGGACACCTGGTTGGCTGGTGCTGACCTCCAGGACACGCCCACTCACAGGGTGACACACCCTATAGTGAGGAGACATGGAAAGAGAGAAGGCGGGGCTAAGATGGAGAGGAACAGAGAGAGCTACTTCCTCAATACTTTATCAGTGGAGGGATATTGGGTAACAGTACGACAGTGTGTCACAGCTTTGTAGGGTGTATGTGTTGCAGCGTGTTAGTGTGTGTGTGTGTGTGTTGCAGCGTGGTAAGGTGTGTGTGAGGGACCTGGCACATGGTCTTTCCACCGAAGGATTCCCAGGTGACGACAGGCAGAAGGTGTGGTCGAACCCAGGCCTTGGCAGATCCTTCAGCCGGGAGCCAATCAGAACAGGCCTCCGGAGGTCAAAGGGAGTGCGTTCTACTGGTCTGACCTCGCCTGTAGACACAAGGGATGTTAAGGGTTACAATCATTCAACCCCCCCGACACCCAACAACCGAAAATTATTGCCATGGCAACTCCTCAGGGGACTTTAGATACGAGGGATATCGTCTTCCTCATCTCTGTCTTGTCCCATAAACCTGTGACAGGAAGTGAGACAGGAAATGAAACCATAGATAGTAACGCAAAGGTTTTCACAACACGCAAACACAAATAGAGAGGGTGAATGTGACTGAACGCAAACAGACGCAACAAACACTAGTGTGAGAGAGAGAGAGAGAGAGAGAGAGAGAGAGAGAGAGAGAGAGAAAGCATGAGAGAGAGAGAGAGAGAGAGAGAGAGAGAGAGAGCATGAGAGAGAGAGAGAATCTAAATCCAAACAAATGAAGTTGAGGATGCAGCTGCCAGAGGCTCCTGGGATGAGTCTGGAGTCGGGGCAGGTGAGTCAGCAGCTAGTTAGAGGCAGCGGCAGGCCTGGGTGTCTGTAGTGTTGTTCCCAGTCCACCGTAGATTTTCACGGTCCTCATTAACAACTCTTCTTCTCCTACACTCTCTATATGAAAGATAGCCTCCAACCCAACACCATATGCCCCCCCCCCTTCAATTATCCAGGTCCAAATCTCTTGTATCCTACCAATAAACCTCCAGACCAAGTCCAAAATAAAAACAACAGTCTCACTCAGACTTCAACTTCACAGACCAAACCACTGAGGCTCCAAAAAGGTTCTATAAATAAACAATCATTAACTATTCTGTCTGCATCGTTAGGGGCTCCCATGGGGCCTGTTGGTAATTGAACAATAATGGATGCGTTTGTCTAGCCAACCAGAAACTAGCTACATAGCTGGCGCTAGGCTACCAATCGGTGGATGCCGGGGCTAATCTGAAGTGTGTTCATGATTAGTTTCAAACACGGCCACAACTTGACCTTATGCATGCGAGCCAGACAGGGTAACAGTTTTACCTTGGGCAGGGCAACACAGAAAGCGAGGAAGAGAGAGAGAAAGCGAGACTAGACTATAACAGAGGTAAGGACAGGAACACTATATATGCCAGATAGAGGAAGGCAGATAGAAACGATCCAGTCAAATCCACTGAGAGAAGGTGATGGGTAGAGACAGAAGAAGATGGTGATAGGATAGAGACAGAGGGAGAGAGGGAGGGAGTGGGAGGGAAGGTAGACGGAGATAAAGTGAACACAGAGAGACAGAGGATCAAGATAGACAGAGGGAGAATAATGGATGACGGCAAGAGGATCTGGCCGTCATCCATCTAGTTAGTCATCTCCACCCCCTACGATCTCTCTGAAGAGAGGAAGGGAGCGAAAGAGAGGTAGGAGAAGGCCCTCCTCATGAAGAACCTTAAACACTCTTAAAAGCCCTGATCATGAACTTGTACCCCAAACATCATACCAAACCTCTGTCTCCTGAAGGTCACCTGCATCTACATAATCCACATCAAAATGTCATGCCATTTGTAACAAGTCCAGACACATCGCAATGGTTGGGTCATGCCCCTCTCGACAGTTTCCTAGTGGCATATATAAACCAACAATATTAAGTCCTAATCCTTTATGAGCAACTATTCTTCTCAACAATATTTAGTATATAAATGAAGAATTAAATAATAATGGACCTAATAAATAAGAATAACCTATATAAGAATAACAATTGAAAATAACCTAAGTGGGCTAAAGATAAGAGGTGCTGCAATCAGCAACTTCTTATCTACAGTAGCGCAGGATGACTAGACTAGGAGATGAGGAGAATTCATGTCACCCCTACACACTTCACACCCCATTACCAAGACAGGGGAGAATCTCTCCTTCCAGTCATGTAAAGGGAACATGCCACTGTGGACGAACACCGAGCAGGCATTACTAATGGAGCGAAGCGTGATCCTTCGTTGGGTATTCTCTGGAATCACGTGATGTAATTGCGGCCGACAAATGGAGCAACCAACTACCCTTTTTCTAAAGGTTTACAAAGCAAAAAGAGAGGAACCTGCAGCTCCACCCAGCCTGCAGCGCTCTCTGAAGCATCCATCTATATTTACATTTACATTTTAGTCATATAGCAGATGCTCTTATCCAGAGCGACTTACAGTAAGTACAGGGACATTCCCCAGAGGAAAGTAGGGTGAAGTTCCTTGCCCAAGGACACAACGTCATTTGCACGGTCAGGAATCAAACCGGCAACCTTCAGATTACTAGCCTGATTCTCTAACCACTCAGCCACCTGACTCCCATTATATGATGATGATTAGGGCTGATAAGATGTTGTGTCATGTTCGCCGCACTTCCGCTAGTTAAGTAGAGTGAGCCCCACAGTGGGTGAAGCGACTTGGTGCTCTGGGGGAAAACTCAACAGGTTGATTACATTACATTTAGTCATTTAGCAGACGCTCTTATCCAGAGCGACTTACAGTAGGAACAGGGACATTCCCCCCGAAGCAAGTAGGGTGAAGTGCCTTGCCCAAGGACACAACGTCATTTTGCACAGCTGGGAATCGAACTGGCAACCTTCAGATTACTAGCCCGACTCCCTCACCACTCAGCCATCTGACTCCCTGAGGTTGATGAACTCAACATCATTTATAGGCCAAACCTTGAAACACACGAAGAGCAACAACAAAACTAAGCTTTGCCTGTTGCGTTCCAGCATAAAAAAAGGTCCACAAAAGTATTGTTTCCACAGTTGGAAAGCACATAAAAATCCCATAAAATCCACCTTGCCCCCCCCCCCCCGACCCATGCTTGAAGCCCTGTTATAATCACATACCAATCTTCCTCACAGTAATGTCTGATCTAACCAGATTAAAGTAAAAGAGGAAAAACAAAGTGCTCTGTCTGCAGGCCATATCAGATACAACTCTCACAAGAACAAAGTTTGTCTTTCAAAAGTATTCCAGCAAAACCCATTTATTGGGATTATGCTTCGTGTCTTTAGAGCAAATTGGCTTTTTATCTCTTACCGGTTGGGATCATGGTGTCGTCCACAGGTAGATAGGCTTGGGCAAAGATGGAGACTTCATGGTCGTAGATATCAGCTGAGCCCTGGAGACACAAACGAACGCACACACACACACACCATTAGTTCATGGCTGGGAGATAGGAGTATTGTTGCCGTGCCGATGGCTGCTATCAGACAAGGTTAGGCTGAAGAGCAGCTCAATCTCAGACAGCGTGCACATTCCTTTAGACACTGTCACCCAGCACACGTGCATGCTTCTGAAACCCCATCATTTAACCGTGACAGGACACACAGAGGGGGCTGCTTTATGACCATACACCAGGGCTGTGATGGATGCTCCCCATAGTGTAGTAGTGGAGCAGCTATTCTAACCGTGATGTGACGCATCAACACGGAATGTATAGGATTTGCGATACAATCAATAAGCAGCGGCTAGGTCAGCGGTAAATGTAAGTGAGTTCTCATCAGACATATCTGCACACAGCGGTACTATCCATACAGACACAGACAAACGCAGACAGACAGGACAGACATACAGGCAGGTAGACAGGCCTGTAAACAGACAGGCAGACAGGACAGACATACAGACAGGTAGACAGGCCTGTGAACAGACAGGCAGACAGGACAGACATCCAGGCAGGTAGACAGGCCTGTAAACAGACAGGACAGACACTCACAACCACCCCTGCCACCTCACCTGTCCAGCTAGGTTGAAGTACGAGTGGTTGGTGAGATTGATGGGTGTGGTTCGGGTGGAGCGGGCCTGGTACTGGGTGGTCAAGGTATCCCCCTCCAGGATGTAGGTTACCAAGACCTGGACCTCCCCAGGGTAACCCTGGTCCCCATCAGGGCTGGTGTGCGTGAGACGCACCCCACCCTCCACCCCCTCACTCCCCCACAGCACCTGGGTGGAGGGGGTCAAACGGTTCACTTAAAAAAATCGAAAAACTGAATCCTTCGGTTCTCATGCTACATGCACTGCACTGCACTGGCCCTTGTGATATATTTGGTGGCAATAAAAGAAGGACTTATTTGGCAGTAAATAGTCTGACTAACCTCACTTGACTGGCTAACTGTCTGTGAAATGTCTACCCATTAAACAGACATTTCCCTGTTAATGGGTAAAACAATCAATCCGATGTCTGATAATAGTGGCTGGCTTTAGTAAAGGCTGAGAGAGCTGCAATCAGGGAGAGTGCAACACTTAGTATAACAACTGTGTGCATGCATGTATGTGTTTGCAAAATAGTGAACCGTTCTCCAAGACTGAACCCTGCTGGAACCAAATATTACTGATCTTCTCTCAGACCAAACAATAGCATGTAAATGAATTGATGCTTGTTGACAGTACAAAAGAGCCTTTCATCCTCACAATCTTTATTTGTGTTGTCACTACCCTGCGTTTGCACCATTATAATTTTACCCCAGGGATTGGAATCACAGAAAACAATGTGTGTCTGTTGCCCAACACTGACTTCAAAAGGTAATAATGGCTTTCATAAAAGTCGTTGTGCAGTCAGAGAAAGAAACTCTAGGTCCACCCACACATACATCTCATCAGCGGGTCTGCTGGCCGGACTGTAGAGAGCTCTGTTTCTGTTTCTCTCTCTCTCTCTCTCTCTCTCTCATCTCTCTCTCTCTCTCTCTCTCTCTCTCTCTCTCTCTCTCTCTCTCTCTCTATTTTAGACTGACAGTTTAGCAGCAGCGGCGGACTGTCAGTGCTGTTATCAGCAAGACCATTAACCAAATACCAAAGTACAATAATACTTTAATTGGAGATGTAGGGAGGGGAGCGGGAGCATCCTGGGTGATCAGGACAGCACTCACTGTGTGAGTGTGTGTGTGCAATTAAGCGCATTACCTTATTAAATCCCTTCAGTCCTCCATGCAAGGCGTTGGGTCCATTGTTGATAGCGAGCTGATACTGTCTCCCCTCCACCACGAACCTCCCCCCGGCAATCCGATTAGCTACCCGACCCACCACGGCCCCAAAATACCGAGGATCTGTCACATAACCTGCAGAGAAAGGGCCCAAACATAGCAGCAAATCCCATTCTAAACCTGTTACAAGTATAAGTCTTGCGATTAAGTTAAACATCATTATTTTATCATATTATGTTTCAATGATAACGCTTTGTCAGGAAGTAGCCGTAGACTTGCAAATCCGAGGGCAGTTTGTCTGGTACTAGGCTAATAGCTACAGTAGCCTATATTGTGAGCAGATCTATAAACTTTTTATACGTAAAAGTAGAAATATTCAAGCTACCTTCCAAATGATCGTAGCCCAGAACAATGTCATCAACCTGACCGTTCTTTCCTTTACACTTTATAGATGTGATGATGCAGCCGAGATTGATGATTTCCACGGTGACGTTAGGCGACATGAGTATCCATTTCTCCACTCGACCTTCCCCCGGTATCTCACCGAACATCTCGTGTGTGACTTGTGTCATATTCCAACAATGTATCTCTGATATTTGCTAAAATGATAGGCTGCCCTGAAATACACCCGTTTGTGTTTTTTGTGTTTGTCCAAACCCTTAACAGTATTTTTTCAAGTATACAACATCCTCCTCACACAATACTTTAACAAGTGAAGTACTTATGGAAGGAAAGTCATAGTGACAAAGCGTGTACTTTGAACTCAAAAGCAGACGAGATGTTTACAAACATACCTCCGCGTGATACGAGGACGTCATCATTAAAGGACGTTTACGGGTACGCACGTTTTGTACTCAGGGGTAACTTGTCGAGGCGGATACAAGCTCGAAGGATAGCTCTAAAGACACTTTAACGCACACAGCCTAAATCAGGTTAGTTATAAATTGGGTCTGAACGAAACCCTACAGAATAACTGCTCTCAAAGAGCATTAGATATAGCTGCCCTGCCAATAATATGAGCTACCCACTCTGGACCAGTCACACAAAAACATTGTTTGCTGTTTCTATGCGCAACTAGAAGCAGCTGGCAATAATATTATTATGCAGTTAAATCAATCAATAATTGAGGAAATTGATTAATCTATTTCCCAGTATAACTGCCTCTGTGTAATGACTTCATCAATTATTGTTGTTGCTGTTTGTGTGTGTGTGTGTGCCTGCGTGTGTGTGCGTGTGTGTTGTTATAGGGGTCTCAGATGCCCTTGCCTGATGACCATTACAGCTGTGCATGTTCAGGGCAGCTGTGGCTCTGGCAGGATTCAATCCCATGGTCCAGTGCTTCCGCTTGATCTACATCCCCTGTTAGTCAGCCATGCCTGCAGCCGAGGGCAGAGGGCGAGGACATGGCGTCGCTCTCTTGGAGGCATCTCATTCCACAAGGTTGTTCCCTTTAATCTTCCATCTTTTACTTCTATTCATAGATCTGACAATACACGAAAGCTGTAATAGAGCACCTGTAAAAGCTGGGGGGAGACCTCTTATAATGTCTTCAGAGCAGTGTTTAAGCACAATAGGAAAGGAAGAGATATGCTATTTAAGATGAGCCCAATGTCACTCTAGGAGGAAAGCAGTAGAATTCTGCCCCCCCCCCGTTCTTTTCTCTCATCACCACAGAAGGAAAAGACACAGAGAGGAAATTGGTTCAGTGTTCAATTACGAGAGTTGTTATTTGAATTAGGTAGTGAACTGCTCAAATGGAACACCAGCCTATAAACATGTATCATTCCACTCCACTTGAAAGTTTTTCTAAGCAATAGAGAACAAGATAGAAAACGACAAAAAATACAACTACTATAGGAACCAAAACACTGCAAGAGAAAGTCCCTACAGAACAGAAAACTGTATCTAGCTATGGGCAGATTGCCAGATATGCCTCTGCCAGCAGATTCATTATTGAAAAAAAGAAATTCCACCCAGAAACATAATTGCTTCACATATTTAGTCTGGAATGGACTTTTACTTTAAAGGATATTGCTGTTTCATTAATCACACCAACCATACACATCTGTTATAGCTTGGAATTAAATATAGGCCTATAAGAAATCCATAAATCAAATATATGGTGTATATTTGATCAGTTGGTTTGATGAGCAGGACATCAACATTCAGGATTTGTATTAAGTTTTTTATATAATTAAATGTATATTTTATATGATTGCCTATTCATATACATCAGATGTAAGTTCAAGATTTGTATGGCTTTAATGTAGTAACAGTTGGCTATGGTTCTCTTTACTGAACACTGAATTTCTGATGTCGGGGTTGACAAAAGACACATTGACCACAGTCTCTTGGTTTGGGTGGTGCTGGTGTTGTTGTAGCTTGTGTCACAGTGACACCTGCTGGTGAGAGAAGGCGATTTACCCAGGAAGACGTGGAGAACTTTTCAACAGAGAGAAGAGTAAGGAGAGTAATACCCCCTGGCTCTTATTTGCTTTTTGCTGTGTGGCATTGTGTAGGGGATGCTTTTCTTTCATGTACGCTGACAATATCTGTATTATTCCCACTGATGTAGAATTTCTATTTCTCCCCGACGACAGTTCTTTGTTTTCTTGTCAATAAAAAAAGTTTTTTATAGACATAGAGAATGAAGAAACAGAAGGAAGCTGCAGACCCAGTTAAACTTCCCAGGATAGCGATGTTTCCTACATTTAGCAGACGCTCTTATCTAGAGCGGGTCTCCCCTGAGGCAAGTAGGGTGAACTGCCTTGCCCAATGGCATTTTTCAAGGCCAGGAATCAAACCGGCAACCTTCTGATTAATAGTCCGATTCCCTAACCACTCAGCCATCTGACTCGTTTCCTCACAAGGGTCGGAGGTCCTTCAGTCAGGGTGCTCAACAGTCAGAAGAGGAGAACATGCCTATATCAGATGGCTGAGCGGTTAGGGAGTCGGGCTATTAATCAGAAGGTTGCCGGTGCGATTCCCAGCTATGAAATAAGACGTTGTGTCCTGGGGCAAGGCACTTCACCCTACTTGACTCGGGGGGAATGTCCCTGTACTTACTGTAAGTCGCTCTGGATAAGAGTGTCTGTTAAATGACTAAATGTAAATGTATATGTCTGTATACTTACAGACTACACTGACTTGACCAGATGTCTATGCATGCACACACACACAGAATCAGGGTTTTGTTCTGGGAGGAAAAGCCTTCTTGAAATGTGGGAATAGTGTGACCTTCAGAGGAACACACTCCTCTTGTTGAATGTTTCATCCACACTCTCCTGTCTGTTGGGGCTGCTGCCCCCACAAGCACAAGGCCAGAACTTGTGACAGTGGTAATCAGACTGCGTTATGTAACAACAGGACGCGCGCACACACACACTTCCTGTTTACCTGGAAACAGCCAATAAAACGAAGACGTGATCTAAGTTGGCATCACACTTCTGAAGCCTAATCTTAAATCTCCGACCTTCAGAAAAGAAAAAAAAAAGTCTCACCAACACCCTCAAACTCTTCGACTTCAGGCCTGGAGAAAGGGGCTCCTGTGTATTCGTTAAGGATTCCTCAGAATAGCACGGATAATCGACTCGTTTCAGAGCATAACACATCATGGGGTCTCCTCTTTTACGGCCTCCTCTCTGATGTTGCATCAGCGCATCCCGCTCTGTCCTCTTCACAGCTGGCCCAGGGAGATAGCACCGGACCAGGGTGTGCCTGCAGGAGATCACCAGGAGGTGGACCTGGAACTGATCCAGAGCTTCCGGCCTCACATGGGTGTTCTTCACACTCTCACACATATACACTCACCCACTCACTCACCCACTCACTCACCCACTCACTCACTCACTCACACAAGTTTTATCTTCCCATTCAAATTAGTGTCACAGGTGGAGAGGAAATGACTTAACATTTAGTCCATTTGTCTCTTCATGATGAGTTAATCAAACACCCTGGACAGTTTTTCTCTCTCTCTCTCTCTCTCTCTCTCTCTCTCTCTCTCTCTCTCTCTCTCTCTCTCTCTCTCTCTCTCTCTCTCTCTCTCTCTCTCTCTCTCTCTCTCTCTCTCTCTCTCTCTCTCTCTCGCTCTCTCTTTGTCTCTGTCCCTCTCTCCTTCTTTCTCCCTCTGACCTCTCCCTCCATCCCTCCATTTACGGTAGACAAGGGCCCTGATTGTGTGGGGAATCATCGGACTCACATGGTGTGGAGAGAGTGAGGGATCTTAGAGGAGGACAGGAACCAGCAGGGCAGTCTGAAGACTAAATCACCACATCAGGTTGGACGACAGGGCAGGTGGAAAGCGGAAAACATGGAGAACGGAAAGACTGAAGGTAAAACACAAAATCTGTACCAAAACTCAACCAACCAACGGCTACATTTTGATAATGGTTCTGTATCAGTCAGAATAGAAAAGCAAGTCACAGTGAAATGTTGAACTTTTCGACGTGTGAACCCTGAGATATGGTTACTTTGTGTTGATCTTGTGTTGAACTTTCTTTCTGCACAATTTGTACTTTGCTTTGGATAAAACAACAGCTGAAAGAATCAAGGTAATGTAGTGTAGTGTCGTAACAACGTTGATGGAATTTGGATAATAGTTTTCATTAACTGACTGAGTTAACTGTCTGGTTAAGTTTCAACAAACTTAGACATATACATTGTTTTGATATGTCATAGCTATTTGAATCCATTTAATACATTTTTAAAACATTTGTAGCTTCTACTTAGAAGCTTCTGTTGGTTGTGGGTTTGATGGTAAGAGGAATTCATGAACTTAAATATGCATAATGTATAATAAGTAGACATTTAAAATGACATTTCATGATTTGGACCATTTGGCATTTCCACAGAAAAAGGCATTGTGCTTATAGGGTACAATTGTTGAATTGTTTGATGATGCACTCAAGGCAAGTCATATCAAGCAGAATCAGGCCTCTTTAACCATATGGTAGCCTACAAGAATGGACTAGAACCATGTCTATGTAAAAGAAGAACATGTGTAATGGCAGAATGTACAGTGCAAATCTCAATGTGTGAAGGATGGAGCCTTTGAAATCTCCATATCCAGAACCTGATGTTTATAGATGTATCCATGTTAATACTAAACACATTCAGGCATGTCTATTTGGCCATGAAAGGCATTGCTATTTGGCCATTCTGATGTGTGTCTGTTCCTTGACTTGTAGAACAAGATAAGGAGATGGAAGAGGCCAACCTGGAGATAGCTCAGGTAAACAACACCCTAGCAAACATAAAACACTGACTTTTAGTCTCCTTATCAGCATGCTGTGTCTGAGCTGTTCTGCTAAATCTGGCTTCCAGCACCCCCAAACATCCAAATAGAGGGCTTCAGGGTGGGTTGGGTGGGTGTGAACTTTCTGGCCAATCAGGGACATCAACTGATGTTTGAAAGAGAGCAGATGAAGAAGCAGTCTGGAAAGACAATCAGAAAGACTTTCTTATACAATGTGTACTTCTGGAAGCACTAGTACTGAAGACAGCCTTTGTTGCCTACTACACTACTTCCTGGTTGCCAACTTAGTGCTTGTCTACTTTTGGAACCAGAGAACCAGAGGGAGTCAGGTGGCTGAACGGTTAGGGAATCGGGCTAGTAATCACAAGGTCGCTGGTTCGATTCCCGGCCGTACCAAAATGACGTTGTGTCCTTGGGCAAGGCACTTCACCCTACTTGCCTCTGGGGGAATGTCACTGTACTTACTGTAAGTCGCTCTGGATAAGAGCGTCTGCTAAATGACTAAATGTAACCAGACATTGGTCCCTTGTACCCTTCATGTACCAGACATGTACCCTTCTATTAAGTCATCATGCCCCTCAGTTCAATTTGTTGAATGTATACCCCTCTCAGTCACAAAATCATTCAATCTTTAAAAAAAAGCTACGATACAGTGAACGTTTGGATTGACTCTACTCTAAAGGAATGTACCACTGTCCATATGTGCAGTAAAGGGAGAGTTCAGAGCTGATATTGGGGAGGGATGCCGAGGCAGGGAAAGATCTGAAGCAGAGACGCAGTTGAGAACAGGACAGTAGTTAGCCAGTGATAATATCAGCCCATCTGCAGTCTCAGAACAGTAAAGTAGGCCAGCTGCTCTATTGAATCTCCTGCCTGATGCCTTTCACATGACTGAGGAGAGGAGACGAGGGAGGGAGGGAGGGATAACAAGGGTAAGGCAGATGGACTGCGTGAGGCGAGGGAGGGAAAGGAGAAACGAGACGAGAGGGTAAGAAAGTGAAAAAGAGGGAGGGAGAGAGAGGAAAATAAACACTGGGAAAGGAGAGCAGAGGAGAGCAGGAAGGTGAGAAGGTAGAGAAAAGAGGAGAGGATAGATAAGGGTGCACAGTCTCAATCCCTATCTGTTAACATGGTCTGATTCACTTATCTCTCCAGACTAAATTCAATAACCACATGGCCTCAGAATGGGACAGCTAGCTGCTAAACTAGAGGGGGATTTAATAAACACTGGCCGAGAAAGAGTCTACCCAAACTGGAGGGATGGAAGAAGAGGTCAGAAAGAGAGAGAGAGAGAGAGAGAGAGAGAGAAGAGGGGGGGGGGGAAGGAGAGAGAGAGACTTACTTGGACAACCACCACAATAATAGCAAAGATAATGAGGACAGTGTGACTTTAGAACAACCCTGGGGAAAGCAACCATTTAGCTCTTTGACCTCTGATTGTGTTACTGCTGTGAAGACTCAGCACAAAGGTCATAGGGGTGGTACTGGCTTGGACTGCTCGAATCTTTCTGTTTTCCTCACAATCCTGCCACCAAGAGTCATTCCCTTCATCTCTCTGTGTAATGCACTTCTCATTGTTGGTACGGTGCTATAGACGACAATCAAGTCCATGTTCAGTGGTCGTCACTTCACCTCAACCCCTGGGCTCCTGACCTCTGACCCCCTGACCCCCTGTGGCCTACAGCTGCAGGCCTTGGTGGCGGAGCTGCGCAGTGGCCTCCAGGGGGCGCTACAGGAGGTGTGTGTGCTGCAGCAGAGAGACTGCAGTCTGGAAGAGAAGCTACAGGCACACCAGAGCGATGTGGACGACAGGATCATGGGTCTCCGGAACTCCCTCAACACCTTCAAGGTGTGGTAAACACAGTTAAACACTATAGTATGTGTACAGTAGATCGGGTACTGCAACGTCTTGATGGAGGTATGGAGTTGATCCTGGTTTGTGTGTGCTGGTTTGCCTCAGGAGGATCTCACTGGTGCCCTTGACCAGGTGCGAGAGATAGGCAGCAGACAGAGAGACCTGCAGAAGGTTCTGGACACTCTCCAAGCAGAGGGCTGCAGGGACATCTTAACTACTCAACAGAGGTAACACACGCACAAACCCACACACACACATACCCAAACTCAACCCCACACAGATATTGAAACACCATTGTCCTCCCTTCCCCCTTGTGTGTGTTTCTGTCACAGGAAGAACTCAAAGGGGGAGGGCCACGCCTGTCTGTCCAGCCAGACTGAGCTCAACGTCATCCAGCACTACTTCAACAGTCTGCCCAGCAGCTCCCCACACAGGAGCACCGCCTCCACCCAGAGTAAGCACTGGAGACAGACAGAGAGAGAGAGAGACAGAGAGACAGAGAGAGAAACAAAGAGAGAGAGAGATAGAGAGAGAAGTTCTGAAGACTCTAAGCCATTAAAAGTGCATGGGCAGCTGAGTCGGTGACTTTGAGACTGACTATGGGCTTTTGAGCACATAAAATTGATCACAATGTGTTTTTCTGTGTGTGTGTGTGTGTGCAGCCTCAAAGTCAGGAGAGCAGGATCCAGGTAGTGGGCCGCTCAAGAGCGGTGGGTCTAAGTCTCCAGTGTGGAGAGAGAGGAAGGACAGTCAAGACGACACAGAGGCACAAAACTGTGTCCCAGAGAACAGTACGTTTGAAAATGCTTTTACAGGCTACTTGCTGAAAGTTACACATCACCGCTGTTACCTCGGCATGTCACATATAACACAATTTGTGTTCCGATCTTGCCAAATCCACCATACTGGGCTTTAAAGGGGTGTGTGTGTCTCTCTCTGTGTTTGTGTGTGTCAGGTAAGAGGCAGACCGCTGCTCTGCAGCTTCTGGAGTCAGAGAGGGTATATGTGTCCTACCTGTCTCTCCTGCTGAAAGCCAACATCTCCTTCAATGGCTCAGAGGTGCTTCATGCCAAAGACAAACGGTACTACATAAAAACAAACAAACACATGGATTTCTCATTAGTCTCATATACACAAAGGGGGCCAACACAGTTTCATAGTGTGATAGTACCTGGATCCAGTATTGAGCTGTACCAGTTTAGTACTTAAGGCACAGTCAACACAGCAGGACCTCAGAACTAACCCAGAGTGATTGAAGCCTTACGTTTGGGTTATAAATACAACAGGGTGCCATTGTCTATGTGTCACTCCAACATGTACTCACACACAGTTCTCGGACACCAGGTTCCTATCGTGAAGTTGAGATCCAATTAGAGACATTATAGGATGGGGAGCCAGGGCAGGAAATGAATCTATTGAATAAAGCAGATCTTAAAGACATCATTGAGACAGACAGAGCTTCTGCATGGCAGAACGAGACCTAATGTAATCATTCCAAATGTAGAATAGCCTCGCTATTTAATATTTACCCCCCCACCCCCCTCTCCCTAATGTCTTGTCTTCTGTTTAGGCTCTTACAACCTTTCTGCCAAACATCACCCAGCACAGATGGTCAACCAACGGATCTATGAATGTGCTTGATCTGAACTAGCATAGCATGTTAGGATCTCTTGTGTAGTGGAGTGGAGAATGATCTACTGTATCCCGCCCCCCTTCCTTCCCAGGCCTTTTCCCAGCTCTCTTCGCTTCCTCATCCAGCAGCACCTAGAGCTTCTCCACACACTCCAGGAGCGCGTGCTCAAGCGCCAGTGGCAAGGCATCATGGGAGACGTATTCATGAGGCTCACCAGTAAGGAGGTACAGGACTACAAATCCTTTTCCCAACAGACGATTACATTAATCAGAACAGAAAATGTTGTATTAGTGATTCAGCTCTGAAATGACCAGGAACGATCCAAGGGGGCTACCCAAGTTCAGACACAAACAGCCTGTTACACGTCAATTCTATTACTGCCGATGTGTTTGTCAATACACACAAGCGCTTATACCTCAGAATGAGAAATGGAAATGAGTTAATTGAAGGGATGAGGGGCACTGGGATTCAGGACAGGAGGGTGGTGAGGGGAAAGTGGTTATACCTAACAGAGAGTGGGAGTGAGTAGAAATAAAAGAGTTCTTCAGGTTCTTGGTGCTGTCTGTGCTCTGCAGAGTGACTTCCTGGACTTCTACGTGTCGTACCTGAAGGAGCTGCCTGAGTGTCTGTCTGTGGTCAGCATGCTGGTGTCCAACCCCATGAACACTGCAAACCTACTAGAGGTAAACGCAGAAGCTCTTCACGAGCTGGCTTCTCTCTGACTATTTGATGAAAAAAAAGGTATACAGATAGATGTGTCTTTCAGATGGCGACCCAACAAAGGACAAACAGTTTAATGCTCTTTCCAGAGAGCGTGCAGTCTTATGGTCTCTGATCAATATTATCAGTTGGTCTGTAAATGTTCTCTTAACAAAGAGCACATGACAGAAAGCATAACCAGACAATTGCCTCCAGAGACAGACAGAAAGACAGAGAAAGACTAACAGAAAGAGAGAGAGGGAGAGAAAAAGGGAGAGCGTGCCAAAGGGAGAAAAAGGAACTGTACAATGTTGTCTTGATATGATCTTGTGTCCTTAGTCTCTAAATCATCGACCTTTAGCTGAGTAAAGACTTCACAGGACAGGCGTTCACATCTGCCGTCTCTGTGCCCGTATCTGATTGGCTGGCTGCTCGTTCCAGGGTGACATCATGGGAGACGAGTCCCGCCCCGCACTACACACCCTGCTTCTCCAGCCAGTCCAGAGAATCCCAGAGTATATCCTCCTGCTGCAGGTCAGAGGTTAACACACACACAGATACACAGTAGACAGTTTTAACCTCACCATTTCAGATAAACGCCATTGATGAACATCATTCTGTTGGTCCACTGAACCAATCCTTAAAGAAGATGAAAACGTGAATGAAATGTAAAAGTCTAACATTTGTTCCACATCAACAGCTTTACTCTTGGCCCTACCAATAATAAAAAAAGGGGTGACTTTTGGTGTCAATTCTTGCTCATTAGCAACTCTGTGATTGTTGAGCTCCATGAACCTCCACGAACCTGATGGATGTGATGTGATCCAGACCCTGCTGAAGCAGACAGATGCTGAACACCCAGATTACTACCTGCTGCTGGTGTGCATCCAGCAGTTCCGGACCTTCACAGCCCAGTACGCCCATCTGCTGCAGCGCGACGAGGAGCTGCTGCTGCACAACCGCAAGGAGCTCAAGAGGTGGGACACACACACACAATTTTGATTGGCTATTCTTGAATGGAGGGAAAATTCAGTTCCATTCAAAATCTGGTTTTCCCTATCCCCTAACCTTAGCCCTAACCCTGTGTGCCCCCACACACATGGAGAGAGGACACACTGGTTAGGGGACATACTAGGGTTATTTATGGCGGTGTCATCGGTCATAAAATATGTTTTATGATTTGAACAGATAAATTGTGTGTAGAGTCACGACCGGGGGTTGTATGAAGTTCTGAGAGTGAGTGTTCAGTCTGTGTGTCTGTTGTGTTCCTGCTGCAGGTCGACTATGAAGGAATACTTCAGAACTGTAGACTGTGGGATCCAAGCCAATGAACTGGGCTCTCCTTACCCTACCAGCAACGCCATACTGTGAATCACAATCACTCACTCACCCCTTCACACCTCACCCTGTCATTCTCTTGACTTACTCGCAATGTCATTCCTCTCCACCTCTATCTTGTCTTTTTCTGAATCTCTCTCCCTCCTTTTCTCCTTCCATCAGCGAGCATGCCAACCAGGTGAAGCGCAGCAAGCAGAGGCTTCTAGAACAGATCCAATCCAGACGCTTCCAGGACTGGGAACGCGAACGAGACAACGAGCCTCACCTCCGCTACGACCAGGACCACCGTCCCTCCCCCATCCCCTTCCACCCCCCCGACCACCCAGACCCACGGCTGAAGCTCTCTGGCCTCCACAGCATCCCGGAGAGTGAGCCAGAAGGAGCCATGCTGGGGGTGGGCGGGGGGCCCACCTCTTCAGCTCGTCTGGCCCACCAGAGGCTGCCAGTGCCGGGGTCGGCTCTGGCCGACGCCCTGGGGGAGTTCCTGCTGCCAGGAGAGGCTCCAGGGCTGGAGGGGCTGTACGAGGACGGAGACTCCCTCCACAACACCTCGCTGTTCGATCAATGCTCAGACCACTCCTCGTCCGACTCCAGCATCGACATCGCCTTTGTGCGCTGCCCCAGGAGTAACCATGCCACCCCGGTCAGCACGAGCTCCAGAGAGGCCTACGGCGAGAGGGCAAGCCATGGGAGCGGGTACAGCAAGCTGCCCAGCCGAGGAAGCGTGTCCCCCGACGAGGCAATCCTGAGGCACCACCAGCATCGCCCCCTGCAGGCGGGACAGCGCAAGAGCAAGTCTCTGAACGGGCTGCAGCTGGACAGCACGGTGAGCGGAGGGGACGGACACCGCTCTGATCACCCGCGAGGGCACCCGCATGCCAAGCTGGAGAGGCAGGGCAGTAAGGGGTTTCCCACCCCCGCACGCAGGGGCAACATCAGCAGTGCACAGCAGAAGGTGGACCCAGAGAAACAGGCTATTGCCCCTGAAGAGGAGCTACGCAATGAACACAACAAGGTTCGTAATATCAATGAATATGTATGAGTTAGTTCTCTGGTTTCCCAGGCCTGGACTAAGCCTTGTCTGGTATGTAATGAGTAAGAAAAGCCTGCGTGTGACACTGCTTGTGTCATTCAGCGTCATGTCGTCACCATCATCTACATGCTGTACTCAGGAATCCAGCAGACCCACCTGGGGGGAGGAGCTACAGTGGAGGGGCGGGGCTGAGGAAAGTAACCACACCCCCTTCAGTGAGCGAAGTCGCAAGCAGGAAAAAGGAGGCTTCAGGAGCTCCTTCAAGAAGCTCTTCAAGAAAAAGTAAAAAGTTGGCCAACACTTTGCATTAAAGTTACATTAACTACCAAGTAACTACAAAGGAATACCCATAGTAAAAACATTGTCATTAAATGGTATTAAGTGTTAACGATACAGGGTATTACTGAAGTGTAAGGCCCAGTATGGGAGGGGTGTAAAGGGTACGTTGATGTGAAGAGGCAGGTTGTGTTAAACAAGTCTTGTTAAAAAAGACAAACATTAACATCTACTTACCCCTGGAAAGCCCTACCTCTCCCATACTACTTACTTGTACAAAACTGTAGTGAAGTGTACTTTCATGTGTTGTTGATATATGTATCGTTCTACGTAGTTAAATAGTTAACGTAAGTGAGTTGTAAATTATCTTCAAAGCTGTGGTCCAGTCCATACTGCTGTTCCCAACCTGTAACCAGCTTATGAACCGTTAGGTCGGGTGGCGATGGAAAGGACAAGTCCAACGAGAAGACGGAGAGCTCCGACCATGAGGCAGGAAAAACTCCCAGAGTGCACCAGGATATCGACAGAGGGACCGCCGTGTGATATGTCATATGATCTGGAACACTGAACACACACACACACACACACACATAGAACAGCAATCACACACACACATACTCATTGTATTCAGAATAATATAGCAGACCATCCCAGACTCTTCTTTCATCAAAAGATGTAAGTAGGAATGCTGTAGGTATTCTTTATGCTGAAGGTCTTCTTTCTCTTTCAACTCGTGCCTTTTCTATTCTATAGCTCTTCTCAGCAGTACCTGAGGAGGAAATATATATTTTGCATATACTCAGGAACGTGGATAAAGCATATAAAGAGTTCACTGGAAGATATGTTCTCCACAATTTAAAGATTCAATTCTCTATAAAAGTATTTTTTGTTACATAAATTCAAACTGTTTGGAAAACCAATAAGGAAAACTTCAAAAACTAATAAAAAAGACTAAACAAAGGTGGTGATATATTTTCCTTAAATTTTTCTTTGAAGTTCTTTAAATATTTTCAAAAGGCAGAAAATACATTTTTGAAAGAAAGAAAAAAAATTAAAAAAAGTTTTGAACAAACAGTTTCAAAAGGTTGAATAATATTTCAACCTTTTGAAATATTTGTCCTATTAAAAGTTTCAAAACTTTTTTTCACATCTTGACCTAATAGCTGTCCTCAGAATATGTGACCTCCCTGTTACATGGCTGAAAATGTGACACACCAAACAAACCATCTCAGGTGACTTATCTGTCTTTGCCATGTATAACCTGAATAAGATCACCCAGCTGGTTGAGATCTGGACCTGGAAACATATTTCGATGGCTGTAATCAGGGTGAAAAAATATTTTCGAAATCTTTACCTTTGGTGTAACTGGTTGTGCTTGAAATGCCAGAGTTGGTGAGTTTGATCCTTGGTTTGGGCAAATGTTGGCCAAGTGTACCATTTTGCAATTAAAATATGAAGAGTTATGCATTGGCGAAGGAGTTATTGGGCAGTTTATGGAGATAAGAATAATAGAATAATAATAAAAATACCAAAAGATTTCCTCCAAACAGAGGAATCCTAATAAAAAGATTGCCGTCTTTAATTTCATAAAAAACACAGATGTCTGCTGAGTTTATTTCCTTATTTTTATTGTGTTAACCTGTTTCATAAATCTGTTACACATTTGAAACAAAATATAGGCAATTATACAGTATGTAAATCCAACATTTTTTTATTTTACACTATATACATAGAACAATGTGCATTGCAATGTGAAAATGGTAATGCTGCAAAACAGAAAGATTTAGTATGTCCACGATCCTGACACATGCTCACTGTGAACAGAAAATCATAACCAACATGAACGAAAGCAGTAGTGTTCTTAAACCTACTTTAAGTAGTACACTGCAGGCTTTTACACAATTTAGTTGTCTTCTTTATAGTCTAGAACATTGTACGAGGTAGACACCCAACTAATTTTGGCCATAGATGAACACATATTTTGGCATTACATTTAAATGTAACATTCATATTTACTTGAATTCACTGAGCCCTGTAGTAAGGAATGTTTCTTTTTAGTTCTCTGTCATGATCAAACGTTGCCGACTAGGATTACAAGGTGAACTCGCGTGATTTCGAGGACGACGGTACCAACCGGAGCGTGTTCAGAGTCTGACCGTTGAAATCTCTCCCCCTGTGGAGCTTGTGACATCGTTGTGGTAACGCCGAGCTTGTAGCGTTCAGTTCCTTTCTGCTATTCTAATGCTAACTTGTGTCACAGCTTGTAAAGACGTGTACATGCGTAGACTCATATACACATACTGCATATACATATCTAGCTATATGCATGTACTGGGCATGTATGATGTTTCATACACGCACGTGTATGCATACTGCTACTTTACACACACACATACACAGTTACATACAACAACGTCACATTTGTTAAGTGTTTTTTCTCCAAATACCCTTTTGTGCATATTTTAACACCAGTGATGCCACAGTATTAAAAAAACCCCAACATAAAATCAAGAATAGAAAGTAGTTTGCGATTAAAAGTGTTTAAAAATGTAAGGTTCATCGCATAAAGTTAGAACAGAAATCTCCCAGTTGATGTTTTTTCAAAGCAAACTGACAGGAATTTACCATATTTGGGGTGATGATGCATGCATTATGAAATGACCAGAGGTGCTTCCTGTGCTGCTCAGTCCAAGCCTGAGAAAACCCAACCAGACTCACACCCACTAGACCCTACAGTAGATCTGAGAGGTCTTGATAGGTGTAGGCAATGATGGAAGCCCCCACCGGCCAATCAGAGGGCAAAATGAAATAAACAACAACCCTAATCGTGACTTCCAACCCTCCTCTATGAGCAATATCACATCTACGTCGTTGGGATGAGGGTTGTTTCTGGACATTGTCTGGATAAGCCAAACCACGAAGGTATGAATAGACTTCCTTGTCTTGTGTCACAGAACTATAAAGTCCACCTGCTATGCACAGCTCTATGACATCATCCCCCCCCCCCCCTGTGTGTTTCCATAACTGTACAGAAGGCCTATTCACACATCCTATCTACAAGGCCTGGCCTCATTCTCCTGCAGTCCTTAGTGTCCAAACCCCTGAGGATCCAGGTCCTCTCTTTGCACAAAAATACTACATTTATATTTACAACATTTAAATAGAGGTAAATTAAGCACTTGTGTGGTGGGCTAAGATTCTAGCAGTGGTGGCAACACTTTTGTTTTTGTTTCTCCTAAAATGAAATCACTTATAAAAGTCCTCTGGGTCGTCGTAGTTACATGCCACAATAAATAAAAAGTTGGAGTTAAAAGGAAGTACAAAGGCAGGTTTTTGACGTGAACCCCTCTTTTGTGAAGCTAAAGCAGTAGCAGTAGTAGTGTTGTAGTCGTCAGTCGTGGACTCCACTGCCCATGATGCAGTGTGGTGGCAGGCAGGTGGAGGTGGGCATGGCTCAATAGCTGTTCTCATGGCCAGCCAGGATGTAGAGGTTGCTGTGGGCCATGGGGTTGTCTGTCGGCCTGCTCTCCAGAACCACCACCCTGGAACACACACACACACACACACACACAAACACACCATGGTCAGACTCTACACTGGACTCGGCACTGGAGACACCTGACATCGGATAACAGGAAAGAACAGTTACAGTTGGAGCACAAAGATCCCAGAGTAAGACATTGCTGTTGTTAATAAAGTAACATGCCCAGCTGTAGAGTCCAATGGTAGTTATCCACCCACCCACAAGCTTGTTAGACATGGGATGTCCAGGGTTTGCTGTCGCCTCAGAGAGGAATATACCATTTTACTACGTATTGATGACCTCTCTCTCTCACTCACTCACTCACTCACTCATTCACTATCTCTCACTCACTCACTCACTCACTCACTCACTCATTCACTCATTCACTCATTCGCTCTCTCGCTCTCTCGCTCTCTCGCTCTCTCGCTCTCTCACTCTCTCACTCTCTCACATTAATTAACTCACTCTCTCTCGCACACGCACACGCACACGCACACGCACACGCACACGCACACGCACACACACACACACACACACACACACACACAGTGGTGAGGACCACAGACCAGAGAGAGGTCCCAGTGGGTGACCCAGGAGTGAGTGATCTACCTGGGCTGACTGCCTGCTGCCTCGCGCCCTGTCTGCCCCTCTGTGCCTGTATTCTGTCCTAGACTTCAGCCGTTCAAAACATTAAGGGGCGGTTAAAACACACAAACATGCACACACAAACTCACACCCAGACTCCTGGCCCCTGTTCAAGGCTGCATCTTGGCAAACATGGTTAATACAAAGTCATGAAATCACAAATGGGTATTAGATTAAGGTGACATGGGAGCACACTGCAGTAGGGTGTCTTTGTCATTCAGGTTAACAGTGCAAACAAGGGATGTTTGTGTGAATGCGCGACAGATTGTGTGTTTCTGAGGCGATCTCGGAACAGATCCCTCCTCACCTGTCAGATCCCAGCAATCTGAAGATCCTGGTGTTGTCTGAGATCTCCTGAGTGATCTGGAGGGTGGATAGGACATCCAATAAAGGAGAGCTAATTCACAGACAAACAGGCCCATAAACTACCACTCACTTACCCACACTCACACACACACACTGCTTACCTCGTTCGTCTTGAAACTTCTCCCCTGCATACCATGCCTCCAGAAAGCAAGAACGCTGTCTTGGAGACACACTGCAGAGAACCAATGGGAATTAGACACACATCTATGAATGTCACTGCTGTGTTCTGTAAACACCCAACGTTCTTTTCGGTCAACACACAGGAGACTCACCAATGGCCTCGATCTGGAAGTTGAAGGTGAGCTCAGCAGATAGTTTCCTGCTGGACTTCAACCTGCCCTGGAGGTTCACAATCTTTATACACCCTGAGAGGGAGAGAGAGGGAGGAGACTGTCAGCGTACAAACAGAGGATACTAGAACGTGACACCCTTCCACAATGTCTGTGTAAGAAAAAAGGAGGAGGAGGACTTACGGTCGAGGCAGACCAGAATGGTGTCTCTCTCCAGCTGGGTCACGTGGATCACACAGGTCTGGGGCGTGTCTGGACCACAGGAGAGGTGGGGGACCATGTCAAGATCATTGTCATCATAACCATCACCACCACCATCATAACCATCACCACCATCATCATAATCATAACCATCACCACCATAACCTTCACCACCATCATCATAATCATAACCATCACCACCATAACCTTCACCACCACCATCATAACCATCACCACCATCATCATAACCATCACCACCATCATCATAATCATAACCACCACCATCATAACCATCACCACCATCATCATAATCATAACCACCACCATCATCATAAGCACCACCACCACCATGTCTGTGTGTGGGTGTGTACTGACCGGCCTCTGTGAACCAGGAGGAGGTGGAGTTGGGGTTGACTGTGCCGAAGCTGACCACCTGGCTGATCTCGGTGCCTTTGCTGACCGCGACACAGATGAGGGGGTACTGGTGTTCTGGGACCACCAGCATCTCAAATACCTCCAGAGGACACGGCAGCGGGAAGTCTATGTTCTATAAAGAGGAAGGGGGGTGGAGGGGGGGGTGGAGCATTAACCAGCATGTGAGTAAAAGCATGAGTACAGAGATGGGAGAAGTGACTCTGAAGTGACTGAGCACTCTAGCATATTGGAGCAGTAGAACATAGTTGACATCCTCATAAGGAGAAAGAAGGAAAGGAAATCCAGAGTATTGAGAAAGCTCTGGTCCATACAATCAGACACGGACCTTGATAAGCATGAACTTCTGCATAGGCTCCACCCACTCCAGAAGGACCACACTGGATTGGAATGCTCCACAGAGATATTTATGACCCGTGTACGGGTTCCTCACTGGTGACCACAAAGGAACAAACATCATCGACACACTCACAGTCCTAATTGGCTGTGCTTCAACTCTCTGGTTCAGATCACGTCCTCCTTCCGGAGCACCTACCTACGCAGCACTTTTGGCACCCTTTGGTGTCTGGAATCTTATTGGATACTGCGTACTTCCTGGGAATCATCTTGTCGGGGAGTTTGTGTGTGGGAATGGCCACCGGAAGTTTCTGCATCTGTCTGGCGTGCTCAAACAGGCCAGCCAAGTTATGGGAGTAGAGCTGAGAGGCTTTCCCTGTAAACAACAATCATCGTCAAACCAAGCGGAACATTTCACTTCACCAAAAGAACTCTACATTTTCTAAGCCTTCTTAGGATAAAAAATGACCCAGATGAACAGAATGTCTCTGAAAGCGGCTCACAGGCTAAGCTGTCATTTCAGAAAAAAAAGCAGTCAGCATATTCTTTGCCTGTAGCTTAAATAATTTAAGTTAGGCCATCCCGGACCTGAAAGGAAACAACACATATAAAATGCAAAGTCGTCCAGAAGTAGTCTTACCAGATATGGAGAGCAGACAGTTGTTCATGACGTACAGCCATGTGCACCTCCGAGGGAAAAGCTGGGAGGGACAGAGAGAGAGAGAGAGAGAGAGAGAGAGAGAGAGAGAGAGAGAGAGAGAGAGAGAGAGAGAGAGAGAACGAGAGAGAACGAGAGAGAACAAGAGAATGAGAGAGAGACAACAAAGAACAACATTATTATCTTGGACAGCATTCAGATAAATCTATTCAGCTGTGCCAGAAAAGTTTCATCTCCATTTATATCCAGGTGTGTGTGTGTGTGTATGTGTGTGTGTGTGTGTGTATGTGTGTGTGTGTGTATGTGTGTGTGTGTGTGTGTGTGTGTGTATGTGTGTGTGTATGTGTGTGTGTGTGTGTGCGTGTATGTGTGCGTGTATGTGTGTGTGTGTGCGTGTGTGTGTGTATGTGTGTGTGTGTGTGTGTGTGTATATAAACCATGCTGTTTAATGCCCAACACACCTGCTCCATGGAGGTCTCATGCAGCTCGTTCAGGTTTAGAGTGTAGATCCCCTCTTCAGCACCAAATATCAAATACTGGTCTGGAACACACAAACACAAAAGTACCAACAGTTTGTGATATCTCCACTCACCATCAGCTAACAAGGTTTACCTTACACACAACAGGTCCCAGCAACATGCAGCATTCAGATAGAAACAGACTGGATAGACCAGGCATGGTCTCTAACAGTGAAGTGATTAAATCACATCAACTCTAGTATAGCTTCACGGGCACACAGCTTTATCTGGCCAATCAGAACTGACGTCCTTCCATACCTCTTGTGTCGGGATTGATCCAGGAAGTGGCACAGTGGATTTTCAGAGGGCAGCCGTTGAACACCTTGGAGAAACACGCCCCCATCTGGGCCAGAGTGGAGACAGACAGTTAAAACCTGAAGAATGGTGACCTGCTTTAGCCAATGATCTTTTAAAGCAGAGACAGAGAGAGGGGGGTATTGTACAGAGAGAGACACAGAATGAGAGAGAGAGATTGTGATGCTGTGGCAGGCCTGATACTTATGGAATAAATAAGCTTGTAGAACCTGCCGGCACAAACCACAAGCTCTGATGGGGGAGGGAGGGCATGTTTTGGATGATTGTGTTTTTGAACAGTTTTCATCTCCTACGTCTGAGCAGAACAGGGATGGTACTCACATGGACCTTGGGCGTCGGAGGAAGACCATTGCTCATCGGCTTCTGGGAAGAAAGCAGAGAACAGACAAAGAAACCTGGGATGAAAACCTTCAACAAGACGACCAAACCACACAGGCCTTGCTTCTGCTCTGCTCCGACCACGGAGAACTTCTCGGACGTAGGTAAGAGCACAGAAGATAGTGTGTATAGATGTTTAATGCAGTTCTAGAGGGGAGGAGGAGAGACTGCATTACCGGCATGTCCTTCTTGTCTTTCCGTATGGGGACACTAGGGGGCATCGTACACTGTCTCTCTGCTGCACTGTTCCTCTCTCCGTTCTGCTGGGAGGAGTTCAAGCCGTTCCCTGTGTACAAACACATCAACATGACACATGCGACACCACAGAGAGAGTATGCCTTAGTGTGTGTGGGTGTGCGAGTTTGGGCGTGTATGATATGCATGTTTACAATTGATGCGTGTACAAAATGCTTACTACGGGACAAACAAAAAGCAGTCCATCGAGGATGGACTGAATCTACGAGGCGATCAACGTTGCTGTGATCAACGAGGATAATGGTGTAATTAGAGAATGAGATGTTATGGATACTGAGTTGAGGGGAATCTGATCACTCATGGGAAATGCTACTGAGGGCGGAGGACGTTCTATCAACACAGGAGGCAAAAGGTAGGAAGCAGGGATGGGCATCACAACACTACACTACACCCACAGAACGACAGGACATTAAGGGAGGGAGGGAGGGGAGGCGAGCGCCAGATTACATGTGCTGATTGATGGGACTAACAACCAATCAGGGAGGGGTTACGCTGGGGGAGTTTCTACCAACTCAGCCGAGCTTACTCTCTTCCTCCTCCTCCAACTCCTTCACCTCCTCCAGCTCCTCGTCTGTGTGCGGAGCGTGGAGCCACTCCCAGAAATGCCTAAAGCTCCCATCATCCCCCTCGGGCTCGGCTCCGCCCTGGCCGGCCGTGAGCTCGTTACCTAGACTACTGCGTCTGTGGGGGGGCAGGCGGGGGGGCGGGGGGCGCGGAGGGACGTGGGAGGGCCTGGCGGGGCTCTCGGAGACCGGGGGACAGCGCTTGATGGTCCCTCCCTCTCCTTCGTCATCTCCATGGGCAGGGCTCTCCTGGGGAGTGCAGAGGGATTTGGGCTGGAGGGAGGGAAAGGGAGAGAGAAAGCCGAGATGTATACATTAACGTGCTGTGTAAGGTTTACGGATAAAGAATACAAATAAAAAAGTCTCTCAATTTTCACGAAACAATCGAAACAAAGTTGCACTTGAGGCATCTCCAGACTAGAGTATTCTGGAGTCACAGACTATAGTCAGCTGACAGGAAGAAGTTCCAATCAGCCAGATGTCATTGGTCGACGCTTACCTTTGGAGGCAGCGGGGGCGGGACTTTGGGCCTCATGATGGTACTGGATTTGCTAGAATGATGAAAGTCGGATGGTATTAGATTGATTAATGACTGTCAGAGATTCTCTGGCTGTTTTTCCTCATACAGCAACTGTGATGGACAATATGTTAGAGACAGTGAGCACAGGACAGGGATGGTTGAAGTAACAGGGTCACATACAGGATCTTTTTCCAAGAAACAGACCAGTCCTAATCCAACATTCAGGCATCTTCAGTGGAAGATGGACAAAGCCTTGTCTTTGTGCTAAGAAAAGGACCCGGCTTTCAAAACACAGAAGACAGTAAACTAAAAAACAAGTGGGTGTATATTAATAATGCTACGTGTCAATCAGACAACCTCCCAAAATAGTTAGTACCAAACTAAACAATGAAACAATGCTAACATGTCTAAGCTCCGTTATCTCTAATAGGTCTAATTGGTTCAGACTGTAGAAGACAACCCATCAACTGTGTGTGACACATCATGACTGACACAATACAAGCCAATCATGATTTACATGGACACAGAACCACCAATTAAATAAGGAAACAGTGAGTCGACATGTGGCCAAGATAGGACTTCATGGATGGGTTTAACCCCAGGAATGAACAGTTAGCGACAAAGTGTAAAAAAAACACACAGCAACGGTATGAAACAGCAATAACCACACACACACACACACACACACACACACACACACACACACACACACACACAGGCTGAGGTCAGCAGGCAGGTAGGCATGAGGATGACTGGGATGAGCAGCGCAAGGTCGGGCAGGATAAGCAGAGAGGCTGAACAGAGGGAGGGTTAGGAGGGACGTCTGGCTGTCTGTCTGTCTGTCTCAGAGCTGCGCTGTAGGACAGGTGGTAGACAGAGCTACAGGGCAGGACAGTGACAGGAGCACAGGGAGCCAGCTGCAAGAGGGCAGCAGACCTGGGTGGGACACACGCCTCAGACACTGGACATACTTGGGGTGTGTTTGATTTGACACCCCAATTCTGATCTGCAGAGGGCGCCGGAACTAGGTGTCATACGGTGGCCCGGCGACGAGTCAAATCAAGCGCACCCCGAGCAGCACAAATGGCCGGGGAGGTGTCGCGTGCCCAGGTCTAGAGGGCACGGCGATGGTGTGACATGCAGCATGAAGATGCGTGGATGAAACTGCAGAGGGGAAGTCTCCGACAAGCCTTCCTCCTCATCCCGCCCCCTCATCCCCCCTCCTCATCCTCCTCCTCCGAGAGAGACGGAAAGAGAGATCGAGAGCGAACGAGAAGGCGGCTAGACCGGACACAGGGTCGGACTTACTGTTGAGTTTCATCATCATCATCATCACCACCACCATCATCATCCTCATCATCATCCTCTAAATGTGCCACATGGCCCCTGAGGAGATGAAGATAGGGAGGGGCAAAGGGCTCAGAGGGGCTGGTCACAGCAAATTCCCAGTCCCATCTCTACACCCTCCGCCTCCGACACACGGGACAGATGTAAACAATACGGACACATCTGTCGAGTCACCGTGGTGTTGCTTACATCTGTCCTATCGTCCGAGCTGTCGAACTGTATAGAAGTAGGGTGCAGGGTCTAGGGTCCATTTGGGGCGAAACTAAATAGGCTGAATTAAAAAGCACCCTTGCAGTGGCTCTAAGAGAGCTAACAAGTAAGTATGTCTCCAAACTACATGACCATAATAAGAGGCATTGTAGATAATGTACTGTATCAGCTAGCATGACTGTAGGAGCTAGGGCTAAATTAACATAATCACACTAGAATTTTAAATAGTCTACAACAACGCTGTGGAAACTAAACTGTTTATTAATAATTGGTGGCTTAATTCATTAAAAAAATGTTCCACGTAAGAGCTTCTGACAACAATCCGGTCTCGTCTTCTCAATTAAGGTAATTTCTTAAGTCTGTAATTAATTGGGTGTAAGCCATGCTCAGCTGAGGTGGACTGATGTCCTGCTATAGCCAGCATCAAACAGCAACACAAACAATACAGCAGGTCGAACTCTGTGATTTGCCAGCAGTGGTCAGGGGTTAGTTTTGCATGACACTGATTGGCTGCATTAGTTCTGCATTACCGCCGATTGGCTGATGGTGTGGGCATGAGTTAGGGATACGTCAGCGAATCAGAGCCTGAGCTTGTGCAGGTGGATTCCTCCAGGGGGTGTGGCCTGAACTCACCTCTGCTGGAGCTCCTCCTCCACTGACTTGAGAAGGCTCCTGTCGTGGAACGAGTGAAATGAACGAGAGAGAGAGGTGGAAAGGAAAGGAAGAGAGAGAGAGACTGTCAACTCTCTCTCTCTCTTTAGCAACAACAGAGTCATCCAGGATATGAGGAAAGGTTCATCTGCAGGATCTAAATCGTTATCTTACACTGCTGGACACAGAAACAGGGGACCCAACTGAGACTCAGTCAGAAACCACAGTTCAGCGCACATCGGCAGTATAATACTTTGTGTAGACTCTTCACTGCAGAAGCGCCAAAACTGCCATGCATGCACCTACATAAGTATATATGCAGGGAGTGCACATGTTCACGCACGCACGCGCACACACACACACACCCTGCTTACTGGGCACTTCAGAGGCGTCGTTCCAGGAGAGGTTGTCATGAATAAATGATCAAACATGTCAGATGTCTCTCTACAGGACATCGCCACGCACTACCACCCCATCTGCTAGGCTAGCTAACGCTCACACTGCAAGGCCGCTAGCACAGGTCAGGAGAGGAGAACAAGAGAGGAGGGGATGAGTGGCTTACTTTTTCTCTCCCAGTAGGTTTGGTGATTCTTGCCCATACTCCAGTTGAAGGTCCTATATGAGACACACACACACAGACCCAGTCACATGACCTGTTCTTTAACTCCAGAACACACACACATACAGTATACGTCCACGGCAAAAGGCACCACGGCAGTCGCAGTCGTATTAAATATTGACATCAACTACATTAGCAATGACATATAAAAGGCACACGAATAAATACAGATTTCTGACAGAATCGCAGCATTCTGTGGAGAGAGACTGTGTTTGTGTGTGCTGTGCCACTGGCTTATACAGAAGATAGCTTCTCCAGGGTCATATTGATTTTTCCCATCTTGGAACACAGTGATCTTTCCTTAAACCTCAGTTCATCCCTGCATTAGGCTACAGGCTGGGCCTCAAGGAAACAAATACTTCAATCAACATCTACCCCACCCTCTAGTCAGTTCCCTTTATCACACTATCCCTCTATATATCTATGTATCCATCCATAGTACGCTTAGCTTTCTGATTGTGGAGAGGATAAGACCCAGCAGAACAGCCCACTGTGGACACAGGAACGAGATCACCATGCCGACGACACCAAATTAACAGCAAATAAGGCACAGGCAGCTTCCAGCGACGAAGACGAAATCAAACAAAAGCGAGCGCACAGACGACAAACAGCAGGAGACAGAACCACGTGGGTAGCTGGAATGACGAGGGCGAACGACAGAAGTGTTCCAATGCACGGGAAGGAGAGACCGAGAGAGAGGGGGAGAGAGAGACAAAGACAGGGAACTGGAGAGAGGGAGAAACAGACAAAAACAGACAGAACTGGAGAGAGAGAAAAATGGAGATACAGAGAGATGGAGAGAGAGACAGACAGAGGAGAGACAGAGAGACGGAGAGACAGACAGAGGAGAGACAGAGAGACGGAGAGACAGAAAGAGGAGAGACTGAGAGATGGAGAGACAGAGAGGAGAGACTGAGAGATGGAGAGAGAGACAGATAGAGAGCTAGGTGGAAATACCAGGTTAGATCTTGCAGTGTAGTACAATTCCGCTGCACAGTCCATATAAGGCTCTGAGTGGAGCTGGTCAGCGGCGTGGTGAGAGAGACTCAAGGTTAATACAATCATTATTAGAAAGGGCAGAAGAGAAGGATGAAAACAGAGGGAAGGAAGGAGGGATGAGAGTGGAAAGGAGAAGGAGTCATGCTGTGTTTGAACCGCGCGCCTGATCCTCGGTCATTGTGTAACAGTCAAGTTAACCAATGACAAGGCACCGGTGTGGGGAAAAGGGTTAAAACAACCAATCGTGGAGGAGAAAGACTTCTTGAAAGGCCTGGGAGTGTGAACATCACACATGCTGTTATGGGGATTTGAACTGAACCAGTGTCAGCAAGGGGGGACTGAAACAGATGGGGTGTCTATAGGTGTTTCTCACACACACACACGCTCTCTCTCTCACACGCACACACACACACACACACACACACACACACACACACACACACACACACACACACACACACACACACACACACACACACACACACACACACACACACACACACACACACACACACACACACACACACACACACACACACACACACACACACACACACACACACACACACACACACACACACACACACACACACACACACACACACACAGAGTAACAGTGGGGTACAGTAGATGACTCACAGTCTCATGATGAGGCTCTGTCTCCTTCCTCAGCGGTGGATCAAACTTTACCTGGCCAACTGAGAGAGCGAGAGACAGACGGTGAGAGAGACAGAGAGAGAACGAGAGACAGACGGTGAGAGAGACAGAGAGAGAGCGAGAGACAGACGGTGAGAGAGACAGAGAGAGAGCGAGAGACAGACGGTGAGAGAGACAGAGAGAGACAGACGGTGAGAGAGACAGAGAGAGAGGGAGAGACAGACGGTGAGAGAGACAGAGAGAGAGGGAGAGACAGACGGTGAGAGAGACAGAGAGAGAGCGAGAGACAGACGGTGAGAGAGACAGAAAGAGAGCGAGAGACAGACGGTGAGAGAGACAGAGAGAGAGCGAGAGACAGACGGTGAGATTGACAGAGAGAGGGAGAGACAGACGGTGAGAGAGACAGAGAGAGAGGGAGAGACAGACGGTGAGAGAGACAGAGAGAGAGGGAGAGACAGACGGTGAGAGAGACAGAGAGAGAGGGAGAGACAGACGGTGAGAGAGACAGAGAGAGAGGGAGAGACAGACGGTGAGAGAGACAGAGAGAGAGCGAGAGACAGACGGTGAGAGAGACAGAGAGAGAGGAAGAGACAGAAAGAGAGAGAGACAGAGAAAAGGAGAGAGGAGGAAGGAGACAGAGAGTGATACATAGAGTCAGGGAGGGAGAGAGAGAAGGGGGCGAGAGCGGAAAGAGACAGATAGAGAGGGAGATATGGAGAGAGCGAGGGAGAGGTAAGTGTGTGTCTGTGTGTGTGTGCCAGACACGGTTTGGAAGCAGTAGAGCAGATTATACAGTAGCCTACGTAAATATTAACCCTGCAGGATTATTGTCAACTCAAACATACACACGATTATCTAATGTAGGCTGCAATGCACACACACACACACACACACACACACTTACAGTTAATCTCAGACAGTGTCTTTCCCTCTCTGGCGCTTCTGCTGGTTGAGCGGATCCGATGAGGAACAGAGACGGGAGACTGTCAACAAACAAACACACAATATAACACACATACACACAATATCACTCACACACACAATATATCACACACACACAATAGAACACACACACACAATAGAACACACACGTACATATCACACATAACTGAATAATCATATATGCCAACAGACCCACAAAAGCTCCTTTATGTGACTCTGCTATCGGACGGCAAAACTAGAAGCTTCCCGTGGGTACGGGTTCCTGGGTTTAACAGCAGTCTGAGTCTGTATCAATCAGGCCCCTTGGAAGAAGGAGAGCTGATCTAAGTTCAGCCAATATCATGAGAGTAGATAACATGTCTGACACAACTGAGAAATAGAGGTCTTCATGTACACCTGCATTAAGGACTCCACAAGTTCCAGCAAGCACGTCCTTTCCACGGCAACAACAAGACGCGTCGACGAGCACACCGCAAACAGGCAGCAATACCATGGCAACCCTAACCAGGAGGTTAACTCATGCAGAACACAGGGAGCCCGAGACTTCCAGAGAAAACACCTAAAGTTCTCCTCAAGCAGGAAGTGAGCGAGCGAGCTCCAGTCAGTCAATCATCAGTCCAGATGGATCGAACAGCCAACAGGCTGAACGAGCTGCCCCTATCAGTCAGGTCTGTGAGTCACACAGACCTCTGTCCTTGTTACTGGTCATACTGGTGTGGTTAGCATCACTACTGGTCATACTGGTAGTGGGTAGCAACACTACTGGTCATACTGGTAGTGGGTAGCAACACTACTGGTCATACTGGTAGTGGGTAGCAACACTACTGGTCATACTGGTAGTGGGTAGCATCACTACTGGTCATACAGGGCCAGGTGCAGACACAGCCTCGGTCACACCGGTACCTTTTTACGCGCCGCGAACCGAGGCGCGCGCCGAGCCCCGGGGCTGATGGGAAGGAAGTGACCTCTATACTTAAACTGAGGAAGAGGAGGAGGAGTTGGGATGAAGAATAAGAGAGATCTATTGGAGCTTCCTCTGGTGATATGTCAACACTGCAGCCCTTAGGGGTCACAAGCCAGCGTACCTCTGGTTCGGGGTCATCGTCGTCAAAGTCGTTAAAGGTGGTGTGGTCTGGGTTGTTGGACTTGTCCAGCAGCTCAATGGCCAGGGTCCGACTGAGGGGCTGGGACACGAACGGGTGCTGGAGGTGTCACAGGAAGAGGACGTGAGGTCACAGCTTGTGAGAAGGCCATTTGAACATGATCTTCATCTGTGCAAATGGCTGGTAAAAGGACTGTAAGATGATGTTACCTGTAAGAGCTTTTCAGCTGTTGGCCTTTTCTTTGGGTTTTTCGTCAGCGACATCTTGACAAAGTGGTGGAAGTTATTTGTCCTGTAACAGACGAGACGTCGCTATGACACTTTGTCAAGTTTCTAAACGGCTTCTGCCAAGGTAGCATTGTTGTTCCGTTCCTCAGAGAAAACAAACCCTTACCACTTCACTTTGTCTTTCAATTTCGGAGGTTGAAAGTTGCTCTTTGTCATCAAGAACAGAGCCCTAGAAGTAAACAGAGTGTTGTTAACCCTTAACTTAGTACTGCATGTTAGTGTGTTTGTGTGTGCGTGGGTGTCGTGGCAGCCTGGCTGACCTCATGGGGTGCAGGTCAAACATGGGGGGCTGTAGCTCTGCCAGCTCGATGGCTGTGATGCCCACGGCCCAGATGTCACACAGCTGGTTGTAGCCCCCCTTCCTCTCCACCGCCGCCACTTCCGGCGCCATCCTGGGGTGGCAAAGAGAGAGGGGGTGGGGGGTAAGGAGAGGGGGGTGGGGGGTAAGGAGAGAGTGGTGGGGGGTAAGGAGAGAGTGGTGGGGGGTAAGGAGAGGGGGTGGAAATGTAGTGTCTTTTCATAAGCCACATAACAGGATCTTTCGTGGGGATGGAAGGCTGCGCTACTGTAGTTATAAGTGGACCAATCAGGAGTGGTGTGGCCCATGTGACCAAAAGATGTCTGGGTAGAGATGGGACCAGCAGAGTCGCTCTCACCAGTATGGCGTTCCAATGAAGGACTTCCTCTTTGCCAATGTAGCGGTGATCTGGGCAGAGACTCCGAAATCAGCTGAGGGACAGGAGAGAGGGAGGGAAAGAGGGTAGAAAAAGAGAGAGAAGGAACAGAGAGGAGGATGTGTAGGACGAGATACAACAAATGTACAGTCAGTTCTACTCAAAGAACACCAGTGGGAGAGGTAGTTAAAACAGAACCAGTGAGTGGGGGAGGTGACTGAGTCTACAGCATCTTACCAAGCTTCACATAGCCATTGTCCGTTAACAGAATATTTGCGCCCTATACATACAAAATAAAAAGTCAGTCAGTCGAATTATTGGACAACAAGTAACCAAAACATTGAATAGGTCTAGTAGGCCCTTACTGTACCTTGATGTCCCTGTGCATCTTTCCTTTGTTGTGTAGATAGTACAAACCCTGGAACGACAGGCACGTCCATCACATATGGGGCATATAGACAGACCTAAATACATGGTTCTGTCCTTGTCAGATACTAAGTACAGAAGCCTGGCTTCCCAAGAGTCAGACAGCAGATGGTGGAAGTTACCTGAAGGGTTTCTCGTGACATATACGCAATCTGGGACTCAGAAAGAGGGCCAGTTACTGCAGAGAGAGATAGAGAGAGAGAGAGATAGAGATAGAGAAAGCAGAAAATGAAGGAAAATAGGGCAGAGTTTAAATGCAATCCAAAGTATCAACCGTTTACTACAAACACCTGGTGTCTATGCCTCCAACTGTGGATATGAGAGAAGTCTGTGTGTGTGTGTCTGTGTGTTTGTGTGTGAGAGTGTCCTACCGTGATAGATATCTTGCAGAGAGCCTCCTCCGCAGTACTCCATACTGATCCATAATTTATCTCTCCTGGATGAGGAGAGCAGTGATACACTGTCAATATCCCTCCCAGCATCCTCACCACCAACATTCACACTCTCTCACACACGCACACACGGACCTGAGATAGCTTCCGAAGTATGCCACAATGTTGGAGTGTTTACAGTCCTTCATCATGATGATCTCCTGCTGCACCACTGCAAAGTCCTCCCCTGTCAAGCACACACACACACACACAGGTTAGGTCCTGGGACGTTTAGGGCATCAAACCAGGGAGGTTCAGGCCACAGGTACAACACTAGTCATCACACATGCAGATGGTTACAGCTGATTGGAGAAGAATCAGGGTTCAAAGAGGAAGTTCACCCAAACTTTAAATGTGTTACATAAAGAAAACAGACGGTTTCAAAACGATTTATGGAGTGTTCCCTCGCTTTCGAGAGAAGGTCGCGAATGGGTCACTTTGGGAGTTTTGGGTGAACTGTTCCTTTCCTTGGCTGCAGGGTAATTTACAGAAGATGCTGGAACTGTGGTGGCTAGATTCCTGCCACCTCCCATCCAGCTATTTTAGGATAGCTGCTGCTTCAAACGCCACAACGTGACTAAGAACTCAGGCTTATGTGAGGAGACAGCCCATCTCAGCAAAGGCAAAATAAGATCCTCATTTCAGTAGCGGTGTCAGCTTAAAACTCTCAAAGCTGACTGCTCAAAAGTCAACATGTCTGACTATGTAGATCTGTGTGATGTAACGGGGAGACCAGCGGATCTCAACCCTGGTCCTCAAGTACCCCCTGTCCTGCATGTTTTAGATATTTCCCTGTTCCAACACACCTGATTCAAATGAATGGTCGTTAACAGGCTTCTGCATAACTAGATAACGACCCATTCATTTCAATCAGGTGTGTTGGAGCAGGGAAACATCTAAAACATGATGTCCAAACCGCCTCTGCTACATCGGCCTCAGGCTGAGGTCTCAGTCTGTTCCCGTCTCATCGGCCAGGGGCACGACACAATGCAGAACACAGCCAATAAGAAACAGAAGGTGATGGGGACAACTCCAATGGATCAGTCCCATCTTGAGATCTCAAGATAAGTGACGCTATTAATAGCTCCTTGCTATCGACATGAGACTGAGGTGAAATTGAAAGTAGTTTAACTGAGAGGGGAGATGGTGGGGAGGGCGAGAGGGCCGATCGCAAGGTGGGACTCGTCCATAGCATGTGACTGGAGTTCCGGGATGAGAAGGGGCAAACACGGTGGTACACAGTAAACAAGGTGGCTGGGCTCGATCAGGTCTCTCAGTGCACTCAGAATCAAATGACATGTGCCAAAAGGTGCCGGAAGCTTGATAAATCATTGTCATCATTATTTCTGCTTACCAACAGGAGAGGACAGAATCACTGGGAGTAGCATAGAGAAAAAGAGATTTCATTTTGATAGGAAAATATTTAGCATGCAGTCAAGTCTCTCAGACTCGACCAATCAGACCAGAGACTGTGATCATCAGGGAGATCTACTAGGACACTGTCCATCAAAGGGGATATTTACAAATGTTGTTTGAAGCTAGCCAACGTGTAGATTGGATGGTATCAAACCTGTGTGTGGGCATGTGTGTGTGTGTGAAAGAGAGATAGTCAAAGCAAGTGAAAAAGAGAGTGTATGTGAGAAAGAGACAGAGAGAGAGAAAGAGACAAAATAATGAAGAGATCTTAACCTACAATGCATGACATTATCTCAATCTCCCAGCAGGTTTGAAAATAATAGGTTGGCTCATACTTTTGAGACTAATTGGACGTATAAGCTTGGTTCCCTCACAAGAGCCATCAAGATACAAAAAGATTTTGACACACACACACACTGAAACACACAGTGTTTGAAAGTGCGTGCTCGCTGCAGAGCCTAGACCGGGAGGAGGAAGGTACAAACTGTGCCAGAGAGAGAGAGTGAGTCTGCACAGGTTGTCTGATCATTCTCTTGGCTGCTCCTCTGCTGTGCTACTGACTCGGAATGCTGCAGAGAATTTGAAAAAAACTCCCTCCATATCTGGGCTTTGGAAAAAAACACTAAACAATTGAAACACATTGAAATATCTGGCAGATGAACTCTGAGAGGCTAACCAGGAGAGCTAAGCTACCTCTTTCAAAGATAGACTTGTCCCAGAGATAATGGCATTCAGCTACTGGTGCTGGTAAGAGATTAGATGAAGATCAATTAGATTAGGTGTCTCTGCTAAGAGGGTAGGAGAGGCCATTTGGAAAAGTGAATGATTGGAAGAAGAGAGGGAAAAGATAGAGATCAGGAGGGAGGAAGGAAAAGGAAAAGAGAAGAGTGGATGAACTGTGGTGGAAAGGTGTTGAGAACTTACCAGGTTCCAACTTAATGACTTTAATGGCTGCAAGCTCCCCTGTGTTGACATTACGAGCCTGAAGTGGAGAGAGAGCGAGAGAGAGAGAAACAGAAAACGCAGTGAGTACACAATGTTAACCAGAAGTTACGTGATGTCAGGCCATGAGGTGGGCAGTGGACTCTAATTCCTGGTCTTTGTTTACACATGAAAAACAACAGCGTTGTACTGACACATCCCAGGCCTGTGGCTGTACTGTATAACACAGCACAGATCAACACCAGCACTTTCGGGAAAACACTACAGTGTTGGTGGGAATGCAGCAATGTGTAAACAGGATTTTTGTTCTTTGCATTGCATGGCCTGGTTGAAATATTACAATGCATTCATATTGGATACATATATAAGCTGGCAGATATTCAACCTTTCCCATATCAAATTTATGTTCACCAAACTACAAGGACAATGGGACTGTGAAGGAGAGTTCCAGAAGCTGGCAACTGTGTACGGAAAACCTTGGTGTTCCAAGGCACTGAATGATGTCACATCCTGTCAATATCGATCTAATGTGCTGACTGATCTCATCTTCAGCTGTAACCTTGGTAACCCCTCGGGCCAACTGCCAGTCAGTCGTTGTGGTGCTTCAAAGCCCAGAAGATTTCCTCAACACTTCATTCACTAGTCTGTTCATTCATGTATCCATTCATTTATGAATTACATTCATTCATCCTTCTCAAAATGATCCTTATGCTCCAACAAAGTCGTGCAGATGAGAGAGATAAAGAATGTGTGCATAAGAGAGAAACGCTTGTGAGGAGACGTGAAGAGAAAACAAAGTGACCCGAAACAGAGGAGAACAAGTGACAAGTGTCAGGTGACCCCGTGGCATGTGTCAGAGAGTGGGCCACACACCAAGGACAGATGTCCCCATCAGACTGACAGGTCAGGGCACAGGGGCACCAACCACAGAGGTCTCTCCAATGTCACACAGACGCCAGACAATGCAAATCCAGGAAGTAACAGTGTGCTAATAAACAACATGCTATGCTATGCTGACGGATGATGCTGTCCTACAGGGCAGATAAAACCTGTTTCTTTACAAGTGTTCTGACAGGTTTGGTGTGCTGCAGATACAAGAGTGCCGTTGAATAGCGATGCTAGCCATCCAGTCAGACAGCCACCCAGCAGTGAGAGCAGCAGGGTTGGTCTAAATATATACGTGTTTGCCGGTGGGAAAAAAGTCCAGTGGTGCTTGCTGGCTGGTTGACTGAGTGGCTGGCTGGCTAACTGGCAACCTGGGCATTTCAACAGATGATCTGGGCCCAGCTAGGAGAGCTAGAGGAGCTGAAATATTCATGAGGCCAACAAGGCATGCGGGAAACAGATGGAAAAAGGGCCCCCTACATGTGGAAATGCTGGGACGCCGAGAGAGCAGCTGTGGAAAAATGGGATCTCATGGAAAGAGCCTTTGGCAACTGTGGAGAGGAGGGAAAGGCAGGCCTTGAATCCAGGCTCCAGGCATGGAGAAACCAGCCACAGCTAAGAACTTCGACAAAGGGATATGGAGGTGGACCAACCAAGCTAGTCGTAGTAGCCCAGCTAGCATGTTAACTAAGCCTAACCCTAAGCAGAATATAGGCCTCACAGTCATGAGCATGTATGCCAAATTGGGTGCAGCTCTATGCCAACTCACATGCCAGCTCTGCAGTGGGATTTAGTCTTTGGTCTGGAATAAGGGGGTTGATTGGTTCTGGACAGAGGGGACAATTAGGAGTGTGTCAAATGATTGTGTGTGTAAGGTATCTTTTACATTAAGTGTGTTTATTAAGCGGTATCTGTGTCTGTATGGGAAACAGTGGAGTATCCCCACCCTAACACAAACACCAGACACACACACTGGTGGCAGCTGGCCTACCAGGGGACACATACCTGGTACAGTTGTGTGTGTACAGTATAAAGCTATGGGAGATCTGCCAGTAAATGATAGATTAATCTAATCCGTAGTGCTGTTAGACCACCATATAGCCTATAGGTCTAAGTCTTACATATAAATTTGCACTCTCTCCTCTCTCTCGAAGTGCATTTCCCTCTTGTTTACCTCTCTTTTTCTTATTCCTTCGCAGTGTTTTATTTCCAGCCGGGAACAGTGATATAGAGGGCAATTAACATGGTGCTGTGTGGAGGAGGCTTGGAACTGACACGTTGTGCCTCCAACACATGGCCTGCACTGTCGTAATGGTGAGGCATTCCACTTCCTCCTCCTCCTCCTCTTTCTCTCTCTCTCTCTCTCTCTCTCCTTACTTCACCCTCCTTTTTCATGTCCTCCTCTTTTTCTCTCACTGACACACAGTGTACACGCAAAACAAACAGAATTCTGTCCATATGTTTGATACTGTGAGCTCTCAGCATTTTAACCACAGGATGGAGTCAGTAATCAAAGGCTTAGGTCATTGGATCTTAGATGAGTGTGGGACACCATAGCCTGCGGTAATTAGACCCACAGGATTGCCAATAACCTCAGGGTACACGGTTCAAGACCCAGGTTACAGTCTTGGCTCCCTCCCCACTGAGGTTCCAGACTTGGCTGCCAGTGTTAAAATCCTGGCTTATCTGAGGGGGAAAACAGTGTCAGTGAACTTTCACCTTACACTCCCTTGAGCCAGACAGCGTTGAAAGGACAGAAATTAAACCATAAACACAGATCTGAAACTGAAGAATGGCAGCAGATGCATGAGGGCGTATACGGGCGACGTGACTGCACTCACACTGCACTCACACCATCACTCAAAAACGCCAAGGGCTGAGCTGAATCTCGCGGAATTGAGAGAATAACAGGTGATATGGGGCTGTAAAGTTCACCCACCTGTTTTACCGCACATGTTCCTTTCACACACACAAACACACACATTCCCCAGAACAAATGCCACCTGACAAGTGTGACAGAAACATGCTGATGCTGACTGTCAGTGTGAGCAGCAGCATGCGTGCGTGCGTGCGTGTGTGTGTATATATCATGTTGTAGAAGTAGTAGTAGTACCTAAATCCTGAATGACAGAGAAAACAAAGCCTCTGTGAAGAAACACAGATGATTCTTTGGTCTGAAACATACCCAGCCCCTTGACTGACCTAAGTGATAAGACACAGACAGAAAGACAGACAGGAAAGACAGAAACTCATCGGGGAGGATAAGAAGCGGGTAGACTGCTTAACTTCAAGCTGTGATGAATGAGTTCACCAAGGCCGTCTTCCTCTCTGCTCAGGATTGGCACATGGTTGTGACACACATCCCACACTTCACACACTCCTGCTATGTCAAACTGTTGGATCATGATGTGTGTACAGGCATACCACATGAAGAGGAAGGAAAGTGTCTGTTATACTGATATATGGGAGTGATTGATATAGGGAGTCAGGTGGCTAAGCGGTGAGGGAGTCGGGCTAGTAATCCGAAGGTTGCCAGTTCGATTCCCGGTCATGCCAACTGACGTTGTGTCCTTGGGCAAGGCACTTCACCATACTTGCCTCGGGGAATGTCCCTGTACTTACTGTAAGTCGCTCTGGATAAGAGCGTCCGCTAAATGACTAAATGTAATGTAAATGTAAATATGGCACACACACGCAGAGAGAATGTACGACACCAGCAGAAACCCTGGGATACACATCCAACCACATACTATCCCAATCTAAACCACAAACATTTAAAATATTTAACTTCTGACCTCCTACAACAGACACTGGACCTGCACTATAATACAACAGCCAGTATCTTTAAAGCAACCCTGCAGATTATGCATGAGGACAACTGTACTACTTCTGGTTCAATCAGCAAACTCACACCCTGAGCTGAATTAAGGTCTAGTTCTTGTAATGAGCAAGTAGAGGAAAACTGAACAATTCCTTCCAAACAGGATGACCACTACCAACAGTTCTGCTCTGTGTGATTGTGGACAAGTCCAGCTGAGGGCCTATCTGGGGGTTTCTACCCTACGTCTTCCTTCACACCATCAATCTAAAACAATGGATCTCTCACACACACACACACACACACACACACACACACACACACACACACACACACACACACACAACTAACATTCACTAGCTCCAAAACACACACACATAGGCTACACAAATGTTCCCAAACTCACACAAACACACACACTCCCACATTAATACACAAACGTTCCCAAACTCAAACACACACACACATTTACACACAGGAAGTCAAGACTGCAGCATTCCAGGGCCGTGTCTGGCCAGCTGTGCCACACACATTCACAGGCACTTACCCTGGACAAGTGAGAAAACAACCCCAGACTTGGAGATAAGCATAACTTTGTGGTCCAAATATTTGGTAGACTACACACACACCACACAGGTCTATCTTCACCTTGTCTTTTTCTCCCAGATTATGTCATTGGTAAACAAATCATCAAGGCCAAGTCACAGTGCCTTCAAAGACTACTCTTACTCCTTACACTCACTCATTTGATCTCTGTGGCGAGATAAAAGGGATAAATAGGCAATCTCGCATTATCATGAAATCCAAACTGTTCGTGCCTACGCTATTGTTTTATACCAACAATGTGCTTGGATATAGTTTGAATATCGTCTCCCCGACATTACCATCTCATTAACAACGTTTTAATGAATTTTCGCTGGTTGTCAAACGCCTCCCACACATAGATGGCAAATTAAATTCCACAACATTGTTGGTGACGTAAAAACAGGAGTGAGTGGCTGTCATGTTGGTTAGGCTGTACGCATTTCAGAGTAGCAATTCAGTCTCTTCATTATTTCTCTAAGTTCTCAAAACAGCCAAAATATATCACTGTGGTTCTGAAATATGATCTAGTGATATAATAGTGGACCTAAATAGTTTGATAATTAGATCTTTCTCTTGCTTTCCTTGCATACGCCTAGAGCGGGGCCTTGTCTACTGTATGCAACCACACTATTCTCCGCAGATATTCTATCACCACAGTTACAGACAAGCTACGCTGTTACAACGAAGCTACAGAATGGTCAAGAGTGATTTACAGCAGCGTAATGTTGTTCATCAGGACAGAACAACAGGGCGATTATCTGTTAGATGAGTGCATGCATTGGCGATATGGAATTCTGGCCAGCTGTCATCTAGCACAGAGGTCCAAACGAGCAACAATTCCACACCACTTCAGCGAAGAATTGGCGATCTGCGCAGAGCACCTGCTTTCTCCCTTGTTATTACGTCATGTTGTGTACCTAGTGTATAACGCGCTATCTTTTTTTCTTACAATTGTAACGAAATTAATTAATTGCTACTGCTAATGCTGCTGCAGTTACCTTATAGACATCTCCGTATGTGCCGCTTCCTATCCGTTGAATAAGCTCAAAATCCTCCTGCGGATTCCGTCTAGATAGGTCGACACTGGAATTCATCGTTTGAATTCCAATTTAGTGCTACGAAGAGTAGTGTTTTGAGACACCAGCACGGGGAATCGAAGAAAACAAACGTTGAAAACATACAGCGTCAGAAAATCTCAGCCACCATCCACTGAAACTTCAACATGGCTTCCAATGCGCAATGACTGAGCATGCGCAGAGAAGTTCAACTCCATAAGGCCATGCAGGCAGGGAGAAAGTGTATGGGGATGGCTGCTGCTGTTGTTGTTACTTCAGTGGCAGATGGCTAGTTGACAATAAGTCCAAGTGACAAAGACTGATTGAAACAGTTTGCTAATGTAGAAAACCCAACCCCCCCGTCGAATCTCGTATTTTAGATTAACCTTTATTTATAGGCTATCCATTGAGAAACAAAAAAGGGAGCCTTGTATCCGAAACAGAACAGTAAAACATATTTTACAAACACATAACAACAAATATTAAAATAAGTTGACTAAACCACCCCTTCAGACTTTAAAAAAAATGCCTATATGGCGATAGTGTCCAAATACGAAAAGTTCTGGAGTTCATGTCACACGGCTTTGTTTACTGCCCATTATTGCAATAGAGGTATACCACAAGGCCCTCATTGCGCAGGAATTTATATAAGCAGGCATCGGGTGAGCTTGTAAGCCCTGTCCTCATTTGTATAGATCGGGTGCGGGTGGGGGTGGGGGGCATAATTAAAACTATCCTGCCCCCTCAATACTCTCTGTTTTCCTAAGAGACTTGATTGACCGCTTACAAATTGAGCTGCCTATCAGTCAGCCACGGCATGATTCCAACAGTGTGGACTAATGCATGGTGTTTCCTGCCTGTCCGTCACATACTGAAATTACTTAAGGTAAACAGAAGGGAAGCATTCACTAAACACTTGAGTCTAAAGTGATTTGCAGGAAGTGCAGACGGACACCGTGGCAGGCACAAGGCATCCAGTGAGCTTGACATTAGCAAAGTGGACCAACTCATTGCTGCTTCTTGCCAACACGTTCAATAATTACCTTCAGGATTCCTTAATTGCACTGCATTATCATTCATTTATGCTCGTTCACTTATGCAGATTCAGACTGCCTCGCTAAACAAAACGTGAGAAACATGAATTGCTTTCTAATTATAGTCTTGCCTGTCAATAATCTTTCTGGTGGGTGTGTCTGAAAAGAGAGACAGGGCAGAGAGAGGTTTTGTAATTATCATAACCATTAAATGTTTTGAAATGTATTTATGAAATGTATTATTTGTTGAGGACACATCTGTCGCAAGTTCGTCAAATTGTTATTGGTATAGCCTACAGTGACTTTTAATGGGAATGGTGTAATCCAGAATGAACTTGACGGCGTTGGCATTTAAAAGCGCACTCCTCGACAGGCGCGCGTCGGCGCGTCATTTTCATTTTGCAAACAGCCTCGAAAAGAGGAGTAGTGCAACCCGTAGAGCTATACCAACCGTTCATGAGCAGACTCCATACCCCAAACGTTTCAGCTGTCAAGATTATCAAGCAAGAAAAAGCTGGATCGGTTGAGCCGACTGTATTTCGCAAACTCAGATTCATGTTTCTGCGCTCGGGTAGGTTCTCACATCAAATCGCAGAGGATACAACCAGTGTCAATGGACTCTGAAGTAGAACTGGTCGATGCACATAATCTAAAACAGTCTCATGCGTCCATGACCACATGATGGAGAAACAGACCGTGGTCACCGTGATCAGTTTGTCCATGAGCGTCGCATCACTGTCGCTTCTGATTACTGCTATTCTAACCGATCACTGGTATGAGACGGACACCACACAACACCGGCAGAACTGCGATCAGTACGGGCTGGACTCCAACGGCCAGAAGAACCGATTAATGCCCATTTATCATCTTCCGTTATTGGAAAGCGGCAACCCACGAGGGAATCAGGCGCTCCTCAGAGCTATCCACGTAGGTAGCAGAGAGGAGGAACTTTTGGAAAACTGGAGGTCAATTTTGGGAATGGGTATTTTGGAGACTGAATGCGGGCGCCCCCTTTTCTCCACTTACTCTGGGCTTTGGAGGAAATGTTACCATGTTGGCCAAGACCGAGACATCGATAATCTCATCGCCAAGGGTAAGAGAGAAGCGGGGAGCTGCATGTTGACTGTTAACGCGGAGAACGCATCTTCAGATAATTACATTGAAATGCAATAACTGAAAATAATTACGCATTCAGCGCGCTATCGAACAGGATACAATTAAATTAAATTCTATTAAATTCTGAAAAAGGTTCTGTTTAGTAAATTTATAACAACTAATGTGGCTGACCCCTAAATTGTATTTTCCCCACCTGGTCCTAATAATCCGTCAGAATGGTTCTGGTACTTTTCCTGATGGTTGTTCTACAAATACAAATGGATTTATGTATCCCTTATAATAATGGGGGAAAACGTATTGCATTCTTGTCAGCTTAGTTTTTTGTGTTCATGGTGACACAAATCTCCAACATGTCCAAAAACAAATTTGCATAATTGGTTCAGCCCTACATAATTAATGTAAGTGGCATGTCCAGTACATCATATGTAGGCCTTATCCAACACTGACAACTTGAGGCAAGATCTTTTCATTATATGACACTGTCGGTCACAGGTTAAGAATCCGTTACCACACATGGAACCAGTGACATCTTCCATTCCACATACTTTTTACGCATACACTCTACTCCTAGGAGAATGTTGTGTTTTTATACAGTACATCGTACAGTACTCTATGATCTATGCAAGAACATGACATACTATTAATATAAGATCAGTTCGCCTACATGTTGCATAAGGCACCAACTCACATGCGCACTATTTGTCTTGTGGTATTCAGCTAAAGAAAGGATCTGTGCTTCTTGATATCACTGGGAAAAGAGAGTGAGAGTGTATGCCAACCACAGACTGTATCGAGTTCTCTATTCTTTAAGGGTGTCGAGGCATCTCTGGCAACATCATTTGGCAACATCATAAGTGCCATCTTTTCACAAACTGATGCCCAAAGTCTGCCACTTTGTGGCTGATAGCAGAATGACTTCCATGTCTGCAGCCTGTGACTGATGCCAGCTGTTTATGAAGTCAGTCCACATAAGGTGGATGTGGACTGAATTTGTAATTGAACCTACATAAAGATCTGACAACAGTCAATAATCATGAAGAAATATGCTTTGGTGACCAAGAGATGAAATACAACTGAGTGCAAGAATAAGAATAAGTCATACTTCCCAGACCTCAGATTCTGTAATACAGACTACTAGTAACCTGGTTTACACACTTACGTAATCTGCACTATATGTTACGATAATGGTTGTGTGTGTGTGTGTGTGTGTGTAGGTATAGCCCAGCGCTGCACCACCATCAAGTATCATTTCTCCCAGCCGGTACGTCTGCGCAGCATCCCTCAGAACCTCACCAGGATCATCCAGCAGGATGAGTGGCACCTCTTACGTAAGCACCACCAGCGACTCCCTCCAGGCCCCCTCCATTACTGACATCTTCACACGTAGCACTCTGAAGAGGAGAGAGGGAGGAAGAGAGCTATGTGGAGGCCGGGGTGTAGATTTATTTTCGAATGTGGGTGGGACCGCTTAAAAAAAATAATATATATATATATAACTGAGGATGCGACCGTTGAATATCATTTTTTTCATTAAAGTGTGGGGACAGGTTTGCCATTTTCAAAAAGTGTGAAACAGTAATGAAACATACGCCCTTGCGTGGAGGTATACAGTGTTCTTGTTGAGAAGACGCAGAAACAGCATCTGTCCCCTGTTCCTCAGACCTGCGGAGGATCACCGCAGGGTTCTTGGGGATGGCCGCGGGGGTCATTCTGTGCGGCTGCATCGTGGCGTCTGTCAGCTTCATCTGGGAGCGCAGCCTCACTCAGCATGTCTCGGGCCTGCTCTTCCTCATGGCTGGTACACGGCAACACACTCGTGCACACACACACACACACACACACGTACGTCCACACGCACACCGCAAAGACCATTCCTCTCAGCCTTAATCGTACCACCCAGATTTATGTCAAAATCAATCTTCCCAAGTGAAAACATCCACCATCACAAACCCTCTCTGTCATCCTAATGTATCCCTCTCAATCCTCCCTAGGTATATTCTGCACCATCTCCCTGTGCACCTACGCGGCCGGTGTGTCGTACGAGCTGTCCAGGGTCCCTCCCTTCATCTACGGGCTGCCTGGGGATGTGGAACATGGCTACAGTTGGTCCAGTTACTGTGCCTGGCTCAGCCTGGGGCTCGCTGTGGCAGCAGGCTGCCTGGCCACCACCTACCCCATCCTCACCCGCAGCGAGGGGCAGAGGGGCAAGGCTGACCCCGACACCCCTGCCTGACACCCACAGACCCCAGGAGGAGCATCCAGCCCCACAGGCTGGTGGAAGATGGAGCCAAGATGGCCGTTTTCTGCTGAGCTACAAGCGGTGGGACGAGGCCTTGCTGGTCAGTGTTAGAGGGCATGACAACCTCTCCTGACCAACAGCAGTATCTTGGACCGCTACATATAGCCTAGAACTCATGGATACTAATTATTCTCCTTTGGACTTGTTCCCCGGAGCCTGGTAAATATGTTTGCCTGCCCCATCAGTGGACAGCCGATCTAATTTCAATGGACCATATTGTGAGTGTAGGTGTACTGTAGTGTTGTTATGTTGTCTGTATGCCACTTGACACGTGGATGACTGTTCAGGTAATATCAAGTTGATACTTGAGGAGGAAAAAAAGACAGCTATAATAATATTTCAGCTATTTATGTTCTTAAGATGTTTGTAACATTGGTGTAAAAAAAGGACAAAACCTTCCTGTACAGTACATAACATGACTTTATTGTATTTAGCGTCGAATTGTAACAGTACATTATTATTGCAGTGTCTTTTATTAAATTCTACAGTGTTTTTTGTGTTGTGTATGTGTGTGTGTGTGTTAGCACCCAGATCCACTAGGTGTGCTAGCAGTCTATATTTTGACATACTTGTGGATGAGTCCATCTATTGCTCCTAGGCTAACTCTCTGACTGGATTGAAATTGGAGAGAGGAGAGAGGCCTGGGTGGGAGAGGGGGAGCCGAGCCAGCTGATGGCCAGGCCACAGAGTCCTCTTGCTGGGTAGGAGGAGGTCCAGGGTCTGGGCCCGGATCCGGGGGAGTCAGTGTTCTCTTCAGTATGACGGACAGCTGGGGACTGAGCAGCAAAACCATGGTCCCTCCCACACGGAGAACCCTGAGAAAAAATAGCAGAACAGAAGGTAGAACAAATCGTCACCTGATCCACAAGCCCGGAAGTGAAGTGAGCTGGCAGAATTGGGAATCCGAGTTACCTCTCCATCTCTGTAAGGATGCCAGGCAGGCTGGCAGCCATGCCAGCCTTAGTGCCAAACTTCTTCCCAAAGGGCAGATCGCACAGCACGGCATCCACGCTGCAGCCGCTCAGAGGAAGCTCTGTGCGTAGGAGACGAGAACACGGGAACTTGCAGGGGCCATTCATTCATAAAGGACTGGCACTAAATGCCTTCCGGCTGATCAGGAGGATGATGGTTCGGGTTGATATAGGACTTTGACTCTGGAAGGATTCGGTTAGGACAGGGGCTAGGGTCTTACATTTATTCATTTAGCAGACGCTTTTATCCAAAGCGATGGGTCTTACCCATGGACGAAGCATGCAACAGCTGAATTCGATGTGCGAGTTTAGCAAACTCGACATTCTCCCTGGCTCTCTCTAATTGTTTCGCTTCGATATCAACACCCAGGAAACAGGCATCCTGGGAGGAGGGAGAGAGAGAGAGAATGGTAGACAGATGCATAGATGGTAGAACGTTCGGAAAGATGGCATCTGCGATCGACTGCAGTCCTACCAGGTGTTCATGTGCTGCTTCCACTAGGATGGTCCCCACTCCACACATAGGATCCACCACTGTGGAGCCTGGCTGGAGATGTATGTATGTGTGTGTGTGGGAAAGAGAGTTGAATGTGTGCGTGTGAAAGAAAGTGAATGAATGTGTGTGTGTGTGTGTGGGTGTTCGAGCAGATGAGAGAATAACATCAATCAGACATTGTAAATAACTTACATGATGACAGTGTTACCTCTGGGAATTCAGAGGAGATGTAAAACTGTCTACCTGGATGTTGGCCAGGAAGCCGACAGCCCAGGCTATGGTGGACCTCAGCCCTGTGGTTCTTACGTAGCTACGGCTGGCTAGGGGAAGTCTGGACGGGAACAAGAGACATATGCTTGACTCAACACTCAGAGATATAAAACACGGATCACAAAGATTATGATGCCTTCACAGACCTGAGTAATGGAATGCCGACCACACTGTGATCATCACTCAGATGAACGTTCATCTGGAGGAGATGATGATAATAATAATATCATCAATAACATATTTATTTAGCAAATGCTTATATAAAAAGCGATGAACAAATGGGTATTTGAGCCTGCGCCATCTTGATATGCAGTCAAATGCTCTGCCACTGAGCTATACGCATTCCCATGATTATGAGTTTTCAAATGTTATCTACAGGATAATTAACTTCTGCGTAAGATCATGTATGGTGCCTTGCTTCATCATAATGCATTAACAGCATTCTTCTAGTCTTATAACGACACACACATACACACACTCCTAAAACATGCTACTGAACACATGCGAGTGTGATAATAAAAGGTTCCTTACCTCCACCTCTGGGTTTTTAAGGTCCACTGTCCAGCCCAGCTGTCTGGACAGGCCCAACCCAATGACCCTGCACAGGTCCTGCATCAAGGAGAGACAGTCCACAGTCAATCTGTCACAACAGTACACAACTACTGACTGTACCCCAACACCCCCCACCTCAACACGCACGCTCACTCACTCACTCACTCTTGTGTGTGTTTACCTGTGAGCTGAAATGCCGGGAGAGCCCACCACTGCACCTGCAGCTAACTCTGAAGGTCACAGGATCAAAGGTCGCCGAATCAGAGGTCAGGGCGCAATACTTTCCTGATGTGTTTTCACGGTCACTTCCAAATGTTTCCCCTTCAAAACAGTCCCCTGCAACATTGTCTTTTCCACTACAATCCCAGTCGTCATTCCTACCTAACTTGGTGTCTGCATCAGGTGCCTGTCTCTGTGTTCTTTTTGGCACATTATCAGGCTCCCCTTCTTCACCCTTGTTCTGGTCTTCCTCCCTCTTGCGCTTTCTACGTGGCTCCACCGTGCTTGCTGTTCTACAGCTGCTCGACAGCTCCCTCTGCAGGTGTCTCCATGTCTCCACAGCACTTCTCCACTCCTTCCCATCTCCTACCAGCCTACTTTGGATCTGAGAGGCTGTCTTGGCTAAGAGAGATAGAAAACAAAAAGACCGTGAAACACCAATAAAATATACCGTGGAACCATACATATTTCGACGTAGTCCGAGTTGTTGAGTATTATTATTTCTTTGGATTGACGATGGTCAAACGTGGCTACCTGTGTTAGGACAGGGAGGGAGAGGCATGTCTCGTTTCATGAGCAGGAAGAGTCTTTCAGCAGACTTCAGATCTCTGACTAGCTTAACTTCAGCTGGGCAGGAGAAGAACACTTTCCCAGGAATCTGGTCAACCTAAATAAAATAGGATCAGACATGAAAATCAATCCTTTTCAAAATAATGATATGAACAGATAGTGCTTTGCAGTCTCAATGCCATTACACGAGCCTATTCAGACCGTCCACCTGTGTATGATAATTTATTTAGCAACCAGCATCTACAAACTGCTCTCCGACAGTGACTCACATTTTCAGCGGCAAGTTTAGTCTTCACCTCCTCCACGAGGAAGGACTCCATTCCTTTCCCAGCGGTACAATAGAACTGCACCGCGGAAGACGGAGTAGCCATCTTCTTCATACCGCTAACGGTAGAGCATCGAGAAAGAAATGCAAAGACTTTGTAGCAGCTAAAACTGCAGACCTGTTGGTTACCTGTCAGTAGTTATCTCCCGTGAAGCTTTGTTTACACGGAAACGGAAGCATTGGTAGAAAGCATTGAGGCAGCGTAGTTGTATTTTAGTCCAACAGGGGCTGCTCTTGCACTTTAATAGAGTCAACTCGGATCATATTTACGTTGTAGCCAATGGCACAATTCTCCATCAGTAATATTTTAGTCGTGTAAATGTGTCACACTTGCTCACTGTGTCAATATGGATTAACATAATAAGATGGAATGTATTTGAAATATAACCGACATACAGGGAGTGATAGGAATTTTAACAGAACACATTTTCATTCTAGACTGATTGTGAGCCTATTAACAACAATGATTTACATTTAAATGTACACCCTTTCACTCAAAGCGACGTGCATATAGAAAGTACAGCAATTATACATCAAAGAGAAATGTATTTTTGCAGACCACTCAAATGTTAAGTTACCCCTTACATTTTTATGTGCATTTAAAATGGTCACCTTTCCCCCTGACATTTATAAATCCCACATTTAAGCCCACGCGGTATAGGCTACATTAAAAACTATTTTAATTCAAAATTATTTCATTTAAGACAGAGCTTCCTAAAAAAAACTTCCTTGGTGATTTAGCAGGTGATGTGGTAGGATACTGACTATAGAATTGAGACATTTACTGAATGTAAATTCCCAGTCAAGACCGTACTTATTTCAGTGACAGAGAGACATATTTTGTACAAAGCTTTTGTCCAAAGTCATGCCAGTTTTATGGACCAATTTAATTGCATGACATGTCAGGGTGCCTTGGAATACTAGAACCAAAGTGAACATATTAGTTTTACCATCAGTTTCTGTAAAAAATAAATAAAAGCCTATTCAACATCCTACAACTGTCCAAGTTTCCTTCTTAGGTTCTTCTCTCTTTAAACTCCCATTTCTAAGTGACCTTCTTCATCAGTGCGTAATATTGGATGTATCCATGTAGAAACACTACATTAATACTCTTTCAAGAGCTGCCATTCGAAATAATTAGCCTCTCTCTCCTGGCTAAATGCTACATTGTTCAAAATTGCCGCCCGGTCTCAGAACTACTGGTGTGATATATAGCTCTGCATTAAGCTTGTTTTTATCTTCTCCACGCCACATAAACCCAGCAGGAAGGACTCTAGCACAGAGAGAGAGAGAGAGAGAGAGAGAGAGAGAGAGAGAGAGAGAGAGAGAGAGAGAGGGAGAGAGAGAGAGAGAAAGGGAGAGGGAGAAAGGATGAGGACTAACTGGAAGATATGCTACAGGCAAACCATAGCAAAATGATACAACTTCATCATGGTGGACTAATTACTGTATATTAGCAGTAAAATGTTTATGCAGCTATCCAGGGTACTACATGAGTAGTGAGTGAGATGTCTTGGTGGTGACATTGGTTTGACTGATTAATACGCTGTAATGATCAGCAGAGGGGCAGGACTGTATTGCGGGCTGGATGCCTGAACAAACATGGAAAGACCAGTCAAACATAAATTATTATCTATTTGCTAGAATGGGACAACAATTCAAACTGAAATTGTTTATTAGCTTCAGGAGTAAACATTTTAGAGGAAATTAATTAACTAAGTGAAGAGAGTGAGTTTTACTACAGAAAGCCTTCTGTCGGGAGGACTGATTTAATCCAGTTGATGATCTATCATGAACATTGAGATGTTTGGATGTCGTGAGACAACTTTTACATCTCATCTTGCGACAAAACTTCCTTTAGATTGATTGTAAATGTCATCCTTTTTCAAAGCCCACTTCAGAACTTCAATCTGCAATAATTTCACTCAACACAAAATAACCTGTAATAGGTGAGTGTGTGTGATTGACATTCAAGCAAGGATTTAAGTATGGTAATCATCTGAAAGGCCAGCCAGAGACCAGGAGTGTGCTTGTGTGTATGGGTGGGTGTATCTACGTTGGTGCGTGCATGAGAGAGTGTGTGTTTTAGATACTCTGAGTGTGTGTGTGTGTGTGTGTGTACTGGGTAATGAGTGAGCACATTGAATGCGGTGGTGAGTGAGTCATGGCGATTAGCAACATTTCCATGCTCCGTGGCGAGAGCTGTTCTATGTTCAGCTCTTGTACTTGGTCGTCTCACCACTTCATACTCCCCAGAGTCTGATGGAAATGAGACCTTTTACAGCAAGAGGGAAAATAGGGAGGGAAAGACCAAAAGAAAAAGACAGAAGAAAGTCACCTTGTTTTTGGAACGACTGACAAACTATGCAACTGCATACTATTTCAACTATCACCAATGAAACATTCTAAAACGATGAATATCCTAACACCTGCTGTCTACTTCACGGTGAATGGACTTCACATTAGGGAAGTAGCATCTTACATACATTTCTACTTAAAACATCATGTATTGTATCAAGCATAAAATAAATACATTTGATCACTACAGACAACAAGTATTGTGCCAGAGAAAGCGAGATTTGAAGCTGTGATGGGTTAACACTACTACAATAAACCTTGTTTCTCTCTGTAACAGGATTAGCTCTCCCCAGATGGGCTGAGAGGACAGGAGAGGGTCTCATATAAGAAGCCAACCAGCCAAAAGTACCCACAAACAAGACCCACACAGCAATTAGTCTACCTTCACCAGGGATCAAGTGGCTAATTAAGACAACATTATCCTGCAATTAAAAGGTAATTTCACAATTTGCCACATCGAAGGTCATCTGCTTTGGAACTTAGTAAGCCTTAGAGAGGCACTTAAGGACTGTGGTGCTTTGTCTTCCATATCTTATTAAAGAATTCATTGTTTTCGGCTTTCACTTTTCACGGTTATTCAAATCCAAGTCTTCCAGTCAGATTTTTACAGAAACCAAAGTACTAAAATGTACGTCTGCCAGTTCTTACTTTACCTCTCACTTTCCAAGGTTCCTTCAGTATCTTTGTCAACTTGCCTTTCCTCAGCCTCGGTTCTGATTGGTGCTGTCTGGCTGTCTCTGGGGGTGACGGTGGACGTGGTTCTATATGGAGTCAAACACCACTCAATACACTCTCCCTAAACTAGCAGTTAAGAAGCACTCAAACATGGCCTCAACTTGACAGAAACCTTCCAAAGACAAAACAAACGGAGGAAAAGAAGGTGTGGGAAGGAGAATGCAAGATCGTAGGCAGGGGAAGTAATAGCGAGGAATATGGGGTTTGTTGATGGAAAGAAAAAGGTGCTTGATGTTTATTGAACCGGTGCTGTTTGTGAAATGTCATGGTGATGACAAAAAGGCCATTCCAGGTCTGTGTGCTGCAGGATGACATGAATCCAAACACCAACACAGTCCCAGCACGGTCGTCATTATTCCCCTTCTCGTCGTTTGGCACCATTAGAACACTCTCACATCAGCAGGAGGCAATCACATGAAGAGCTCTTTATTCAAATTAAGCAGTGTGTGTATGTGTGTGTGTGTGTGTGTATGTGTGTGTGTTTATGTAGACATCATCTGTGTTTACTCTGTTTTGCTGTTGTGCATGCATGCAGTATGTGCATGTGTCGGAATTGTATGCATGTCTGCATACATGTGTATTTGATTTGGGAGTAAAAGTGTGTGTGTGTGTTTTTGAGTGTATGTGTTGGATTTGAACATGCGTGACATGCGGATATTCATCCGTCTGTCTCCATCATCGTAACATCAGATTGACTGACCACAGTCCCTTCGGCCCGGAGCAGATACATACAAATGAGCTGCCAGGAAGAGAGAGAGCGAGAGAGAGAGAGAGAGAGAGAGAGAGAGAGAGAGAGAGATGACCTCAGAGAGATGGCACTGTCCACACACAGCCACTGTTGTGACACACATACACACACACACACACACACAGACACGCACACACAGACACACACACACACACACACACACACACACACATACACACACACACACACACATACACACACACACACACACACACACACACACACAGACACACACACCCACACACACACACACACAGACACACACACCCACACACACAGTCACATCTGGAAAGACAGCGGTTGCTCTGGGCTGGAACAAACCAGTGCCGAGTCACTTTGCCATGCTGCAGAACAGCATGTGGGCCTAGAAAAGGCAGGATGGGGGGATGAAGGAGTGGAGGAATGGAGGGGCGGAGAGAGGGAGAGAGTGGCAACTACATGGAAGAAAGCAAACAGCATGCGGCTCTGAGGGCACAAATCAACCGAGGGAGAGAAAACAAGGATGGAGAGATGAGGGGAGGGGAGGGGAGAGAGATGGAGAGTCACAAATTAAGAGACAGGGAGCAAGAGACTGATGTGCTCAGACAGACAGAATCAAACTGAGCTGAGAGTGTCAACAGTTTTCGCTGGTCTGATTGCGCGTGTGTGCATGTGTGTGTGTGATAGCCTGCGCTGCTGAACAGTGGCTTGACAACAGCCTGGTGGAGAGGCTGGAGGGAGACATGGCGGACACCATCAGTTCAGACTAACTCGTCACAACTCTGGGCTCCTTTTCAACTTGTGTAATGGTGATGGTTCGTGAGTGTACTGGAGCATGGGCCACATGTCGACATCCAAGGTTTTTATTTTGAGAGTTTGTAGATCATCTGTTGTGTGGGAGACTTGGGTTGTAACCCTGCATCAGTCACTCATGGTGTGCCGGCTACCACAAGACAAAGCAGCTTGTCCTAGTTTGAAAAAGATAAAATAAAAGTGCCTTCTAGCTGAAGTAAAAGAAAGACACATATCTCTAAAGCCCTTGTCCCATAAAAAAAAAAACTGTGAATTACTCTGTGAGCCCTTGGCCTATTTTACAGTTCTGAACACACAATAGCTGCATGACCTTGCAGTATTCTGCAGGGGGAGCTCTAGTTTTTCCTCTGCCCTAGTTTCAGCTCCCCGGTTGTCTTGGATTTACCTCTGCAGTGCTAGAGAGTGCTGGTGGATGAGCTGTGCTGTTTTTCTGGATATGGGGAGAGAAACACATTGGTAAATACAAGATAAAGGGATAGTCAGAAGCTGGATAAATCGGCTAAAAACAATCATCTGGCGTGTTAACATGTTATTTGATCATTTAAAACAAGTCTAGATGTTCTGTATATTTAGATAATAGTGTGTTGTCCAAATACTTTTTTTGTATGTGTATACCTTTTTTTGTGTCTACGTTTCCCATATTTATTTACTTGATATAATATATTATTACATTTCCTCAAAGCACATTAGTATGTTTTATCACAGAGTAATTATGACTTTATTTTGTATGAGGATATTGGCTGACTTTAACAACTTTTTTCCCCTTCTTTCTACCAACCAGGCTGTCCCCAGAAATGGTAGACTGATTGCCATAACTTCCCTCCTTTATCTATCTCTTTCCGTCTTTCTCTTTTTCTTTCTCTTTCTCTTTACTTCTTTCTCTTTCTCCTCCTCTTTCTGGTTCCCTCACGCTCCCCCTCATGGGGCAGCTGGTCTCGTCTGCAGGCGAGCGGTCTGAAGCTCAGTCTGCTCTGGGCTCTCTCCTCTACAACGCCATGCTAGAGCAAGGAGCCCTGCCAGACCTGGGTGTAGACCACTCCTTTCTTGGAAATCCTGAGAGCAAGGAGTCCCAGGCCCACCTCCAGGCCCACCTCCAGGAGCTGCAGGGGCACATGGGTAACCGGGCCCCGGCCTACCTGAAGGAGCTGATAAGTCGACTGGTGGCATTCTCAGAGGAGCCCCGGGTTGCCGCGCTGGTGGGCCTGGTGGTTTCCATGGTGTTGGAGACGGCGTACGTGTCGTCGTGTCGGGGGTCGTCCCGGGGGTCGACCTCGAAGGCGAAGAGCCAGGTGGAGGAGAGGAGGGCGGAGCTGTGTGACATGATGGAGGAGTATCTGAAGCGCTGCAGGATGCACCTGAGCGAGAGAGAGAAGCTCCACCAGGACACCCTCCGTCTGGAGGGGCAGCTCAGCCTCCTGCTCACCCAGCTCAAGAGCTCCCTGCTCAGGGAGGGCTGCTCCTCCAGAGGCCTAAAGCACTGGGCCAGCGGGGCAGCCCTCCACACCCACATGTTGGTGCACCTGGCTGGGCTGGAGCAGAAAGGAGAGCCCCTGGCTGCCCTGGCGGCCCTGGAGCAATACCACGAGGACATGGAGGATCTGATCCCTGCTTACAGGTAACATTACACCTTGTGACCTCACTGTCGTCGTGAACATGCTGGGTGTGTCGATCAATATCTGAAATAACTTGATATCTTATATTCTTATAATCATCTCATAGATGACATTGTTATGTTAAAAGCTTCCCCTTTGGTGTCTGTTTCATGCCTCCAGGCGCTACAAGGCCGGCACAGTGTCCGTGGTGAAGTCTCACGGGGGGCTGTGCGTGGGAGGAGATCCCCAGAGTGAGGGCTGTGTGACAGGTCTCACCCTGGTGGACAGAGAGACCGGCCGAAGTGTTTCTGTGACAGTCCCAGAGGACGTCCCGTACAGTCCGGACCTGGTCACTTCAGACCAGCTCACTCAGGCCTACCTGGACCTGCTGCTGTCCCCACAAGGCCCCCTGGTGGACCTGCACCGGTACTTCACCTCTGCCCGAGACCGACTGGGAACACTGGGAGCGGGGAGGGCAGGCTTGGAGGAGCAGCTGAGCATCGTGGAAACAGAGCCGCTGGCGAGAGGGGAGCTGAACACACACCTGTGAACACACACCTGTGAACACACCTGTGAACACACACCTGTGAACACACCTGTGAACACACACCTGTGAACACACACCTGTGAACACACCTTTGAACACACCTGTGAACACACCTGTGAACACACCTGTGAACACACACCTGTGAACACACACCTGTGAACACACCTGTGAACACACACCTGTGAACACACCTGTGAACACACACCTGTGAACACACACCTGTGAACACACACCTGTGAACACACCTGTGAACACACCTTTGAACACACCTGTGAACACACCTGTGAACACACCTGTGAACACACCTTTGAACACACCTGTGAACACACCTGTGAACACACCTGTGAACACACCTGTGAACACACACCTGTGAACACACACCTGTGAACACACCTGTGAACACACCTGTGAACACACCTGTGAACACACACCTGTGAACACACACCTGTGAACACACCTGTGAACACACCTGTGTCCTGCAGCACGTGTTCAGACACACACGGACGGACACTGAAAATGTTCACACTAAATGAAGAAGTTACACTTTTAAACCATACTTTGACGGAAAGTGTAAGAATCCCAATAAATATACTTTATATCAAAGGGAATAATGTTCTGTGTCACCTGTACTATTGTGCCCATTTCTTCCTTTGTCCTGTAAGCTTTGTGGTGCATTGTGAAATGCAGTACAAATTATAGTCAAGTCTCCCCTGTCCATCACTGAAATTATGATTGGTTCGCCATAAACTCCCCAAAAAGATTTTTATTCGAATGAAAAAAACATTTCTAAAGAAAATAGTCAAAGCCATTCCCTCACTCACTGAATTACCACAATATAGCATTCAGTTTTTTTCCCACAGGTGTGAATTGACTTTTTGTTTCGTAAGTGCTTCTTTTTCTTCCGCCCCCCCACTCTTTCTGGGTATTGTATTGTTGAGTGCTTCTGTCTGCGAAGGGGAGGTGTAATGGTGCGTTTGCTGCTGCAGCAGAATGGCTTTATTGGAGAAAGTCTTCACAGAGCCCTGCCAAACACTGCTAGATGAGTCACATTCCAGCGCTGCAATTACCACACAAACAGAGCGCTGCACCACTGATGCCAGCTGATGGATGTTATTAGTACCCTGCTCTCTCTCTCTCTCTCTCTCTCTCTCTCTCTCTCTCTCTCTCTCTCTCTCTCTCTCTCTCTCTCTCTCTCTCTCTCTCCCCCTTCTAAGAACTCTCTCCCTACATCACTCTCTACACTTCCCAACTGGTCTTTCTGTCCCCGATTTACCCATCTCACTGTCCTTCCAACTCGTCGCTTTGTCTCCATTTATAATTTTCTTATCTTTCTCTCCCAGTCTTGTTTGCCAGTGTGTCAGTCAAGTCTGTGAGTGTTTAGAAGCTACTGAGCGCTGGAGCTCAGGGCTGGAACACCCCACCGGTGGAAGGGTGTGTTGTCTGCATGACCCCATCATCCTCCGCTAGTGTAGATCCAGGCTCTAGGCTCATCCATCTATGACACTAAAGTAATTATGCACGCTGTCTCCCCCCTTTGGCTTTACGGCGAGGTACATAGAGACACGGCCCTCTCCCGGCACAGATCAATGTACCACAGGCCATGTGTATGCACAATCTGTCTGCAGATCAGTAGGAGGCTCAACGCTTTATGCTGCATGCATGTTCACACACAGACACACATACACACACACGCGCATAGACACACACAGTGGATCATTCATCTCTGTCATCGATGTGCAGTCTTAATCTTTTTAGTGCTGCGTGTGGCTGTTATCCGTCATGGCTGGCCGGACGCTGGCTGTCATTGGACACGGAGACTGATGTCTCATCCCGTGGATGTGGAGCGAAAGTGATGTGTTATTTCACCTCTTTACCTCTCTCCATCATCCTGCAGTCATCAATGGGAAAGAAAGAATCCCAGGTATGTGATTTATGCAACATGACTGTCGTCTAACATGTGCAATCATCTGGGATCTGGAGAGTGCGTGTGTTTGTGTGTGTGTGTGTGTGTGTACATCAGTGAAGCTTCTAATTTCCTGTAGCCAGGACATCAATCAGAGACGAAGAGTAAAATCAGGCTACACTGTCTCTTTCACACATCTTAACTAGTCAGGAGTCAGGTGGCTGAGCGGTTAGGGAAGCGGGCTAGTAATCAGAAGGTTGCCAGTTAGATTCCCGTCCGAGCTAAATTACGTTGTGTCCTTGGGCAAGGCACTTCACCCTACTTGCCTCGGGGGGTATGTCCCTGTACTTACTGTAAGTCGCTCTCGATAAGAGCATCTGCTAAATGACTAAATGTAAATGTAATGTCTCAATAGAATACATTTATTGCTAATCTCTGATAAATGATCAATCGTATAGCACACCAGGGCCATGGACTGCTAATCTGATGGAAAATGATAGATTGTTCTAATTATTATCTATCAAATTATTCTAATAATAAATCAATATGAATAAAGCAGCACAATTAGTATGATATTCATAATCTGCTAATGATAATCTCAATATGTAACGTGATTGGAGTTAAGACTTGTTTATGGGCGTTATTGCATAGCTGTCACAGAACGTGTGAGGAAAAATGTGACACGTCTTTTGAAACGTTACAGATTTAATTGAAATCAGAGAAGGGGGTGGTTTTGAAAGAGAATTCAATTAGAGAAGCCCTTAACGTTGGAGTGTTTTCTTTAGATGGATGATACCAAACGCGGGCCCACTCTTTTGGCTCATCTCCTCTCCTTCTGGTTCCCTCGCTGCCCATGTGTACTAGTGGCCGTGATCAGATTTCTCTGTGGAGAGCTCAATGATGAATGTTCACTAATGCAGAGACGGCGTCGGCCCTTGGTCCGGTGTTTAAGGCGTCGCTACACACTTCCTTCATTAACACCATCCATCTCTTCTTTTCTACCTCCGCCCTGCCTCCCACTCTCTCTCTCTCGAGGGCCTCTTCCATTAAAATGCACACACACACACACACTCACGCACTTACAGTGGGATGCTTTGTGTCTCAGGCTTTTTGAGTCTGAATTATAAGGACCATGATGGTCTGTTGCCGTGGTGACTGGTCTAGGGACCGGAAGCAGAGTTGTGGAGGGTGCTCTGATAGGTCACTAAACTTTTCACAACAACGCCCACTCACATCAATGCCCAATCACAGTCGCAACTATTGACTGCAACATTGCACATGCTTCAAATTGTACATTTACATTTACATTTAGGTATTGTAACTACAGTTTCAAGTGTAAATCAATTTTCATTTGGACATTTAGCTGAGTACCACCAAACCACCATTTTGTGGAGATTACAAAATTCCAGGGGGGTCCATCTCCATAGAAGGACTTTCTATTACTACAACTGAAGCTCCATCATGTATGTAGTATCCAAAGATCATCAGTAGAATCAGAAACATGCTAACACATACACACAAACCTTCTGTACTTGATCGATAAGACTCCTGTTGTACGAAGATAGGCTCGTCTTGCCATCTCTGCTGCTGTGTTTGAAGAGTCATTGAACATAACAGGCACAGAAGCTATGTTACCTATGGACAGCAGCATTCAGAGGCATGGGAGAGCAGAGATCACCGCCTGACATTTCCCTGACATTTCCTGCCATGTGTGTAAAACACACACTCTTGCACAGTTCCACCCACGGCAAACACGGAAGCACATACACCCGTTCTCTCTTTAACAGAATCTCTCCACTCTAACCCCCCCGCAGGCTCAGTTCACTGTCAGTTAACCCCCCGCTCCCCCGCCCCTTTCCTCTTCCCCTCTCCTCTGCGTTATTCCCCCCTTTCTCTCCATCCTTTCGTCACTCTTTTTCTTTCTCTCTGAGGGTCTTTCTTTCTAAAACACACGATTTACCTCATGATTTACCACTTACTTTTTTCGTCTTCACCTCTTGCTCCCTCCCTCCCTCCCTCCCTCCCGCTCTCCCTCCCTCCCTCCCGCTCTCCCTCCCTCCCTCCCTCCCTCCCTCCCTCCCTCCCTCCCTCCCTCCCTCCCTCCCTCCCTCCCTCCCTCCCTCCCTCCCTCCCTCCCTCCCTCCCTCCCTCCCTCCCTCCCTCCCTCCCTCCCTCCCGTTCTCCATGGTGACTGTAGCCTTCAGGCAGGTGAGAGTGCTCCTCGGCTGTAGTACACTCAGTGGCAGGGTTCAAGTGCACAGAGTACCGTTCATCTAGGGTGCGTGTTCTGTGTTTGACCATCAGGGGAGGACAGGGAGAAGGTTATGGGGGAAAACAAACACAAAAGCTTGTTTTTCTACGTATCTTCATTGCAGCACACATGAAACATCGTTAATATGTACCAGAGCCTGAATGTTGTCCTGTAATATGGGAGGCTTGTGCAGTGGGGGGTTGATATGACATAATTTCACATCATTACCTGGATGCAGAAGCACACAGGCATGGGCACACCACATGTTTGGGCGAGCCACATAGTCACTGTCAATGACCTTGAAGTGATTTAAGCACTCGGGTCCTCAACCAGTCGCTGCAGAGTGATGACAGCAACGGGGGCATCCACAAACACACTCAGTCATGGATGGGCCTTGCACAGGTGATGTGTGTGACTGTTGTCTTATGTGACTGCACCTTCTGACCCTGTGGCAGAATGTCTGTTGTGTGTGTGTGTGTATTTACAGTGTGTGTGCCCGCTGTTTGGCAGGGCATTGTCCTCCCCAGTGGACAAGATGGGTCATTTCCTCAGTCTGTGTTTGGAGGCCAGCCCCATGGAGCGGAGACAGACAGACTGACCCTGAAACAGAGCAGGGGACGTGACCAGGTTGGCCAACTTCCACATAACTCGCTCCTCTCTCTCCTGTGCTCCACCTCTCTCACTCGCTCCTCTCTCTCCTGTACTCCACCTCTCTCACTCGCTCCTCTCTCTCCTGTGCTCCACCTCTCTCACTCGCTCCTCTCTCTCCTGTGCTCCACCTCTCTCACTCGCTCCCCTCTCTCCTGTGCTCCACCTCTCTCACTCGCTCCTCTCTCTCCTGTGCTCCACCTCTCTCACTCGCGCCTCTCTCTCCTGTGCTCCACCTCTCTCACTCGCTCCTCTCTCTCCTGTGCTCCACCTCTCTCACTCGCTCCTCTTTCTCCTGTGCTCCACCTCTCTCACTCGCGCCTCTCTCTCCTGTGCTCCACCTCTCTCACTCGCTCCTCTCTCTCCTGTGCTCCACCTCTCTCACTCGCTCCTCTCTCTCCTGTGCTCCACCTCTCTCACTCGCTCCTCTCTCTCCTGTGCTCCACCTCTCTCACTCGCTCCTCTCTCTCCTGTGCTCCACCTCTCTCACTCGCGCCTCTCTCTCCTGTGCTCCACCTCTCTCACTCGCTCCTCTCTCTCCTGTGCTCCACCTCTCTCACTCGCTCCTCTCTCTCCTGTGCTCCACCTCTCTCCCTCGCTCCTCTCTCTCCTGTGCTCCACCTCTCTCCCTCGCTCCTCTCTCTCCTGTGCTCCACCTCTCTCACGCCCTCTTCTTCTTGTTCATATTATTTCCCTTGCAGAGACGAGGCTGAGGTGTGAGCAAATAGCTGATGCCATCCTGGAGTTGAGCCTAGCTGGGTTAGACATAGTAAACCCTGTAACCTCAAGTTAAAAGTTCTGAAGAAATGTAAAGACACAAAGTAATACGTGGTCCTCAGAGACAGACTGTCCCATTTTTTTTTTTTTTTTACAGCCTGTTTTATATGTCTGACAGGGAGGGTCTTTGAGGGTCTTTCTATTCAACACCTGCCGTTCATCTGGAGATGTCTAGCAGGGCCCTGCGCTTCCTGCTGACAGAAGACGGACGTCCTCGATGTGCCTGACTGGAAATCAAAAGTGACAGCTGAACAACAACGTGGGCGTAGGAGAGCTTGGCGCACAAATGAACTCCACAACTACCTGTGAATAGTAAACAAGCCAGTAAATAGAAACTGAAATTGAGAGGAGGGAGGGAGTGACCATCTATCAAACTGACAGTGAAAGATGGATCTACGACACATATAAAAAAACAAATTGCATAAGAAAAAAGTATTGCAACAATTCTGAACACATTTGGCCTGGCTATTTTAGGAGAATATTATGCTGCAGCAAAAAACCTGCTCACGTTGTTTCAGGATATTTGCTCCAGTTTCTAACAGAATAAAATTAAAAGAGATGTCATTAGTAGTTGAGTGCATTTTCTAACATAGCTTTTAACTTCAGAGGCTAAACAACATCTACAAGAGTACGAGAGAGGTAGAGATTATGTTTGTTTTACTGCAGTAATTAGCAGTATGGCAGAGGGAGGTGAAGTGTGACAACTAATTTCACAGTCAGGTGGCTGAACAGCGCCGCTGTCGAGAAGCCTTTATGACCCAATAAACACATTATCTGGCTGCTGAACACTAACCCTGACGCGCACACACACACTTAAACAACAACAGTGCTGAATCCTCGGGTAACTGCCAAAACGTTCCCACCTCTTTTCAAGTTTTAATACAAGCACTGAGATGGACAATGGTGTGGGAGCAGCATGACTGGGTGTGAGGAACACTGCACTGACACAACGTTGTGTCATCCAATCAAGGTGGAGTTTAGCTGGAACATGATCAGATTGTCTTGTTTGATTCAACATGGTGACTTGGTCCCATTCCTAAATTCTGTAGCAACCTGTTTACACTGGTATTATTAGATTCCATCCCTCCCCATAAAACAAGTTTACTCAGGGCTCTTTCAAACAGGGTATCCCAAACTTTATTTTCTGTGTCAGAAGAGTACCATGTAGCGCAATCACAGTTAGTGTACTTCCTTCTTATTAGTCTGTGTGCAACACAAAGAAAATTAAAACACAGAGGACATCAACAAAATAAGAAAAACAAAAATCATCATCATTAATTGAACAAAATCAATAACCCCAACAAAAGACAAAACAAATAGCAAACTAAACCCTGTGAAAGAGTCTAAACATACAGTAGAGAGGGAGGAGGGCTGTGGAGAGAGAGGAAAACGGAGGACAAGCAGAGAACTGGAAAAAAAAGAGAGAGTCTGAGAAAAGAGAAAGACTACATGAGTAAGAGATTAATTGATATTCGAACCCTGAAAGAAAGAAGCCCTCCCTCTAAGCTGCGGGGTCAGAGGTCGGGGGTGGAGTCCGACAACGGATGTGATGAGCCTCTACTGCAGGCAGACAGAAAGAAAGTCATACAGACAGACTGGTAATATGGCATACTATCCACTGACAGAGGCAGACAGACAGACAGACAGACAAGCAGAAAGATAGACGGAGAGACAGCCATCCACACAGACAAGACTGAGGCATCTGATCCAGGGAGAGTGAGATGCAGCATGTTGGACACGATAGACACCCCACCCCAAGTGAAGGAGAACCACCGGGCAGATAGCAGTCTGAACACCACACAGCACAGAGAGGACAGAGAGAGAAGCTATATAGAAGAACAAGCTCCAAGCAAAACTAGAAACTAGACTTCTCCAAAAAGGCAATATTTGTCATTCTTGAGTGTAGTGAGGTTTCTCTTTTAAATAAATATGTAGAATTCTCTAAGATAGCGTGGAGGGTACGACCTCTCACTGTTAACAATGTACAGTATATACATATGATCTCTTCAATGACAAAATAGCCTTTGATGTACATATTTCTCTTACACCTGTCAAATAACACAACCAGGTCAATAGAAGCAAGCAGTGTTGTCTGTACAAATACCCATGCAACTCTCCCATGTTCATAAGATACGTAACTCTTTAAGCTCTCTGCTGCATTCAACAACATCAGATATTGCCTTTTCTTCATAAAATGGAATCATGTGCAAGTTACCAAAATGTCATTCAAATGACACAAACCTAAAACAAATGTAGGTCCTACTTAGGTTAAACAAATAATAATAAAAAAGTCCAAATCTATACAACATTCAACCCTCCGTCGACATTAACGAATGGGATACTGCTAACTATATACAGACATGTCATCATCATCCATGCACAGTGTGAACAAGTAGCACATCAACATTCCCAAATATGGACATGGCATAGGGGAGGAACAGGGAGTTTGTGGGAAGGGGAGGAAAGGGGGGGCAGGATGGCGGTTGTGGGGAGAGGGGCGAGGGAGAGGGGCGAGGTCACAGAGAGAGAACGGCTGCTGCACAGGTTAGAAGGTGCAGACGAACACACACACCATAGATACACATGCTGGGCAGGGCGAAGTCCCGTAGCTTCTCTGCACCAGGACACAATGTATGGCTGTACTTCATATGTTTTTAGTTTTTATATTAAGCTGTTAACGTTCTCCCTCTTCTCCTCTTTTTTTTTTGTATTTTGTATTTTTTTTTGTTAGGTCGTCAGTTCACTCTGTTTTTTTATTTATTTTTTATTGTAGACGTCATGGTAACGTTTCTTTTCCGGTCCGAGTGCAGTCGGAGCGAGTGTTGGGCTGGGTCGTTGTCAGCACACTCCCAACAACTGTCGTTTTCAAACAAAACATGGGAACCAGTGCCATGTTTCTCCTTCACTTGGAAACCCCAGTCCTGCCCCAGAAAGAACTAGAAGATATAAAGCTACTCTTCTAGATTTTGGGAAATAATCATTTTCTTCATCTACCTCTACTACAAACCCCATTCAACCCACCATAAAATTGACGTTTTCCAATCCTAAACCAAACCCTAAGACCAACACCTTTTGTACTTGTGCATCCACTTCCTCCAGTACGCTAAGGTAAGGCCCTGGGGATTGGTGTGACCCTTGTCATTGGTTTGTGAGCAGGTCTCAGGTGAGGACAGCCCAGGGTGAACCCCGGGCGCCACAGCTCAAGGCGTGGTGCGCCAGATACAAACTGCTTTAGAAAGGTTACGCTCTGGACTGAAACAAAATCTCAGGCCCACGGACAAACCTTGTTTTTGGTTGTCATTACGAAACTCGCTTGGTTAGAAAACCCACATCTCTGTCTGAGGCAACCTGGAGTTTCCCTTAGAAATGGTTCCCTTTGGCAAAAGAAGGGGTAAACGGTATTATGAGTTCCATATAAATCATTATCGTTAAACCCTACAACCCCTGGTACAACCACCCAGAAGCTTGATCCAAAACTTTGTGGGGGGTTTGTAGTGTAAATGACAAGAGAACTAAACATTTTGTCATGTTCAAATTGACCTAAACCAGTACAACTACCTCTAGGTTAAACATTTACTTCATTACATTAAGTTACACATCAAGTATAATGTATAAAACAAAATCAGCAGGAAATTCTGGGTCATTCAGCATACAGTACCAATCTTGTTAAAAATTGAACCAAGCCCGTCTGAATTATTCAGGCCGTCTGTCTTTCCCCCAAACACACTCACATGCTCACATGCTCAGACACACACACACACGCCCTAATGCGCACACACACACACACACACACACACACACACTCGCAGTCACACCCAAAAGCACAGGCATCTCTGATTTAGCTGATCTTGACTAGTAGTAACAGTCTTGAAATGTAAACCTTTCTGTGGTCTCATGATTGGCAGATTGATAGATTATCAAGGTTGCATCGTTAAAACAGAACTATCCGTCACCTCAGGATATACACAGCCAGAGGATTTGAACTTTGACCCTCAATAAAATATCCCTACAGGGCAAGTGAAGTGTAGAAACCCTCTAAATCTACATATGTAACCACCACTATGCTTGACGCCTCCCGGGTTAAGACCATGTTTAGGACCTGAAATCCCAACATTTTTCAAATGAGGACGAGAAGGAAAGAAACATTGAGAGGCTGGGGAATTGGTGTGGGGGCTGGAAATGGGGCATGTTGGATAGAAAAACGATCACCATGGTTAGAGGTTAGGGGGTAAAGAGTTGATTGCAAAGCCCTTGAGGGTTGAAACTGATACACTGAGCAGTCTGGGAGTTTCTTGGACTCACAGGGGGGAGGGGGGGGGAGAGAGAACCAATGAGAGAGGCTGCTAGGAAACTGGTAGCCAATCAGTCAACTGTAAGGAACTGCTTATGTCTGTGTTAGGATGCAACCATTATTCAAGCCTGGTGGTGACACATCTGGCTAGCTAGCTCAGGTATTTCAAAAAACGCTATTTACGTTATACGAGTCTTTTGTTGTCAAAAACAAACATATTAAAGGTAAAAACACAGTTAACCTTCTTGATTTCAGTCCTCAGCATTGGTTCTACAACAAGGTCAAACAACAAAGCGCCAGCAGCTTTCCTATTGGCTGTTCGATCCAAGGTCACACAAGGTCGTGACCTTTACTGCGTTCCAACTGTCTACCCTTCACCTGTGCACACTGGTGTACTCCCACTCATGCATGGAAAGGCGTTGGATAGGTGTGAGTGGGTTAGCGAAAGCGTATCCATGCATGTTGGTAAAAGAGTGTCATTTTTGGAGGTGAAAGGAAGAGAATGGGAACCCAGGCACTTTCTCTCACACATACACACACACACACATACGCACACACACAGAGACAAAAGGCTTTTCTCCCAGAGTCATCACCATCATCTGCGTCTCCTCTCTTCCGATTGGGTGTTCAGTTCATGCATATACATTTACATTAATAAAGATGGCGGTTGGGGGAGGTTCATAATAATTGGGGTTTCACTCAAGAACGATTATGCTTTGTTTTTCAATTGGAAACGAGCTTCAGTCTTGGCTGAACGGGCAATGCTGTTTCTGAAGGGGGTTGCTGTAGTTAAGAGACATGCCAAACAGCCCCCCCTGTGGGACAGGAGGACACATACAAGAGCTAGCGTTGAGCGGACGTTTGAGGGAAAGGGTCTCTGTCCCGGCCCTGGGGAGGGGGTGGAGGAGGGGGGGCGTGGGGTGCTCATCTTCTCTGTTAAACCAGTTCTATTACTTTAAGATTACAAGGGGGTGGGGGGGGGGGGGGGGGAGGAGTGGGTAGAAATATCCGTATTAACTGGGGGAGGGAAGAATGGGTCGGATTAGGGGCGGGGCAACATGAAAGACAAGAAATACAGTTTAGCCACAAGTCCTCCACCTTCCATCTCCGCATTCTCTTCCCCACTCCTCGAAGCTGCACCTGGCTCTTCTACACCGCTCTCCTCCTCCCTCCCTTCTCTCCGTCCAGTGTGTGGGGTGGGTGTGCGTGCGTTCGTTTAGAACCCCTGGACGTGGCAGTAGGCCTCCAGGGAGGAGAAGAGAATGTACAAGAGCCACAGGCTGAAGAACAGCATCGTGGTCAGGACCTTGGCAGTTCGCGGCCCCCCTAGCTCGCCCCCGATCTCCGGCCGGCGCCGGTACATGAGCGTGCCCACGCAGATGAAGGCGAAGATGGTGAAGAGGGTGACGGAGAAGGCCAGGCTGCCGGGGTCCACCTTGAACTCCCTCCCCTGGCTCTGGTGGTAGATGGCAGCGATGGACCAGGCCACGCCGATGCCCAGGAACACGTTGACCGCATTGCTGCCCGTCACATTGCCAATGGAGGCGTCTGCATACTGGTCCTGGATGGCTGCCACCTTGCTGGCAAAGGTGTCTGGGGAACGATGGAGGGACGGGGGGAGCAGAGAGAGGGTGACACGGTGGGGGAAAGAGGGGGGAAGGGGGGGTAGGGAGAGGTGAGAAAGGGTCAGAAGAGAGATAAGGTAGAAAGAGAAGGAGAAAGAATGGGAGAAAGGGGTATAGGAAAGTAGGCGGGGGGGAAAATTCAAAGCCAGAGATTAATTCAAAGATTTTTTAAACCCTGCTTAGTATAAAGACTTCATTGTCCAGCTAGATTGTAGCTAAACAACCGATTATATAGTCAGTGTTGCACAATGTGCCATTTTGTACTGAACACAGAACAGTCTGGAAATAGGTGGTGATACAGGGTGATACTATAATTGACCTGAAAAGGATTATCTGTCTGTTAACCTGTAGGTATAGCTCTACAGGTTAACAGTTTTCTGAAAGTACAGTAGTACTTTTAAAAAGAGTCCTCCATCATTTATTTCCAGCTCTGTCCAGGTTGCCAGCACTGGCCAAAACCAGTCAGCAACCAACACTGTGAGCATCTCAGTTGGTTCAACACTAATTCTCTGAAGTGGTGTTCTCGGTCTCAGTTACCGTGGCAGCAGCCCACAGCTCAGCGCCTCAGCAGTAAGTCAGGGCGAGAAGCCTAATGTGTTAGATGTTCTTTCAGTGGCCGGCACCTCTTCTTTTCAGTCTCTCTCTCTCCCTTCTTTTATCCTTTGTAAACCCCACAACATCTCCCCCACCTCTCCTCCTTGCTACAGAGAGAGAAAGCACTGTCTTTCAGCTGCTGCCACAACATCTCCCCCACCTCTCCTCCTTGCTACAGAGAGAGAGAGAGCACTGTCTTTCAGCCGCTGCCAGGCAGCCAGGGGACCCGAAGAGAGGAGAAGAGGAGAGAAGAAAGGAGGAGTGAAGGGAGAGCTGAAGATGGAGTAGCGAGGGGTAAAACAGTTGGAGAGGAACAGGCGGGAAGCCAAGCGAGCTGGAACAGAGAGGGAGAGAAGGAAGAGTGGCCAGTTTGCCTCGGAGGAGTCCGACAGGCGCCAGCAACAGCCAGCTGGAAAGGGCACCGGATTGGTCCCAGGTGGCACCATTCTCTGGGATGTCTTTCAACCACACTGACTCGGACACGGCACAGGGCTGTCAAGGAGCAGGGTACCAAGGGCCGGACCTTAATAGAGTGTGCAGTGACTGGTGAGAATGTGAGAACTGCGGTCTGAAAAGACTGAAAAAGACATTTAGGCCTGTCCAAATAAACACACACACATGGACACACACACACCTCTCCACTACAGGCAGACACACTGACAGGAGTATCCTTGTGTTCCTTATCACATGTAACAGGGGGACAGATCAGCCCTTGCTCAGAGGGCTGAGTGCCCTAGGCCCCCCAGGCCCCCCAGTCCTCCTGCTCCCCTGACTCACTTCCTGTTACAGCCATGTATTTATGCAACACTGTCATGTAACATAGCCATGGAATACAGCCACGTAACCCCCAGTGGAATGGAGGCAGTCAGGTGTCCAAAACAGGCCAGAAAACCATGCCTTTTTAATGCTCCCTCTCTCTCCTTCTTGCCTTTGTTCGTTCGTCATTGGTACGGTGACAGTATCTGTTTCTCTGGCTTTGTGCTGCGGAACAATATACCTCACTGATCTCACACTGCCCTGCAGAAACTGGAAATGTCCCTCCAGCGGAACAACAGAACCCTGGCACAGAGCACGGAGGAGGAACAATGAAGGCTGGACAAGAGAGCTGAGCCGTGGCATGTGTTCGACAGGTGTTAGAACAGAGGTTGGTGTAGAGAATCACGGCTCCGCTCCACTGCAGACCATGGTGAGATGAAACACTGACGCTATTGCTTCCTCACACCTCCTCATAGACTGCATCTAATACAGTACACACACACACACACACACACACACACACACACACACACACACACACACACACACACACACACACACACACACACACACACACACACACACACACACACACACAGACACACACACACACACACACACACCATGTTGAGTGGATGTAAACATTGACTCAAGAGTTGGAGGAGGTGCTAATTGGCTAAACAAGGGGAAGTGAAAACAACTGGAACTATTTTTAGATGTCACTTCACGGAACATTTTCTCACAGGAGGGGCTCTCTGGGAGCTAACCTGTGCAACCCTCTTTATGAAAGAGCAGGTCGAGGCATGCGAACGCGGGGGCCCGCGGTAGACCTGGGCTTTACCTGTGCAGTATAAGCCAACACTTCATCATTGACATACCTCTGGAGGCAGCATAAAAGCTAGATTCAGGGGTTTATATATAAATATGAGGTGTTATTTTTCCACAACCTCCAGGGGCAGGGTTAGCCTGCTCTGTGTCACAGCTCCATGGTGTTTGTTGCAGACTGTCTTCAGCCCTGAGCAGAAACAATCAGAAATGTTCCCATCGGCTGAATAACCAAGACAAACCAGGTTTCTCTACCTGCTGGTTCCTCTCTCAGGTCATGTGTGTGTTATTGTCTGGAGCTGCAGTGGAGCGAGGGGTGGATGCTAAGTCCTAACAAATCCTGCTCTCCTGAATGCAGCTTCTCAGGGGGGATATACTGTATGTGTGTGCGTGCGTGTGTGCGTGCATTGTCAGCGTACTACATCATACTCATACCCACGAACGCTAACTAGGATGACAAGAGCACACCTGAGCCTTGTGAAAAATGACTCCATGCTAATGAACATGGGTGGTTCAGGGACGCGGTGGTGTGTGAGTGTGTGTTTGTGTGAGTGTGCACGTGTGAGTGTCTGTGTGTAAGTGATGTGTGTGTGTGTCGGTGCTGAAAGGCAGGAGACAGGAGACGAGGTAAAAGGTTTGGAGTGGGCCACTGCACACGCCTGTTTCTTTCACACAGAAAGATGCACACTGGTGTCTGCTCTTGTAGTAAGTTACACACCCACAGCCCTCCTTCACTTACAACCTCCCCTATAGATGCACACTTTGCAGCTCACCATTAGTCATGCCAGCTCAGAATGGAGAGTGTGTGGTCCGTGTTCTACCTTAACGCTACTCAAAGCGCTTTGCATTTTTCTGCCTGAAGTTTCCTGGAATGAAGTTCACAGGAATTCTAATCTTTGAAACAAGCTTTATTCATTGAAAAATAATAATAATAAATACATATAAAATCCCTCACTTTATGGAAGCGGACCACATATGACCCCCATCCCAGCCCTGGTGAGTGTTGGTGCAAGTCTTACCGGGAACGGAGGTCCCCAGGGCCACAAACACCACGGCGGTGACCGAGTCCTTGAGCCCCACGGTGCAGCCGAAGTGAGACGCCAGGTCCCCTATGAAGGCGGTGAGCAGGCCGATCATGCAGATGGACACCACGAAGCACGCCCAGCCGTTCCAGTAGTCGGTGGGGGGCACGAAGGCGAACAGAACCTTCCAGAAGACGGTGAGGAAGTGCATGACGTAGTCGAAGCAGGACGGCAGCTTCTCCTCGCCACACTCGTCGTCGTCGTCATCCTCACCTGAGAGAGAGAGAAAGAGAGACAGATGTGGAGAGAGAGAGAGAGAGGAAGAGTTACGAGGCGTTTAAAACAGAGATATTTAAGCAGTCTCTCCTAACCAACTAGCCGCGTAAAAACAGCCTTCGGCTTCCAAAGTTCCAAGAATTGAATCGTAAAAATATCAGTCCATCCTGGTAATGAGGAATAAGTATAGCTGGAACCAAACAGGTTGATGTCCTGCATCTCAGCAGGCTACAACTGGGATGTTTCCTGTCAGCAGGGAGTTAGCGATGTGACCTGGCTTTCGTGGCTGCTTGACTGCTCCTCGTATCTCAGCTCATTGGAGTTTAATCGTCGCCTCAGGCTTGGACTACAGCCAGCCCGCTAATCCACACACACACACACACACACACACACACACACACACACACACACACACACACACACACACACACACACACACACACACACACACAGACTGCTAATCTTCAGTGTGTGCATGCGTGTGTGTGTTTCTTGAATAGATACATGTGTGCAGTGAACACCTGTGTGTCTTCGTAAAAAAGCACACAAGCCAAGCAACCAACACGTTATTCTGAAGAACCCTTGTGCTGCATTTAACCTCAAGTGTAAAAGCTTATGATACACGGGAACTAGGCCTAACCCTCTGAAGTCAATATGAAGTGACAAAGTAGAGCAATTTGAATATTTTCTTCCCCTAACCAGTGGTGTGTGAAAAGGCTGGCAGGACACACAATGCCATTTATCTTCCAAATGCCAAACACAATTTTCACTCCTATTTTTAACAAGGCAAATTCTCAGCAACAGGATACAGAAAAGGCCAGCACAAAGATATTCAAAGTGCTCTCAATTTTGAAAATTGCAGACACAGACAGGGACCCACACATGCATGCACACACACACTGCCAAATCCATCTCTGCTTCCCTGTTACGCACGCAAACAATCCTGTCAGCCAGTCAGATGCTAGCTTGTTCCACAAGCTTCTACGAGGAAAGATGACACAGTGTAAGCCTAATGAGAGACGCATCGTAATAAATAATTTAGGACCTGATCTCTTCAATCCCAGCATGCCCTGCCATCGCTCCAGTCACGTAGTCGCGTAGTCATGCACACCTCTGACCCTTCGTCTGGTCCACGCAGTGCCAGGCCAGAGGCTGGTGTCTGGGGTACGATGCACCAGGGCTACCCCATGCAAGTGGTGTATACGGTGGACATGCGTGGAATGTAGATGTGTGTTGATGTGTACTTGTGTGTGAGTGTGAGGCACAGAGGGAGTGCGTCTGCATACGTCCGGAAAGATTTGCCGGAGCCAGAGGAGACAGCTCAGGTGGGTACATAATCAATTTCCTTTCCGTAGCATTTGGTGCTAATCTGGAGCAGATAAACAACCCTCTACTTAGTCTGAGCGCTAACAGGCTATTGACAGCATGGATATCATTAACACCCCAGATTATCATACATTATCTCTCACCTGTCACTTATTCACTCATGCAATCACACACACACACACACACACACATACACACACACACACTCACAGGCTTGAAAACGCACATTTATCTTCCAGAACATTAGCCTAGCATTAATATTCCTATCAGCTCCTAACATTACCATTTTACACTGGCTCATTTGAACGTTTCCATACTTCTTGCTTCTCTCTAAGCCTTAGAGACAGAATCAGGAGACGTGTGACTTGGCAGAGTAAAAGAAGGATCCCAAGAAAGAGGAGTGGAAGGCCCACTGTGGCTGACTAGAACACAAAGAGAACACACCCTGCCTGTGTCTCAACCTCACAGAGGTACAGTGGTTACTTTGTGACTGCCAAGCACACACAGGGGAATAGACCCCGAGAAAAGTCACCTCCTCTTCATCTGAGGAACCGACACAGTGGGACTGTGGAGAGCTGGGTCTGTGCTACATTACTGTGACAGGCTGTATCTGCTGTCTCAGGTTCTCCTCTACGGAGAGAAGGAAGGGGAGGTGAAGTGAAGAAGGAAAGGAGAGGAGGAGCGTAGAGAAGAGACGGAGTATTTGAAGAGTAAAGGGTAACGTTGAGCACAGCCGACAGTGTTTCTGTTTTGTCTCCAGCTGGCAGTCTCACAGGTGATCAGGAAGCCTTATCTGGTCCTGCCCACTGAGCACGCTCGAGTGCTGCTCTCTGATAGGAAGCTGCCAGGGACAAGGTTGGTTGCTCTGCTGTGATAGGCTGGCTGGGTAGTGGAGTGAGGGAGAGGGGGACAAGGAGCCAGTAAGAGGAAGATAGAAGTTTATCCATGAGGAGCTCAGCTCTCTCAGGGGATCACAAGACTGGTGCAGGGGGGAAGCCAGATTGAAATTCAATACACATATCTTCAATTTGAAAATACTTCAGGTGAAATTGATTTAGCGCAAACTGCATGCTAAATCTATGTTATGATAAATCAAGTGCACCTGATATTATAAAACAAAGTGATAGCTAGATTTCTACAGATTTAAGACACCCAGAAGCCAGGACAGAGGAATGTTCTAGTAGGTCAGTCGAGGGGAGGAGAAACACAGTGACGTTTTTCACACTTGTCAGGATACGGCTGCAGAGAAGTCAACACATTAGTCACCTCAAACAGAAGTTCTCACCAAGCTTGGTACAGCACTAAGTGGTGCTGAGAGGATGTCAGACCAAGGTTCTAGTTGACAGCTCCTCTGCCAGGCTCAGGCAGGGGCCTAGAACACAGGGTCCCTCAGGGTGGCTAGTCCAGTGCCTGCTCCAAATGAGCCTGGCTCTATAAAAAGGACCCTCATTCACTTTGCATAAAGGCAGAGGAAAGGGAGCATTCTATAATTTATGATAGCCTTTATCAGGTCGCAACCCAGGGCAGGCAGTCGGAAGATGTGCACACACACGCAGCACATGCAAATTCACTCAGAATCCTTTCCATCCCTAGAGTGTATGTGTGTGTATGTGTTCTATTACTTCCACAAAAACTACAAAAGCGTGATAAAGTGAGAGAAAGAGAGAGAGAGAAAGTGAGAGACAGAGAATAAGAGAGGAACAGAGTAAAAAGGGTAGGGAATTTAAAGAGCAGCCTCATGGCGACTGCACGCTAACCCTCTCCCAGCCTCCTCTGCCTCCATCACTGTGTTGATCCCAGGTCAGCCCTCCCAGGACAGATGCTAGGCTGTCACTCTCCGTGGCTAACGGAGGCTCTCCTAGCACTGGGCCGTGCCACACAGGCAGGATATAAGGAGTCAGTTGGCTGAGCGGTGACAGAATCGGGCTAGTAATCCGAAGGTTGCCAGTTCGATTCCCGGTCATGCCAACTGACGTTGTGTCCTTGGGCAAGGCATTTCACCCTACTTGCCTCGGGGGGAATGTCCCTGTACTTACTGTAAGTCGCTCTGGATAAGAGTGTCTGCTAAATGACTAAATGTAAATGTAAATATAAGATGAGAGCAGCTTAACATGCATACAGACATGAGGCTGGCTGGCTGGCTGGCAGGCAGGCTGATTAATTGGCTGGCTAGATGAGTGGCTGACAGACTGTCTGGCTGACTGTTGATGGTCCAAACACGAGCCTGGCTGGCTGGAGGGCTGGCTGGTTGCCTGGACGGCTGGCTATCTGACCTACTGTCAGCTTCAGCCGTCTTTCTAACACCCCCCACACACACACCCATGCATACGGCGGCCGATGATAAATGCTGTGGAGGGTTTGGAGTAATTATGGTGCAGTGGAGTGTGCAGGAGGTGAGGACCCCCCCCCACACCATCTCATCTAGACCCCTCTTTCTTCTTCTTTCACAGGAGAGAAAGGGAGAGAGACCACACCTGTTGATACGCAGAGTTTGTGTGCACGAGAGACATGTCTCTTGCTGAGGTCAAGAGGTCATGGAGCGGGCCTCTTACAGTCCGCATATAGACCTGGAATTTGGTCCGAACGCTCTGGAGACAGCAAGAAGGGAATATGTATAAACAGGACTTCCATGAGTTACGATGTTATCACCTGTTTGCCTTTTCTACTGTACCCCATTTAGTGACCATGCTTGACCATGTAAGGAAATGTTCTGTGTACCCCATATTTTAACTAGTCCATGCACTGTATATACGGACGTTTGGGACAGGTCACACGTTTGGGACAGGTCACATGATCTGAGCAGCTTGTCTAATAAACAAAGTCAACTCTTTTTCATTGTCGTGCATCTTTCCGGCCACCGACTGACAGATTTCATCCTATCACCTGTGTGTCTGCCGAACTACATTTAGTCATTTAGCAGACGCTCTTATCCAGAGCGACTTACAGTAAGTACAGGGACATTCCCCCCGAGGCAAGTAGGGTGAAGTGCCTTGCCCAAGGACACAACGTCATTTGGCACGGCTGGGAATCGAACTGGCAACCTTCAGATTACTAGCCCGATTCCCTCACCGCTCAGCCATCTGACTCCCTGCTGAAGACATGAAAGCATGGTTCCATGTAACTGCTTCCAGTGAGAAGATAGGGAGACAGGCTAGGCGAGCTGAGGGACTCATCTCTTCATGTGGTACAACCTGAGAGAACTCGCTCTCCCTTTCAGTCTCTCCCACCTTCTCTCTCTCTCTCTGTTCCTCTCCCATCACAGGCTCTACCTCTGTTTCTCTTGGTGAGGTTTCTCATCATCGAACATGGTAAAGTCACCAGAGAGAGAGAGAGAGAGAGAGAGAGAGAGAGAGAGAGAGAGAGAGAGAGAGAGAGAGAGAGAGAGAGAGATAGAGAGAGAAAGAGAGAGAAAGATAGTCAGAAAGAGAAAGAAGGAACTAATCCGATGAATACACAGTCTACATCCTTTGTTCTACTGTTCTACTGCTAATGCTATAAAAGGTTCCCTTACACATCCCCTTTATCGACACACACACACCTTTTTCTAAGGAGGAGTGTTGGAAATGGAGGCCTGCAGCAAGTCTGTGTGAATCATGTAGATCATCAATCAAAATCAAGCTTGTCTTCTCACAAGGTAAACACAGGGGGGGGGGGGGGGGGGGGGTATGGAATTAAGGATTTTTTGTTGTTGTTGACTTTTTTCAAATGTTCTGTCACACACACCCCCATGCACACACACACAAACACACTTCATACATCTGTAAACAGGTTTTTCTCTTTCAACTTTCTCCTGAGTGCTGCCACAACACACCTTATCTGGAGAGAATTCTCCATTAACCATGGTCACCCCCCCCCCCCCCCCACACACACTACACACGCACACAAAGAGCCTTGTTTCCACTCAAAACACACACACACGTTCTTGCCCTGCACCCAGTTTAACGAATGACATTTCAGGAGGCTTTTAAGAGATGGTTTTAAGTGGTCTTTTTCAGATTCAAGGCTAAAGCACATATTTCATGCATTTCAAAAACAGTTATCTTTGCTCCAGTGTTCGTGGGATGGATAAGATACAGATAAAAAGAAAGAGATATAAGCTATTATGGAGAAATCTAAGCAAGGCTTCAATGATCTCTCTCCCTTTCGAAACCTGATTGCTGGAGAAATGGGAGAGCGACCGTATGACAGACCGCTGAGACCAGAAGTGATGTTTATGTATCCTGTTTCAGAGGAGCAGTCAGCTAGCTACGGCAGTACGGAATCATTCACATCCCCTTTTCACTCAACCAGGACTCACAACAATCTCTCTAATCATCCCCCAGCAGGACTCCAACCTATAGGCAACTAGACAGCCCAGTCTGGCCTGAGCCTGACCCATATGTCCAAAGTCTGGCCCCGTTTTGGCTCATATTAGCCCAGTTTGGCTGGCTTCGCAAAGGCCTGGCCCCGACTGAAGCTGTCTGACCTAGGAGAGAGAAAGCAGGGCCAGACCAGGCCAGACAATGGCCTCTTCCTGTCGTTTGAGTTTGGGCACCTGGAAGAGACAGGGCATGCTGGTAGAGAGGCAGGATGGCTGAACTTCTAATTGACTTGACTGATGGTACAGAACGCAGACTGCAGGATGCATTCATGCACATACACACAGTCAGCACACAGACAGAGAGAGAGAAATACAGACAGAGGGAGAGAGAGACAGAGAGAGGGAGAGAGAGAGAGAGAGAGAGAGAGAGAGAGGGGGAGGGAGGGAGGGAGGGAGGGAGGGAGGGAGGGAGGGAGGGAGGGAGGGAGGGAGGGAGGGAGGGAGGGAGGGAGGGAGGGAGGGAGGGAGGGAGGGAGGGAGGGAGGGAGGGAGGGAGGGAGGGAGGGAGGGAGGGAGAGAGAGAGAGAGAGAGAGAGACAGAGGGAGGGAGGGAGGGAGGGAGGGAGGGAGGGAAGGGAGGGAAGGGAGGGAGGGAGACGTGTGATCTATGTCCCATGTCTGTCTGGATAACTGTGTTGATGGCAACAGTGAGAGGTCATTGAGGAAGTGTTAATTATCCTTTACTATCTCTCTCCAGCAGGTTCTACAGGGAGAGTGGAACAGCAGCCAACTCCAAGCCCAGCGGAGGTGACACAAACCTGGCCGCAAATCACAGCCCCCTAGCCCTGGAGGAAAACATTCATATTCAACTATGAAACCAATTACAGGTTTTAACCTTTATGATATAGAAATTATTTTCAGAATAATTAAATTTCGCATGACGAAGAAAATGACCAAAGAAAGACAAAAGTAGCAAGGGAGTAGAGGAAAGAGGCGAGCTAGTAAATGATAGACTGGGCAGAAGGTGACTGGGTTCACATCCCAGATGAGACAGACTCTCATTTAACTGCAGCTCAGTCTCACCAGATGCAGCCTTGTGTCAGCCACACAGCTAGCTAGCTAGCTAGCGCTACCGCTAGCCTGTGGTCTAAGCTATGAGCAGCTGGGACAACTGGTGTGCTGTGTGTAGATAGCCTGCAGTACAGGTGTGTACAGTACAGGCTGAGCCTGTTTCCACCCTTCTTTTATGCTGCTCATCTCTGGGCTGTGTTTCTCTCTTTCTTGCTCTCTCTCTCTTTCTTCCTCTGTGACATGCTAGTTCCAGTTGTCACAGTTCACCGGCTCTCTTTCTCTTTCTTTCTCTCTCTCTCCCCATCTTCTGAAGGCTGACTAGATGAATCATTTCCCACAGCATCAGCTCAGGGTTGGCACGGCCACTGAGAGCCAGAGAGCAGGAACACAAGGCACACACACACACACACACAAGTACTGAATGCACACACACTGCCACACACACACACACATCAAACACACACACCTGCACGCACGTACGCACACACACAGTCAGCTCGACAATGATGAGCAACCCATCACGCCCCACAAACTGCACACACACCTCCATAGAGGCCACAGAGGGGAACAGGCAGTCCTGTCAGAGATAAGATGAGAAGCCAGACCCAACAGTTTGTCTTTGTACTTTAACTAACACCCTGCTAATGCAGAGGAAGCTCTCCCCCCCTCTCTTTCCCTCTGCTCCCTCTCTCTGCGTCTCTCTGCCTCTCTCTCTCTCTCTCTCTTTCTCTCTCTGCTCTCTCTGTGCTCTCTCTCTCTCACTCCCCCTCTGTTCTCTCTCTCCCTCTTCTCTCTCTCTCTACATCTCTCATCCTCTTTCTGCTGCACTCTCTCTCTGCGCTCTCCTTTTCTCTGCTACGCTCTCTCTCTTTTGTAGAGGAGCACAGTAAATGGTGTGAAGGACTCCAGGGCGAAAAGGAAGGAGAAAAAGAGTAGGATGAGGAGGGAGGGAGGCGGCGAGAGGATCAATATTTCATGAAGCCTGTGCATTTTAAACACAGCTGTAGTTCCCTGAGAGGGATCTCAGCCGCTGCAGGAAACAGGCTGCTTCTCTGCCAGAGGTGACATGTGAGTGTGTGTTCCGGATGTGTGTGTGTGTTTGTGTTTGTGTCACCCTGCAGGGCACAGCCTCAGGAAAGGAACCACTGTACACCCTGAGGCAGATGTGAGTGACTGGGCAGTTGAGTCAGAGGTGCGGTGCTAGCATGTCTATCTTTACATTATATGTGTGTGTCTGTGTGTAGACACACAAATAAATAGGGAGTCAGGTGGCTGAGCGGTTAGAGAATCGGGCTAGTAATGAGAAGGTCGCTGGTTCGATTCCTGGCCGTGTCAAATGACGTTGTGTCCTTGGGCAAGACACTTCACCCTACTTGCCTCGGGGGGAATGTCCCTGTACTTACTGTAAGTCGCTCTGGATAAGAGCGTCTGCTAAAATGACTAAATGTAAATGTGTGTGTGTGTGGGGGGGATGTTTGTCTCCTGTCTGTCTACTTCTGCCCAATGAGTGGACCAGCCATTGGGTTAACTAATGCTTGTGGTCTGTGGCTATAATTCAACAGCTCTGAGCTGGCCACCCCTGGCTAGCTATTAGTCTCTCAGGGCTGCCATAAAGGCTGCCATTAAACCGTGACTGCAAGGACTGCAAGGAATGCAGCTACAAGGCTGCATATGAGGAGCTGAATAAAGACAGATCTGCAGTGTGGAAGGGGCTCTTCTTTAGGACACTGGATTTGAAATCTAAAGTGTATTCAAACAACATAAACATGTCAGATCAAAGAAGCAGCAACCACATCATTCAGTGTCCTATTTTTCTCGTATAGAATCTAACGTTCACATACGCTCTGTTCATAACACTTGTTATGAAATCCTCTGTGGTGGGGTATATCTGAGGCGTACTTTGAAGCACACACACACACACGCACATACATCGCCTGACACACTTTAACACGCACACACACACTTCGCCTGGCAACAAAGGCTTGTTCTGACATGCTGGGCTAAGGCTTTGTTCTGTCGCACATCGGCAGTCCAGAGTCTTCTGCAGTAGCAACCTCCACCACTAGATGGCTTCTGCTCTTACACTCACTGGAAGGAGAGAGACGCAGCTTCACTGCAGCACACATCTCTCTCTCTTTCTCCCTCTCTGTATCTTACTCTCTCTCTCTCACTCACTTTCTCTCAGTCTGGCTGTCTCTGGACCTCATACATAATGTCATCCTTTGACTTACCCTTGATCTCTCCTACAAACCCCTCTCTCTCTCCTCTTCCTCCTCATCGCAGCTCTTCTCCCTCTGCTCCGTCTCCCCCTTTTCACCACCAACATACCCTCCCAAGTTTTACTGAACAGTAGACTATAAACCCATTCAGCCAGTTCCTGTTATAACCCAGTGAAGTCAGCCTGTTAGAAACGGTTCCGATGGCTTTACTCACCAGCGCTGACAGTGATGGCCTCGATGAACTGGTCCCTCCAGCTGTTAGTTCCCACCAGCAATGCCAGGTGGTCTTCTTGATCAGTTTGTCCACAGTGTTCTGTACAAGGAAAAGGAGACGCAGGGCTTAGAGTGCAGGCTTCAAAAAGGTACAGAATCCTCACCCCTCTTCCACAGTGCTGTCGTGGGAGCTGTTTCAGATGTACAATAGAGACTTTTTAAGGCTATTGTATTGAGAACAAACATGAAAACAAGGCTTTGTGTGGATAGTGTCTGCTACTCTGTGATTATGATTACCAGACAAATGAAAGAACAAATAATAAGGACTTCAGTAATTACTGCCTTGAAGGAGCAGCACATAAGCGCATCGACGCACACACCACACGCTGCAGTGTGTTTAGGCGAGATGGAGGGCACCCAGGGGAGACACCCAGCATCCAGGGCTGGACTGGCCTTATCAATATATCTATCAATATATATGCAATATCAATAATAATAATAAAATACCATAAAATAACATAAATACAAATCATAACTATAAGAATTAATTAATTATTTAAGTGTAAGATCAACAGATAAGTCTTGAGACCCCTCTTGGAGGATCCAAAACTATCACATCAACGCAGAACACTAGGCAACTCATATCATAGAATGCACGTATATTTTAAGAGGAACTGTCTGCAGGGAATGTGTCTGACCAATCACGGTGGGTGTGGGCCACCTGGGCCAAAAATGCCAGGGCCGATTTTTTGTCCCAGTCCAGCCCTGCCAGCAGCCCAGACACCCAGCAACCCAGACACACAGCAGCCCAGCAGCCCAGACACCCAGCAGCCCAGACACCCAGCAGCCCAGACACCCAGCAGCCCAGACACCCAGCAGCCCAGACACCCAGCAGCCCAGACATCCAGCAGCCCAGACACCCAGCAGCCCAGACACCCAGCAGCCCAGACACCCAGCAGCCCAGACACCCAGCAGCCCAGACACCCAGCAGCCCAGACATCCAGCAGCCCAGACATCCAGCAGCCCAGCAGCCCAGACACCCAGCAGCCCAGACACCCAGCAGCCCAGACACCCAGCAGCCCAGACACCCAGCAGCCCAGCAGCCCAGACACCCAGCAGCCCAGACACCCAGCAGCCCAGACACCCAGCAGCCCAGACACCCAGCAGCCCAGACATCCAGCAGCCCAGCAGCCAAGACACCCAGCAGCCCAGACATCCAGCAGCCCAGACATCCAGCAGCCCAGACATCCAGAAGCTAGGTATTCTTCCACCACGCCAGCCTCCACATATCCACAAGAAACCCTGCATTTGATCTCCTCCCCCCCCATTCCTGTTTCTCCCACATCTCTCCCAGTGGTTTCTCAGGACAGGACCAGGGTCGCTGAGGTCAGGACATTGATCCTCCCCACAGTATCTTCTTTTCTTAAGTACCCTCTTCTTCTCTTCGCCCCCCCGCTACACCACCCTACATTTTCATTCCCGCCTCCTTCATCTCTCTATCCCCCTCCTCCATATCTCCCACACAGATCAGTGTATCCATCCCACCCTCGGAAAGGAGAATCTATTACCTTGCATGGAAATCTATTTCCCAAATCCATTATCCCATCCACCCCCTCCGCCTCTTCCATGTTCAGCGGAGGGAAAATCCGATATTCCTTTCTTCTACTGTGAGGAAACTTCTATGCTAATTAAGTTTACCGGAGCCCTGTAAAAGCTGGATTGGTGTGTGCTCAGATTAGGGGAATATGGATGGAGTCTCATGGACCTCATTTCCTGTCCATGAGACTAGAGGACAGATGCTGAGCAAAAGAGGTGAAGGGTGAAACCATCTTTGTGCTTCTGTAATACTGTCTGATAATTTCTTCTTGAGATATGCTTTATTTAAACTTCCTTGAATTGACGTCTCTGGGACAACTGGACCTGACAATTTAAATCAAGCTGAACTCAAGCTTAAAGAAAGGATAGGCAAGTTTTGCAAACCTATGAATTTCTGTTTGAGTTTGAAAGGATTCAAAGTCCCTCCCACCTTACTGATTGGTCGTGTTTACGACAGCCCTGCGACACCCACAGTCTGTCAAACCTTTAGATTTATTGGCTATCAGGATGTAACGTTTAGTTCAGCAAATATGACAATAACTGCTTTGTAACATTACCTACCCCGCCTTTAAGAAAAGCCATAAGATGTGTCTTTAAAAAGCAGATTTTTCCCCCAGGAGGTCCCTAAAGCATGAACTTCGTAAAGTTTTTGTCTAAAAGTTTGTAAAAGCTTCTCCAGAGTAGCCGTGCTGGTTCAGACACAATAACAACCTCCAAGAGCCTAGGATGATGACAACACTTCAGCCAGGAAGCTACAGGGCTACTATCCCTCCCCCTCTCAAACACACACTCTGACACACACACACACAGGGCGAAAGCCACTTCCGCAAACCAGAGGACGTGATCTATCAAGCACCCATAAGCACCCGCCCATCACTCTCTCTGTAAGTCTGAGATTGGTGTAGGAGAGAGAGGGAGCAAAGAGCAGGCATTAGTGTACACACACATCTTGATAGCCATCATAACAACATCAACGTTGGGCTGAAGAGTGTGTGGGTGAAGAAAGCAAGGAGAACGCACATAGCAACACACATCTTCATCTCCATCTCTCTTATTACATCCATGTGGGAGAGAGAGAGAGAGAGAGAGGAGAGAGAGAGAGAGAGAGAGAGAGAGAGAGAGAGAGAGAGAGAGAGAGAGAGAGAGAGAAAGAGAAAGGGATAACTGAGTGCTTAATTTAACACTTCAGATTTTCTCCAAGACCTCCTTAGAGAAGTGTGTGTGTGTGTGTGTGTGATGAGAGTAAGTGTGTGGGAGAGAAGTAACTGAGCCTGTCCCATGAATCCAGAAAAACACACCACACAGATGGTGCATACTCACACGCTCCCAACCAAAACCACACACCTTAAACTCGTAGGACTCCTCGATGATGACTTCTAGTTTGACGTGGTCGCCCAGCATGGGACGGCCCATGTCAGCGATGCGAACGCTCCTCATCATCCTGGCCGGTCAGTGGCTCCTCCTCTTCCTCCTCCTCACTGCCTCCTCTGTGCCGGAGAGAATCAATCACAAGCCTAGGTTAGCTGAAGCCTTCCAATCTCATTCGGCAGAAATTGCTCTAGTCTGGTGAACCAACTGTACCATGACCATCCTGTGTGAATGTGAA